>NC_054374.1:25930000-26243333 GCF_017654675.1 Xenopus laevis | reverse complement strand
TGGTTTTAATAAACTCTAGAACTACACAAATTTGAATTTTGTTTTGTTCTTTTCTACGACAGATGAAACACATGAATATGCAACACGTGCACATGTAACAGCCATGAGCCATTTGCCCGGGATGTCGGGGCTACTGTGCTCAAAGATGGACACAACAGAACACAGTTCATTAGGTACTTGTATCCAAGCACACTTTTCCCCTTTCATTATGTCTTTGACCAGTTTCGTTTCTCAAAAAATTTGCCGCCGGAGAAATGTCGCAGACGCCAATTAATGTGTATGGGCGTCAAAAAATTTTGTTGCGCGTCTTTTTTTTGACGCACGCCAACATACAAGTCTATGGGCGTCATTTTTCAGCGAAACAAGGCGAAACAATTCGCCCATCCCTAATTATGTCCATTCCTGCCATGTTGTCCTCTCCCATTGTCTAAATCCACATGCAATGGCTTTGTACTAGCGATCAGTGAGAAATTTGCGAAACTGCAAACTGTTTCTATGCAACAAATTTTTAACGCAATGCAACAATTTTTTTCATTCCAAATCAAGTTAATGGGTGTTTTTTCTCAAGGTGACTTTTTTTTGTCCAAAATGCATTAAAGGCAAATGTTTGCTGCATTTTCGCGAAAACATTTGCAGATGGTAAAATGTGGACAATAATGCCCCCATGCACAGAGCCAGGTCCATACAAAATTACTTTGCTGAGGTGGGAAGAACCTAACTGCACATAGCATTAGCCTAAACCCAACTGAATCCTTGTGGGGTGAATTGGAACCCCTACTATGAGCCAGGCCCAATACTCAATATCAGTGCCCAAATTTTATGTATGAATGGAAACAAATCCCACCAACAATGGTTCCAACATCTAGTGAAAACCTTAGAGTAGAGGCTCTTACAGCAGAAAACGAAGCAACAACTTCATATTAATCCTCTTGGTTTGGAAATAAGATATTAGTAAGCAGATTGTCCCCGTACTTTTGGCCTGCCTGTGACATTGCAAAACAAATTGTTGAGACACTGACATCTTAATGAGCCTGCCACATGTTAAATCACTGATAAAGATAGAGTAAGCCATTTAAGTTGTATTCAAAAAAAAAAATGTATTGCTAATAATACATGAAAATAATGGGTGAATTGAATAGTAAGGTAGAATATTTGCAAACTATGTCAGAACTTAATTTGATTTATGGTGTTCATCTTTGCTTTTACCCTAAGAGACAGAAAAATGATCCTTCAGAAATCTATAGAAGTAATTTAATGCAACCAAATGATATCTCTTTCCATCATCACCTGCCCCATCCAGAGTCTCCCTTATGCTCAACATGATCCTTGAAGATATTCTGGTTTGAGGGCACTTAAGAACACATTTCCTAAAGGTTTTCTTTTTTTGGTGGCCTTTACAAATCTCACCACAAAAAAGATTGCTTGAAAACCTCAAAGAAATGTATAAATTACATTAGATCATATACTTATTTCCTCTTTTCCTTGTTCACTTCATCAATTCGCAAAAAGAAAATAAATAATGCATGCAAACTGGGAAACATGACACCTTAAGGCAAAATATTAGTAGCAAAACAGTCCTTTGATGCTTGCAAAAAAAAAAAAAAAAGGGATAGGAAATCTGTTTCCATGTGATTCTGGTGGAATATTAGACTTTAGGGACTGGAAAGCCATCAGCCAATTGAAATTCAGACCCTCCACTAGAGATAAGTCATTCATCTTTTGTGCATATAATCAAGGCGTATTGGCATCTTCTGAGTGAGCATTTCTTTAATGTGTAACCTTAGTTATACACCACTTAAGATATGCCATATAGACAGAAAGAGGAGCTGAGAGTCTTTTTTTCCACTAAATCATTGTTTGTTCGATGTCATAGACTTATCTGCCAACAGGCCCAAGCTGAGTCACTACTAGCACACTGCTCAAGGGATTATAATATCATATGTCTCTCAAGGCGAAGGAATTTATCATAAAGCTGAATGTGCTTCCATCAAGAATGATTAGTCCTATCTTCAGGAATGGAGTATAAATATTGTAGGTTAAACTGAAGTCCAACGATAGAATGTTACGAAGGCTAGAATTTCTAGGTAATAAGTTAGAAAGGTAAATATTATATTATATTGATTTCACTGGACTCAGGCTGGAGGGCCACAATGACATCAGGTCATACTTCATGTACAAGATATATCCAAACAGCAAAAATGAATACCCAATCACAGAGAGAGTTCCCAAAACAAGGCTGAGAACTATGGGAGAGAAACAGAATCAAATCTAATTGCCGTGCCAAGCTAAATCATTCGATTCGAAGGATTTAATCGTTGGATCAAACGATTTTTCCTTCGATAGTTCGATCGAACGAATTGCGGTAAATCCTTCAACTTCGATATTAGAAGTCGAAGGATTTAACTTCGATGGTCGAATATCGAGGGTTAATTAACCCTCGATATTCGACCCATAGTAAATGTGCCCCTTGGAATTGACAATGAACTATTTTATAAACTGGTGGATTTGATCCAATAACTCAAAATACCTTGAACTCTATTGGGATAGATATATATATTTTTCAAAATGGGTTTAAGTGGTTTGATAAAATCAACCACCCTAGAAAATATCAGAAATATCAACATTTTTGAGACATTTGATCAAATCAAACAACTTATAAATGAGTTCAATTTATTTCAAACACTTTGAATAAAATTAACCCTAGAAATCAAGTTAAAAACAAACACTATCTGGGTTATCCAAGGAAACACTCGTAATTGACAAAGAACTATTTTATTAGCTTGTTGATTTGATCTAATTACTAAAAATACCTTGAACTCTTTTAGGATATATATCTGATTCATTAAGAATTCTATTGCTTCATTATACATTTTACAAAGGGACTAGTTTTATCTGCAACTTACTAGCTGCTTTCAAAGTAAAACTCCCAAACTTGGCTGCCCTTTTATTAGACACCAGTGGGATCACCTGACTATAGCTGGGAAGGATGGGAGCTACAATATGGGATGACTTTGACGTAGTTGGGTAAAGCATTTTTCAGTAGCAGTATGCACAAAATGTCTCTGTCTTAAATATGTTGATAATGGATTTAGTGCAGAAGACTCTTGTATTTGTCTATATGTATTTTGTGGTCACAGCCTTATTTCACCCCCGCCTAATGGTTTTAAAAATGAGTGGTGAGCACAAGTTTCCCTTGTTTGTTGCCAATGAACTCATTTATAAGCTAGTTGATATGATCAAACCCCTCAAAATATAGTGAACTCTTTTGGGATACATATCCCGGCTCATTATTAAATGGATGATTGTTCCTCCTTGACAATGACTCAAAATGTCAAACTGAATAAATATGTTTTAGGTGCAGCAATTTTATAAGCACAGAAAGTTCAGAAACAGGCACTTGCTGTATTGGAGTAAGGAAACAGAACATTTTGCTACAACCAGCAGCTTTAATATGCAATTATTTTTTGCAGAAATCTCAAGTTGTCTCCTCATAATACACTGCATTTCGGGCTTCAAAGAATTCAGCTGGTGTGTTGCTTTTTAATATGCACAGTTAGCGTTGTTTTTATTTAGCAAGTTCTGCACCAGGGGTGCCCTGGATCATTTACATAGGCAGCAGACAGACATTAGAATACAGGGCATGATAATAAAACAAGGGAATGAGTGTCAGTGCGAAGCGAGGAAAGAGGGCACATAACCAAGTCTCCCTTGGGACATCAGCAGGTTTATTTTATTCGAATAATAAATTATCTGATCATGAGAATAATTCAGGAATGTGTTGTTGTTTTAAAATCAGACCGCCAAAGCATGTACCTTGTGGTTTGACACAAAATGGAAAAAATAATGTATTACATTTTGTAAAACATTTTGTATCTTTTTTTAAATACAACCAGGAAGGGAATTCTTGGTGTCTTTATAGTTAGCTTGGCAATACTGGGGATTATTAACATTGAGCATTTCAATGACTTTACATTGGCTTTTCTATGGGTAAATAGGGCACAACACTCACATTTGTTTAGCAACTACTATGTTTTAACATTATTCACAGTAGGGGGGTACATTATCCATTATTATACAGTATAATAACATTACCATTTACCTTGTGCCTTTATATATGGTCACTGAACCGCTCAGTGGGGCTCATTTATAAACATTGGCAAATTTGCTCCTGGCAGTATCCCATAGCAACCAATCAGTGATTAGCTTTTTTCAGCCAGCTGCAGGTTAAACACTGAATGCAATCATCTGGTTTACATGGGTTACTGCCCAGGTGCAAATTTGCCCAGTGTTTATAAACAATCCCCACTGACTTCTAATATCCTTATCATTTACAGTAGGGGGTACATTATCCCTTATAATACATGAGTGATACTCAGAGTTCCCTGTATAACTCAGCCTGCTGACCTTGTGCCTTTATATGGTCACAGAACTGCTCAGTGACTTCTAATATCCTTATCATTTACAGTAGGGGGTACATTATCCCTTATAATACAATATAATACATGAGTGATACTCAGAGTTCCCTGTATAACTCAGCCTGCGGCCTTGTGCCTTCATATGGTCATTAGAAGCCTACTTGGAATTCCATATCTTTATATGGGCATAGAACTCTAAAGGTGGCCATACACGGGCCGATAAAAGCTGCCGACAGACCGTGTCGGCAGCTTATTGGCCCGTGTATGGGGGCCCCCGACGGGCTTCCCCGATCGAGATCTGGCCGAAAGTCGGCCAGATCTCGATCGGATGGGATTAAAAATCCCGTCGGATCGCGGCCGCATCTGTTCGTTGATGCGTTCCCGCGATCCGACCGCCCGTTTGGTGAACGCTAGGATCCGATCGTTGGGCCCTAGGGCCCACGATCGGATCAGCCCGATATTGCCCACCTCAAGGTGGGCATATCGGAGGGAGATCCGCTCGTTTGGCGACATCGCCAAATGAGCGGATCTATCCGTGTATGGCCACCTTTATACTCTCCTGTTCCACTCTCAGTCACCTTCACGTTCAGCACTCTGTGTCCTACAGGTTTTCTCTTTCTTTCCATAATCTGACTTTACCATCTTGTACTTTCTTCTCCCAACTTCCTTCCCTCCCACGGATGCTTACCATAGCCAGCCTAATACCCTTCTGTTATACAATTGGGATTACATAAATCCCTAAACATAATGTGAAATGAATGTGGTAATGGAAACTCTGTATTCCTAATTAAAGTTGTGTGGTTGCAAGTTCATGCCACTCCCCTACTGTACCTGAAGCAGCAGAAGGAAGCAACACATGTATTTCTATAGCAGAATAGATAGCAGATGTAAACTGTAGACATTGCATTTAGTCTTTATGACAATATATAAAATAGTCATTGTTTTTATGTAGCCATGCTGCTATTCAAAATTCTGGAAGGTATGTAAATAATGTGCTTATTCCTTTCTGTGCTCCTCATAAAAAATGTATGATACCCGTCTAAAGTCTTTAAAATGATATTCATCTTCCTGACATGGTAACTTCATTATAAGGGACCTCGTGGAAATCAGAAGATTTAAAGTGCGCTGTTGCGAATCTATGAAAGTAGCCTAAAAAATTAACCATACTGAAACAATGCTTATACAACTGATAAGGACAGCAATACACGGGTCATTATAAATGGCTGTTTCAGCCCCTGCAGAGCAAGCAGCTTATTGGTTGATATATGGGACCCTACTGATACCCTGGCCGCTTGGTATCTGCTCACATACAAACAGATATATATCAGGCAGGTTAGAAAATTCCTTCATCCCTTGAAAGAGGGATGTGGTCCTCTCATTATAGACTTGAATAGGACTGCATTATGATCTAGGGATGTACCGAATCCACTATATTGGATTCCGCCGTTTCACTTCGCCACAAATTTTGATAATTTCGAAAAATTCATGAAACTTAGATTTTGATGCCTGTGACAATTTACGCCAGCGTCAAAGACAATGGCAACGCCCATTGAAATCAATGGGCGTCCGTTTTTCAACGCCATTTTGGTGATTTGACGCCTGCCGAAATGGGCAAATTCGCTGCGTATTCGCGACTAGCGAATAAATTCGCCCATCACTAGACATGAAGTCTGGTGAAGCAGTAAAGAGAATAGAAAGGGAAAGACTAATACTACTTTAAATCCCAACAACATTTCAAAATACCTATAAAATAAAACCTATTAAAAACCTATTATTTTTAAATTACATGTTCTTTAAGAAATTGCATTTTTGTAGGCTGAGTTTGTACCTTCTGTAGATTCATGTTTAAAATATCCCTATATATTCCCTTCACAATGTTGTATTTAGTTTAGGGTTATGGTTAGGGTTATGGTTAGGGTTATGGTTAGGGTTATGGTTAGGGTTATCCTGAGAGACACAACAAATGTGAGACGTTTAGCAAGAGATGTAGTCACAGTGTGTGTGTTTGAGTCTGGGCAGACATTTAAGTACTTTCCACAGCTGCGAGGTGAGTGCAATAGGGGGTCATAGGTGAGAGGTAAAGAGACTGACTCTTCTTTAAATATGATCTGACAGTTTGGCATGATTCCCTTTGAAAGAGGCAAACACTCATTAGACTAAGTCGACGATTTCTAGGTTGGCACTTTCTTTAAAACGGTGTTACATAAAGATGACCAAAAATAGATTTCTACTGAGTAAGAATTCATTGTATTAACTTGGAAGCAGCTTAACTGTGCTCCATGTAGCAAGAAAAGGGAATGTCGCCTACTAATATTCACATGTAACATGGGAAATTTGATACCTGGGGATATTCCTATAATGAGATTCTACATCAGAACTGCAGTTAACTGACCTAATTTTAATTCAAAGGGGATACAATGGAAAAAAACCAATGGTTTATGTAAATAGAAACAAAACGAATTTTAGGCTCTGAGTAAAAATAAATTCATAAAATTAATACACATAGAAATTGATTTCATATAAAAAATAGTTAATGTTGGGCTTATGATTAGAACAAGCAGATTTTGGTAGATGCCCTTCTAGTAAAGATGGAGTCTAATGTTGAGTTATAGTAGCTATAAAACAAATAAAAATAACATCCACCGTAATTAACGTAATACACTCATTTTATTTCACAGTAAAATATCTGTCCCCAATGGTTGACTTATTATATAGCACCTCTTAAGCATCAACTTTCGGGTCAATCATAGGAGATATAATGTTTCTGGTCATAATAATATATATTATAGCATAACCTTAGGCCATAAAAAACTTTTTTTTAAACTTTCCTGAAATAGGAAATTATTTGATTGGGGTGTGACCTTCATTTTTTAGCCTCAAAAAATACACCCAGTAATCATCTACTTGAAGTAGTCTAATAAATGAACGTGGTCACTGGAGTTAGCAGGAAACACAGCAATCACTATTTATTAATACACTTAAAATAAAAAATATAAAAACAATAGTATTCTGTAGTAATGGGCAAATTTGGGGCCTTTCGCTTTTGCGAAATTCGCAAAATGTCGAAAAATTCGCCGGCATCAAAAACATTTACACAAACAACAACCTACCCATTGGTTTGAATGGACCTCTGAATTCTTAGAATTTTCTTTGAATTTTTTTTTTGAATGATACTACCAAGAAGACAAGGTGAAATATGATAAATAGAAAAAGTTAGATCTGTAGGAGAAAAGCATTTTTTTTAAACATTAAGAATGTAAAAAAGTATTGACCTCAAATTTTAATAAATGGTGTAGAAAGAATTATACATTTATAGAATTTCCTTACAAAATTGGTCATTTCAAGGAGTTTCAGTTAAAATAAAGGCAAGACAAGGCCACAAAGGAAAAAAGCGAGTTTTCCTTTTATCGTTATTTTAAATCTGGCTCAATATCAGTAATTTCCTGAGTTTACCCTACAGATCACTGATATACTTTGTTAATAATAAACAGAGCAGTAAGAGGCTTCTATCACAGGACCCAATCCAAGCTAAATGACCAAGGTCTCTGATCCCTGATTTATTAAGCTGTAAACATTATCACTTATCCTTGACCCGGGGGCCGTAATTCACAAAGTAATCAATTTGCCACTGGAACATTGCTTTGTGAAACAGAGTATGGCTAACTCTCATTTAAAACTCATTTCTTCACCTTTATTGGAATCAATCTCCAAAAGATATTTTAATTTCATAAGGCAGTATCATTTCCAGTTATCTCTTCCCAGCACTGGTAATTACTTCAAACTCCAGTAAGACAGCCACAAGTGATTTGTTAGGAAAGAAGGTCCAGTGTCCTGTTTCTAAACCCCTGCCTATGTTTTTCTAGAATGAGTAAATGAGTCAAGCATTAAGGGAAAGACGAGCTGTTTGTGTGTGTGTATATATATATATATATATATATATATATATATATATATATATATATATATATATATATATATATATATATATATCGCGTTCCAATGAGTATCCGCACTCCAATGCACTCTGGTATGGCTTCTCCAGCAGGGGTGCGCGGTTAAAATATATGTATTTGTATTCTGTGAAGAACCAGCACTCCCATATGTAAAATATCTGTTTTTATTTCTGTTGCATTCCAACGTTTCGGTCCTTGTTAGTATAAGTGTGTATTTTATTTCAAATATATATATACACAAAACACCGTTTTGGAGAAAACCGCACTCACAGGGCTAGTATAGATGAAAAAAAGAAACGTTTATTACAACGTTTCTTCTCTAATACTAGAGCCTTCCTCAGGGGGCTCTAGTATTAGAGCCGAAAAGTAAACTTTTCTTTTTTTTATCTATACTTGTGAGTGCGGTTTTCTCCAAAATTGTGTTGTACATACTACTTCTAACCTGCACCCAGGCAGTCGGCCTTTATTACATGAGTGCTCCAGCCTGACGAGGAATATATATATATATATATATATATATATATATATATATATATATATATATATATATATATATTCCCTAGTCGAAGTACACAAAACATAGCAGATTGGTGCAGATTATTCCCTTTCACTGCAGAATGAGCTATAGTTATCTGGCTTCTGCAGTAGTGCAACCCAGTCTGTAATAGGGGCTGGAGGGATAGCATGATATGGTGGTCCTACACTTTTGTATAATTATATCTTAGGTAGGTACATTAATTTAAAATGAATCAAACAAAGGTCCTTTCTTACAAGAAACATCACCACAAAATTAAGCTACACGTAAATACCTCTGGGACATGCGAGTCTACTGAATAGATTATCAATTCACAGTTCTTCCCCTAAAATTGGCGGAGCTAATATGAAGCATCTGGGCTATACCATATGCATTCTAACTTGCACACTAATTTTATGTGCTGCTATACTTTTGAAAACATTGTTTATTTTGAACAGTTTCAGACAATGGTGTAACTCCATTTTGCCTGCCCCCCTGTCCCTTGTCTGCCCGCTCCCTGGCCCCTAGCCACCTAGCACTAGAGCAGCCTGCACCCACCCCCATTCCCCGTAAGTAAAGTTAAAAGGTAAGAGTGGCTGGGGAGGGAGGAAAGTCTATTTGGGTCGACAGTTGATACAAGGTCTAGTAACTCATAGCAACCAATCAAGAAGTTGGTTCAAGTAGCATTAATTGGTCATTTGTTTGATATAGGTAGGTATAGGTATATATACTAGACTGCTTTAAACTATGTGACTTAACCATACTTTATATAAAAAAGGTGGAAAAATGTACACACTGTTGGAGCCTTATAGAACTTTCATTCCCATCAATTAAAATAATATGACTTAAAATAGCTAATAAAATTACTGTAGAGTTAATAGATCATTCAGTATCTCTAGGAAGTCGGATCGATTTAAACCATTATGTCATATGCGGATCTTGATGTATTGCCTTCTCTTCTGATGATGGATATTATTCAAGGAGTAGGTGTATTCAGTTGCAGGAACTTGAATATGAGACAAAATGACAGTAGGACGCTGTTCAGTGTCGGACTGGCCCACCGGGATACCAGGAAAACTCCCGGTGGGCCCAGGTGTCAGTGGGCCCTCCTTCTTCTAAACATTTGGCTTATTTCAGCGCCAAAAAAAGCTAATGTGAGAACTTAAAGGCAAACTTGTAATTAAAATCTTAAATAGACAGTATTGAGAACATAGATAACTATGTGCACTTCCCTCTCTTTCTCTATGTCACTCTGTGTTGCTATTTTGTTTACCATAAATTCCTATATTATAACAAACAAGTGATTAATAATAAATAAAAGAGGCTTGGTAGCCCACACTTATCTGTAACTATGGTGAGAGGAAAAATCCAAGTTACGGGTAGGGAGAAATCAGAGTGGGTGGTGTGAAAAAGAATAAATATAGACAGAGTTTGATGTTGGGCAATATCTAAAGGTTTGGAGATTTCATCTGCTGATGCACCATGTCGGCTAACTCACACTGAATCGATAGATGAGGGATTGAAGAGAAGCCACATCCCAACCTCTCTTCCTGCTGTTCTGATTAATTGTGCTCTTTGCACAAATGACCATAACAAGAGGAAGGCAGCCATACTGCCTGTGGTCCTGTGCATCTGGTGTATAGTGGACTTGGTCTCCCAGTTCATCTTTAGGTCTAGGAATTAATGGCAATTAGCCAAGTAAGGTCTATCAGATATCTCTGTGGGCCTCGATTTTAGAGGTATAGGTTTTTGTTGCCTGTTCTACATGTGGCCCATTAGAAGGTATTTAAGTCTGGCAAGAACAGCTGCTTTATGTTATGTTAATGGGAACAATTTTTCACAAGTATTAAAAAAAAATGAATGTTTTTTTTTTAACCCAGATCACAGCAATTCTGTTCATTGGGGTAGCAAGAATGAAGACTAAGCTATCTTTCTATTATAATGTACATCTACTTATACCCTATAGGCAAGTTTTTGGTGACATGATGTTCATTCTTCAAAACTGATAAATATTGGATCAACCTGGACTAATCTAAGCTCTTGTCTGAAAAAAACCTTTGTGCCAGATTTGTCCTCAGTCATGTTTCTTGGTGCATTTATTGATTTATTGGCTTGTTATTCCATTAGTAATTAATCTATTTGTTATGTATTTCCAGATCACAGACTTGGAAGTCAGATTATTGGTAAAACTGTATGTACCCTGAAATGTTCAGACCTTCATGGTTCTGTTGCCAATGAAACCTCATTATAACAATACTTTGTAATAATTTTTAATAAATCATCCATCCCGTACTACAAGAATGAGACCTGTTATCAAGAATGCTCGGGACCTGGGGTTTTCCGGATAATGGAACTTTCGTAATTTGAATCGTCATACCTTAAGTCTACTAGAAAATCATGTAAGCATTAAATAAAGTCAATAGTCTGGTTCTACTTCCAATAAGTATTAATTACATCTTAGTTGGGATCAAGTACAAGCTACTGTTTTATTAATACAGAGAAAAGGGAAATTATTTTTGAAAATTTGGATTATTTATGTAATTGGGAGCTTTCTGGATAACAGGTTTATGGAAAATGGATCCCATAACTGTACTTTGTAATTTACTCTTGGTTACTATCAAGAATGGTTTTGCTACCAGAATACTCTGCTCATTCGCTGGTTTCCAAACAGTGGGGTTGCCCCCATAAGGGAATAGAGGGGCATGTTGCAATGGAAAGGTGCCTGAAGGACAGTTACAGGAAATGTGGATAGAATACCAATCTGATCTCTTGGTTACACCTGGAAGTTCATATTGAAGGTCAATTAGGTGCTATTTGGGGTGAATTCTTATTCTCTATCCTGGGTACCCCTGGGACTATAGAAGGGTGCATATTCCACACTTTCTATATACACTGTATCTGAGAGGGATCCAGCCTGAAGGCCAGTTCACTGCCATTGTCCCAAAATATCCACTACAAGTTTCAAAAACTGCATCTGTTGTGATTATTTTATAGAATGAATATAGGTATCTAAAGGTATCAGGTATCTAAATATAGTTCAGGTTTTTTTCAGAAAAAAACTTCATCTCACGGTTAATGTGTGTTTACAAATTAAAAAAAGGAATAATAACAACATAAATAATTATATTAGATGTTCTTATTAAAATAGATTAATAGTGATAAACTAATGTTCTGAACTTTGGTTCTCAGAAACCTTTCAAGTAGCAAGAGGAACATTTTGTTCAGTTGCCAAAACAGGAGCAGAAGGTTGTTTGGTTGATATTCATTTCAGCTTATTCTCAGTGTTGGACGTGTTTCATATGATATATGTTATTTCAAGTCTTCTTCATGTTATGGAGGGAAGAATTTTGGATTCACGTTTGTTCATAGATTTAGGTGCAATACCCCATACATTCCTGGAGAATTAGGTCAAAAATCGATGGAAGCTTCCTTACATTACAGGCTTTATTTAACTTGAGCTTTGGAAATTCAAGAAAGGCAAATTTGTGTTCCATAAGGCACTTGCTTTAAAGAGGTTAGAAGTGGAGGTTTAGATTAAAGCCAAAATAAAGATGGAAAAAAACAGAAATAAAAAGAAATAAAAAGAGGTGAGGAAAAGAGAAATGGTGGGTAACAAGGACATGAGAGTCAAACTAAACCAAATTTAAAAGAAGGGAAGGAATGATTAGATAATGTCATTCATACTCAATAAGAATGTGTTGCAGGTAGTAAATCAGAAAATTGTGAAAATTTGGACATGTATGGGAAATATATATATATCCTCTTACTTATGTAGATGTATTAATCAACATCAGTCTTGGCTTTCATGAAAACTGAGATTTTGGGGCAGACTTACTGTATGTGCTTCTTAAGTGTTGAGTATGGCCACTTACAATTCATTTCAGTGTAATTTAGCGATTAAAAAAAAGTATGTTCAATTTCCTGGCAGAATTCCATCTAGCCTTGCAAAGATGGCTGCTCTAGCAAACAATGGTTGAATCAAAAGCTCCAAGATGGACAAAACTTTCTGATCCAAAAGTGAGGCCAAAATTATTAAGAACATTTCAGAATGTCAGGAAAGTTTAGAAAACACTTTCGAATTCAGAAATTCCAAGTTGAAATTTCATAAACCTTAACATGGAAAAGACACTAAGACACTAGAACTTAATATAAGACTTGTATATACCACTGGAGAAATAAGGCTCATTAACAACCCCCCCCCCCCATTGTTATTGCTTTATAGTGGACACAATTAAGCACATCCAAACCTCATTCTGCACTTCCACATTTCCATTGTGCCAATCCTTCCTCCAATGAATGGCATTGGTGTAAATGGAGCTTCTACCACCCTGGACCTGGAAGAAGCTCCACGGTTGACTTAATAGGTTCACCACATTTGTGCTCAGTGAATTAAGATGCCATTTTTAATGCTTCTCTGGAAGTGATGATAACCCCACCATCATGGGGGTCAGTAGGAAGATGAAATAGACTATTTTTGGCTTTCAAGTTATTACATTGGTTTTATAATCATCTCCTACCTTCCCCACAGCCTGGAAGTCATGGCATCTATAGTTGGAGATTCATGGAGAGTTGTAAACTCAGGAAAAAAAAATCATAGAAAAAATACAAATGTAGCCAGAGTTACTCCAAAGCTATACCTTAAGGGCAAGGTCACATAGGGCATTTGTATGTTGTGTTTTAAAAAACACGCAGACAAGCGTAAATACACAATGGAACCACATGAGCATGATAATGTACATTTTCACCCTGTACTTTTCTTTTCCCAACATGCATTTCTGTTTTTTATCTTTCCTCACAAGTCCGCTCAGAAGAATTTTATTAATTTATTGTCACCAGCAGACAATGCCGTAAATATGTATATGTGCAATCAATCTCACGAAAGTTTGGCCGTCATATTGAAAAGTGTTTTTCCAAATCGGAGCTCAATAAAAATATGTTTCCTTGGTGTGTTGGCGTTTCTGCTAAGAAATGCAAATACTGGTTTCTTGTGGTGGATGTTGGCTTGCAAAGGCCGAGAGGAAATTGCTATAGTGCGTATTTAAGTATATATAGTAGGGCTTTGTTTTTGTGCATATTTACGCTCGACTAGGCATTTTTAAAAAGGCATCGTAAAAATGCCCCATGTGGCCTCGCCCTAAGTTATCCCAGACAATTAACTCCATGGACAAAGCTCCATTATGAGTTGTCACTAGTTGAAAGAAAGGAGGACAATGGGATGTGCTCAGCCAGAAAACAATGGAAACTTCTACAAGAACTGGACTGGGAAAATAAACAATAATATTAATAATAAATAAATCCCATTTCACCCAATTTCTCTATCCTATCAGTATCATCATAATTCATCTTGTATTTCTCCCTCAGCAACAAAAAAAATATAATATGGCAGGAAATGTTGTGTGTGGGACGAGGACACCAAACCGTATTTATTCTGCAAGCGTTGTATTATCCAGAGGCGCAATTAGTTTCCTGGATAATCTGATCAGGTTTAATGGAAATCACATTCAGAAACACAAAACACCCTGCGTTGGCAGATACAGGCGACAGCAAGCGCCTGCAGTTCTTTACCTGCTTTAGATGTTGCTAATCAGCCTCTTTCTTTGTGCATCAGTAAAATGGATCAAGGCTTAGTCTCAAATGCACAGCAAAAAGCAGAATGCTGTGAGCCTGTTTCTCTGCTGTGTCTCCCAGGCTGTTTCCCTGTACTGGAAGTACCAAGCGACAAAAGCTGATTAATACAGCTCCGTACTCGGCAGCGAGTGGACTGCGGTGCTGCCTTTCAATGGGCCACAGAAAACATCTTAATTAACAGCAAAATTGGGAGATCAATGGAAGTCATTGCTGATACAGGACTTGGGGAACTGTGGGCCAAAGACGGCCACACTGTATATGGAGTGACAGCAAATAACCAATATGGAGCTGACACAGCGGAGAAAATGACTGATTTAATTATAAAACATCATGGAAAAATAAGCCAACTGTTTAGAGGAGTCTTGTAATTGTATGGCCTACTGCAAAGTGAATGTTGCGGGTCAATAACTAAATTTTTTGGGTAATAATTGGGTCTTCTGGGGAATGAAAAGACAGAAAGCCTGAAACAGTTATACAGTATCACTCATGTATTATAAGGGATAATGTACCCCCTACTGTAAATGATAAGGATATTAGAAGTCACGGAGAGATTCTGCGACCATATAAAGGCACAAGGCTGCAGGCTGAGTTATACAGGGAACTCTGAGTATCACTTGTGTATTATTAGGGATAATGTACCCCCTACTGTAAATGATAAGGTATTTAGAAGTCACTGAGGACTTATGTGAGCATATAAAGGCACAAGGCTGCAGACTTAAGGGACTCATTACCCCTGAGCCAGTATACGAGGCTGAAACGTATAGTCAGTGATGACAATGATTTACAAAAAGAAAAGGGTGAAATTACTTCTCAATTTATGGAGAGAGGTTACCCCCACGATATACTTGACATGAATCAAGTAGGGAGGACTTATTTTGTCCTGTAAAAAGGGAGACACAGAGGAGTGACAGACTAATGTTTGTGAGTAAGTATACCACAGCCAGCAGACATGTAGGCAATATTATTCGCCGACATTGGCATTTATTACAGTCATGTCACCAAGATATACTGTCTTTCCAGTAGATGCCCATGCTAGCATACAAACGGGGGAGGAACCTAAAGGATCAACTGGTAAAGGCTGACATTGGGGGTAAAGGTCTCTCTAAACAGTTATTTTTACAAAATCCTAAATTTGGGACTTTTCCGTGCTTACATTGCACTCAGTGCAATTCAGTTACAAAAGGCAATCGGGGGAATGTAATAAAAATCGCTAACGGAAAAACTATTCGCAATGCGAAAAGTTATGCCTTTGCGCGAACAAATTTTGCTTTGTGCGAATTTAATATAGCTTTTGCGAGCCCGGAAACTGTTTAGCGACCACTTCCGACATTGAAAGACCGTTTGCGAATTTTATAGTTTGCGCCAATGCGCAGTCAGTGTAATAAAACTTCTTACTGAAAAAGTCGTTATGTTTGCTCCAAAAGATTACGACACCTTCAAGCACTTCTTATGAGTGTGCAATTAAAATTCGCAATGCGCAACTAAAATTCGCAATGCAATAACAGTTTAAGGAACAATATTACATTGCGAGATGTGGATTTTTAGTCTTATTGGTGCGAATTGTTTTGCTCTTTGCGACTTTTATTACATTCCCCTGTAAGTCTTCTATCATCCATACCGCGGAAACAAATACGAGATAAAAAAATACTTTACATGTGAATCATCATTTGTAATTTACCTGTTAAAATGCCCTTGCAGTTTACTTTATGTGGGTGAAACCACACAAAAGGTACGAGATCGTATTTGTAAACATAAATCCACAATACGCAGAGGGTTAACTGCGTTACCGGTCCCAGCACACTTCCATTCTGCACGACACTCTATCAGTCAATTCAAGTCCCAGGTTACTGATTCAGTTGTGATGACTAGGAGAGGTGGTAACAGACTCCTAATGTTGAAAAAACTTGAAATGATGTGGATACCATTGTCCTGTGTGTGTATATATATGCATAGATGTTACATATTTTGATGTCTTTGAATTCTTACCAAATATTATTTTTTCTTGTCTTAGGCTATTAACACCCTGAGTGCTGAAAACACATCTTGCATATCATAAGGTGTCTCAGAAAAGTGCTGAGTGCGATATGCAGATTGAGTCTCATTGGAGTCTCAGGTATGCTAGATCATAATGATGTTACTAAGTATCAAAATGTTTCAAAATATCAAGTAATTATGTTAAGTTTTTTCGATACAAACTGACTTTATTTTACTTTACTAAATCAATTTGCGATTTTGTTTATGTTTTTGGACACTTTATTGGACTGACAACATCTTCTCATGTTGGTGATGTCACTGGAGAGGGGGTAGGGCATGTAGTCACACCCCCTTCCTCACTTTAAAAGGTTATTGTATGGTGTAACACAGGGCTTGATAAAGGGCCTTGTAGGCTCGAAACGTTGCCTTCTTGCATATGGGCTTCATAAATTTTCATCTTTGAACACTACTGCAACCAGACTCAGTGTGCTGCTGGCATTCTTCTGGATATAAAAGCACAGGGCTGCAGACTGAGTTATACAGGGAACTGTGAGTATCACTCATGTATTATTAGGGATAATGTACCCCTACTGTAAATGATAAGGATATTAGAAGTCACTGAGGGGTTCTGTGACCATATAAAGGCACAAGGCTGCAGACTGAGTTATACAGGGAACTGTGAGTATCACTCATGTATAATTATTAGGGATAATGTACCCCTACTGTAAATGATAAGGATATTAGAAGTCACAGAGGGGTTCTGTGACCATATAAAGGCACAAGGCTGCAGACTGAGTTATACAGGGAACTGTGAGTATCACTCATGTATTATTAGGGATAATGTACCCCTACTGTAAATGATAAGGATATTAGAAGTCACTGAGGGGTTCTGTGACCATATAAAGACACAAGGCTGCAGGCTGAGTTATACAGGGAACTCTGAGTATCACTCATGTATTATAAGGGATAATGTACCCCCTACTGTAAATGATAATGATAGGAATAGGGACTTTGTCATGCTGTATGACAAGGTGTACATTCTTTTTTGCAATTAAGTTTCATTAAGAAATATAGGTGCAATTGACATCACTTAACACTTTGTAAGGATATATATTACAGGCTATTCATGACTGTTCCTATTTTGTTTTCTTTATTGAACACAAACAAAATATGGAATAAATATCTAAATAAAAAATACCTCCAGTTCTCTTATTTAGTTGCTATTTCATGTTCTCCACCACCATCACACTGATAATTAGTAAAGAAGCAGGCTTATTTTTTATCTTAAATTCCTATATTCAATTTTTAATATATTCTGTACCTGCTGACTTTGCCTCAGCCAAGCGTTTCTGTTGTTAAATTAACCATAACTATTTCCATGCAACTACTATAAGTGTTAATGAAGCTTATAGATAAAGGCCAATTAATTTCTTTTTTTTTGTCTTTTGGGACAGTGTTTGTGATCCTGAGCGTGTCTCTAGCCTCTCTGCCATAAAGCAATACAGGCTGTGTGTAATTTGGCATTTGTTAATTAGAAACAAACGAATAAACCAAGTATTAATTGTATATTCATACTAACTGTTGTTTAGGCATTTTACATCCATGGACACAGTGACAAATGTATTAACAAGGAATACTATTGGTAATGCTAACAAACGGCTCTCAGATGAAGCCACCGGGATTTCACATGTTGTTGCACAGTGTTCAGACACCATTTTTGGTGCTAATTTCTGCCTCTAGATGGCCCTAGAGTGTATTTTTCAATATATTTCCTGAAATGCTTCTGATGGACTAAGGTCAATACACTCTATCACCATCTAGAGGCAGGATTTAGCACCACAAATGGTGTCTGGACATGCATACCTCCCAACATTTTGGAAGTAAAAAGAGGGACAAAAATGTTTTTTGACCACACCCCTTTCTGTGGCCACACCCCCTAATTACCATATTTTTTTTTACAAAATTTGGCAGGTTATGAAAGCATGAAAATATTTCTCCTTATCTAAACTGTGTTTTGTGTCTCAAAATTGTTACAAAGTATCTTATTAGTGGTGCTTGCGAAGCAAAGCATCACTACTGTTATCTTGCAAACTTATTTTTAGTGGTGCTTGCGAAGCAAAGCATCACTACTGTTATCTTGCAAACTTATTTTTTAGTGGTGCTTGCGAAGCAAAGCATCACTACTGTTATCTTGCAAACTTATTTTTATTCTTCTTCCGTATGAAAGTTTGGCGCGTAACTAGTCCCGCACCGTTTGTCCTAGACCCATGAATGAGGTGTCAAATCGTGCGGCTTAATCGGGAATGGGGTGGTATGACTTTTCTAAGGGGTGGGTGGTTAATTGCCCCTTGCGGGGGCAATTAACCACCCCGAAAAGTCCCATAGATTAACATTGAGGCCAACTTTTGACGGATTCTAGCGCAGAGAGGGAATCTTGTAGAAACGTTAAATTTACCACATTTGAAGAGGTTTGCGACCTGTGTCAGATGATACCCCACACGAGGGTATAAGTTTTACCCCCGGGGCAGGAGAGGTCCCCAAATTTGCCCCATTGACTTATAATGGGGAATTTATCGAATAATTAGTTTGTCGCAGACCCATGAATGAGGTGTCAAACCGTTCAGCTTATTCGGGAATGGGGTGTTGTGACTTTTCTGTCCTATTTTGGGGACCCAAAAAAGTGAGCGGAGCCGCAAACAACCAATCAGATTTTCCCTATTGACTTCAATGAGAAAATGTAAACAGCTGTAATTCTCACAGTAATAAAGCCAGAGCTCCCAAACTTGGCACCGTGGGTCACTGGGTGACTGCAGCCAAAATTTACAAAAAGTGGGCGGAGTCTACAACAGCCAATCAAATTTCAGCCATTCAATTAAATAGGAAAATTTTAAACTGCTGCCGCTCTTAGACGGTTAATGGCAGGGTCCTCAAACTTGGCACAGTTGGTCACTGGGGGACTGGGATTAAAATTAAGAAAAGTGGGTGGAGCCAAAACCAACCAATCAGATTTCTTTGATTGGTTTTAATGGGAAAAATTAAGAAGGCTGCCATTCTCTCAGTATTGATGTCAGGGACCTTGAATATCACAAATGTGGTCGCTGGGGGTTTCCACTTCAAGTTTAGAAAAAGTGGGCGGAGCCACCAACAACCAATCAAATTTCATTCATTGATTTTCAATAGAAAAAAATAGAAATGCTGCCATTTTTACACATTAAATGACAGCATTCCCAAACTTTGGTATGTTAGTCACTGAGTGACTGTGGTTCACAATTAGGAAAAAAAGGGGCGGGGCAACAACAGCCAATCAGATTTGGGCCTGAGTTTTGCCACGGCAAGCACCACTCACATTTTCTTCAGGAAATGTACCTCTCTAGTTTACACCTGTTATGTGTTCTGGGCTCTCTGCTAAAAGCCAATTAAGTGAGAAACTTTATTTCTTTTTCTGGCTGTTCATTGCAGAGAAAAGAGGGACTTTCCAGTACAAATGAGGGACTGCGGGTTGAGCTGTCAAAAGAGGGACTGTCCCTCCGAAAAAGGGACAGTTGGGAGGTATGGACATGGTGCGACAAAATGTGAAATCCTGATAGCTTCATCTGTAGTTAGATGCCTTATGTAAAGTTGATGCATTTCCTTTACTAAAGGTAACCATACACTGTAGAAGTTGCCAATTTAGTGCTTCCAGACTGAATTGGCTTTGAGTGTTATTTATCAGTTAACGAATTCACTTTGCACCTGTTAGAGAAAAAAACCTCGCTGTTTTGATGGTTGTTAGTGTGGTAATCTTAATTTCTGACTATCTGAATTGATTTTTAAATATGTAAAAATAATTTGAATGTTGAAAATAAATCTCCCTTGACTCGTTGGGTTTGAGTCCCCAAATTTTTCAAATTTCAAAGGACTTGAAAAAATTTGAGATTAAGGGGGGTTATTTCTTAAAGTAAAAAAAATTCAGAGTTTTAAAGGAGAAAACACCATTTGTTCATAGAAAAACATCAAATTTTTCATGATTTATTAAACCCGATGGTTTTAAAAGTCTGAATAAAAAAGTACTCCATCTTAAACCTGCCGAGTTCATGTCGAAGTCAATGGCACATGCCCCTTTTACAATTGGAAGATATCCTGATCTGCGTTGGGTTTTGTTCCATAATCAGAATATTTTGTGGATTTTAGGGGATAATCCAAACAAGTTTCACTTTTCGGGCGTCAAATCCAAAAAAGTAGCAGCTCTCAGCAACAAATCCGAAAAAAACGTATGATTCCGATCTTTTCACAATTTTATTGAGTCTTCTCCTGCTCCAGATTTTTTTTTGTGAAAATGTATTGCTAAATACAGTACAAAAGTGTGCGGGAGTTTGGCTGGAGTGGTTTTAAGAAAATAGTGAGAAATGTTAGTAAATAATATCCAATGTTTTTTTTCTGTGACTTTCTCAGATCACACACTTTGAACTTAGTTTATCAATTTTCAAAGGGGTTATTTACTTAAACTCGACTTTTTTTCACTTTATTAAAAAAAAAATTCACCAAACTCCAGAACCTGATTTCTTCTCAGAAAAAACGGTGCAACAAAAAGTCATGACAAAATCAATAGTGATGGGCGAATTTATTCGCCAGGCGTGAATTCGCAGCAAATTTGCGCGATTCACTGCCAGCGAATAAATTCATGAAACGCCCGCAAAAATTTGCCCGAAAAAATTCGTCTAAAACGGGCGCCGGCTTCAAAAAACGGGCGCCCGCGTCAAAAACTAGGCGAATTTTTCGGCGAAGCAAAATGTCGCAAATTCGCCCATCACTAAAAATCAAGCATCAATTGGAGTTGTGCCACTTTTTGAACTGATGCTCCAAAAATCTCTACTTTTTTGATTTGTCACCCGAAAGATGGGATTATCGAACCAAGAACCAGCAAAAACAACCCTAAAATATAGAAAATGCTTTAAGGTAAAAAAAAACGTGTTCCAATTGTTAAAGGGACCACCTGCCATTGACTTCCACATTATTTTGACAGGTTTTAGCTGGAGTATTCTCAGATTTGGATTTTTAGCAGTTTAGGAGCATAATACATTTAGAAAAATTCTAGTTTTTTTTCCTTTACAAATTCGACTTTTTCCCCTTTAAAAACTCGACCAGAAAATTTTGAGGTTTAATAAATAGGCCCTTAAATGTTTTGTTTACTATTGTGGCTTTTGTGTTGATTGCTAGCATATTTTAAAAAAAAGAATTGGAAAAAACTGACCCTAATGAAAATTACATTGTTCCATTAATTTTGAAAAATTCAACTTTAAAAAAAAAATAATAACTTGTGTTGAAATACATCTCCAATTGACTTCTATAGAAAATAGGTTTTAATTCACAAATGTTAGCTAATTTTCTTCGATTGCTATATCATGAAAATGTAAATTTGTAAAACTTAAAAATATTTGAGATTGTGTTTCTTATCACCACCCTTTTATTGGATTGCCAAATAGACACAATCTTGAATTTAAATAAATTTGCCTATTTGTGTGTTTCTTATAAAGTTCAATGATTAAGTCTATGGAATGGTCTACAAATATAAATTCTAAATGATCATAATTCTAGTTTTCTTGCCCTATAAATAGAAACAGGAGTCTATAAAGAAGATAGGAAAAGTATATTGCAGTTAGCTGTTTTTAGTGAATATCCTACACATGGTTATTCTAGTAACCCAAGGAGGAACTGTCACTCTTAATAATCTCACTGTTTTTGCTTATTGTTTTCTTTCCACAACCTGACACAACTTCTTTTTATTGCACTTGTCAGAACTGGGTCATCTTAAATCCCAATATCCTAATTTGTAGCAGAAAATCCCCAAAGCTTGTGTAAACAAGATGCTCCTTCCATGTTTCAACCACAAGGACTACCAGGCAGAAACGTCTCGGGAACAGGTGATTTGTATCGAGGGATTGCTGATAAAGATAGAATTAAACAACCACTAAGTATCAGGACAATAAATCATCACTGCTCTTTCCCACACACATCCTGGTGGAGAGACAACTCCCCAAACCCTGTACAAGCCAAGGATACAAGGAGAAATTGATTTACTCCTGCCTACAACTGATAGACGTGGTTTCACTTTCCCTTTGCCGTCTTCCTTAGTACAATATTTACCCAGCAATGTAAATGTAAAGGAGACTATTGTACAGGAATTCAATAATAAAAAGGACTCTGAACTCAATGGTCTCTAAACAGTGAGGCTGTAGGACATCAATCCAGTTCCTAGGTCTCTTTTGGTCAGGGCCCTCTTCAACTCTTGTATTGGTTAGTGTTTTTTTTTGTGTGTTCAATGTATATGCTCATTTTTTGAACAACGTCACTGAATATGTTGATGTTTTATAAATACTTGCTAATCATAATTATAGGGGTTCAGCTTGAAAGCCGAAGGGGATGCCATTTGGGATTAATGTTTAGTTGCTGTCTTTGATATCCTGGAGCAATAGCAGGATCCTTTTGATGTTAAAGCTAAAGTAGTGATGGGAGAATTTGGTCTGTTTAGCTTCGGCAAAAATTCTAGAAAATCTGAAAAATTTGCCAAATGCATTGAAGTCAGTGAGTAATATTTTTTTTTATTTTGACGCGTGAAATTTTTTTTCACCCATTGGAGTCTATGGGGCAAATTCACTAAAGGACGAAGCGCCTAACGCTAGCGTTAATTCGCTAGTGTAGCGCATTTTTGTTAATTCGCCGAACAGACACTGGCGTAAATTCGCTAGTGTTACTTCGCACCCTTATGCCGGGCGAATTTGCGCAATGGACGTAACTAGGCAAATTCACTGACGCGCACATTTTTCTGAACGCTACCTTCTACGCCAGACTTCCTTCGCCACCTCAGACCAGGCGAAGTGCAATAGAGTAGATAGGGATTGCTTCAAAAAAAATTAAACATTTTTCTAAGTCCCAAAAAACGCTGGCGTTTTTTTTTTATGGGTGATAGGCTGAAAAAGATCGAAATTTTTTTGGGGGCTACTCTCCTTCCCCCCTACATTTCCTAACTCATGGCACCTTAACTATACAGTGGGCACACGTGTAGGGCAAAATAAAAATTTTATTTGCTGTTTTGAAGGTTTCCCAGGCTTATGTAGTGCTGCTACATATTCCTCCATTGTAACTTCAATTTGGCGCCGTATGCAAATTAAGCATCGCTAGCGTAACTTCGCTTTGCTTGGCGAATTAACGCTAGTGCAATTTAGCAACCTTACGCTTCCCCTGAGTGCAACTTCGGATTTTTGTGAATTTGCGTAGCGCTGGTGAAGTGCGGCGAAACGGACGCTGGCGCAACTTCGAATCTAAGTGAATTTGCCCCTTGGGCGTCTTTTTCTCTGGGAAACCTGATAAAAAATTGCTCATCACTACTTAACAGTATATTGTTTTATGAAAGGCAACTCTAAGGCCCAACATGTGTCTCATTTACATTGCCACATGCTCCTCCTTTACTGTGAGCCTTTTACTTAACCCAAGCTACACAAGTCAGCTCTAATATATAGTAGTATCCCTATCAGAATGACTCACTTATCCCTTTAAGGTGTAAGCACCAGTAGGAGGTTTATTATCATTTACTTAAGTCAGTAGTTCTGCTGGAGGCAGACTCCAATATGTCAGAGCTGACTCACACACCCTGTCTGGCTTTGGAAGTATAAACGTTCCTTCAGACACTTCAGTAATAACTGTAAACGTCTGTGCATTGATTATAAACTACCAGTCGTTGAGGCACTGGTATGTAATAAACCTTAAATTAAATATTCAGAAATTAGAATTTATTATTAAAATATATTTAATGTTAAACACACTCTGTATACAATCGATCGTCCCCTCCAAAGCAAATACATCACAATAACAATGCCCAGTCAGTATCCCAAGACAATGTGGGTGTGTAGAGTTTGCAGCTGGTGGTACCTACGCTGGCTTCACAATATAAATATCGAGCCGCCCACCACCTCGTCCAACGCAAACACAAACAATTCCTGACAGCGTTGATATTTATGTTTCTTTTTAATAACTGCCAACTTAATGTTCTTCATCATTAAATTTTATAGCACATCAAAGTAATGTGATGAAGGAAACATAAATTGTGTGAAAATACTTTCAATATTTATGTAGGAAATGCACTAAATATACAGAAATGTGTAATATTTATTTTAAAAACAAATAGGTACCTTAATATTATTTGCAGGGTGTTTTCCATAACCTTTATGTGCAGCTGCTGCAGGAAAGAAACTAAAATAATATATCAATGAAATTGTGCCTCCTACGCTTAGTGGAGATGGATAGTGCAGGATTATTTAGTCCCACTCTCACTCAGAGCATTCACTCAATAAGAAACCTTTATTATGATGCTGGTGGATGAAGTGGGTCTAGATAGTTCCTTCAAAGATGTCAAAATCTCAAGACTGAAACGTTTTTGGTCACACCCACTGGTCATATTTAGGCCATGATCCATTATGCCTCCTGGGGGTATAAATACAAGTGGCTCCACAAATATACAAGTTTTTCTTATTTTATATTGTCATGACAGTGAATTAAAGGGCTCCATTTTCCATACCCAACTTTATCAAGTGCTCCCCCATTGGCTGCCCCTTGTCCTGTAACAGGCAGAGTTGGCCATTATATCTGGCCACATCTGATCGCCAAGGAACATATGCATTGGAAACTGTTCTGGTCCTGGTTTCTGTTGTTCATGCTCCTGTAGTGGTCAGTGCTGGTGAACCAGGATGCCAGATGTAACATGGCCAAATATGATGGCCAACAACCCTGCTGAGCTACTCTGCTTCTCAGATAAGGTAAAGGGCACGGAACAGCCAGAACACTGGCCATGGCAGAACACTTAGGGGCAGATTTATCAAAGGTCGAGGTGAATTTTTGAATAAAAAAAAATCGAATTTTGAGCTATTTTTTGTGTACTTCATTAAAAAAATTTGAAAATGTGAATATCGAAATCTATCATGTACCGTCTCTTTTAAAATTCAACTTTGACCATTCACCATCTAAAACCTGCCGAATTGCTGTTTTAGCCTATGGGGGACCTCCTAGAACCTATTTGGAGTTAATTGGTGAACTTTTGTATGCGCTATTCCTTCGATTCGTACGATTCGAATTCGGTCAAATACAGACCTATTCGATCGAAAAAACTTTAACTTAATTTCGGTTAGTCTTTTTGAATTCGAATTTCGAAGTTTTTTTAATTCAAAATTCGACCCTTGATAAATATGCCACTTAATATTTTGGAGGGGGTCTTTTGTCATTTAATGATCCATCCTTCCACCATAACTGACCAAATCACATCTGGTGTCCAGACTCCCCTACATTGATCACCAAGAAGGAGCATCTGCATTAGAAACTGTTGTGGTCCTGGTTCCATTGTGTATGCTCTTGTATGGTAGTCAGTGCTGAGGAACCTGGATACCAAATGGCCAAATATGATGGGCAACAACTCTGCTGAGCTACTCTGCCTTCTCAAATCAGGTACAGGGCAAGGGACAGCCAATGGCTGAACACTTAGGGGCAGATGCATCAAGGGTCGAATATCGAGGGTTAATTAACCCTTGATATTCGACTGGGAATGAAAATCCGAATATCGAAGTCGAAGGATTTTGCGCAAAAACTGCGATCGAACGATTCAAAGGATTTTAATCCAACGATCGAAGGATTATCCTTCGACCAAAAAAACTTAGCCAAGCCTATGGGGACCTTTCCCATAGGCTAACATTGGGTTTGGTAGCTTTTAGGTGGCGAACTAGGGGGTCGAAGTTTTTTCTTAAAGAGACAGTACTTCGACTATCGAATGGTCGAATAGTCGAACGATTTTTAGTTAGAATCCTTCGATTCGAAGTCGTAGTCGAAGGTCGAAGTAGCCCACTCGATGGTCGAAGTAGCCCAAAAAACACTTCGAAATTCGAAGTTTTTTTACTTTGAATCCTTCCCACGAAGCTAATGAATTGGCCCCTTAATGTGTTGGGGGGATGAATACTTGTCATTTAATGATCCATACTTTTAAGAAGAAAAAAAAGAAAAAAAATTCTATGAGCTTTTGTGCATTGTGCTCCTTTAAGTCTGCTCTAAACTAAAATTTCGCTCTTTGGCCAAACAAGTGAACCATGACAGTCCTCTTTAATCTTTGTCCAAACAAGTAAACCATGAAAGTCCTCTTTGTCCAAACAAGTAAACCATGACAGTCCTCAAGACAATGGCCCCCACTACAAACATCACCTACTTCTTTACTTTGGTTCACTTGATACAGGCCCAGCTTAGCCATCATTCTGTCACATGATACAAGTGAATCTGAGAAGGCACAAAAAAGGCCCATGTCACATAAAGAGATTATTTGTCACTGTGTTAGGAGAAGTGATTTGCTCCAATGTACAATTATAAGATCACAAATTAAAATAACAAGTCAAACAGATGTGTGCCTTTCCCAGGAAGCAATCTTTCAAGAGCCACGGCAATTAGAAGTCCCCCTAAGCACTTAGCGTTGGCCAGATTGTATTTTAAAAGGCAAAATAAATAATTCTTTGGTTTTAGAACAAGCGCTGTGCGTCTCCCCTTCTCCTCCAGCGCCAGAATAAGTGACAGAGACAATTATACAATTTTTTTTAATTCTCCTTCCCTTCAATTTATGTTATTAACATTTCACACCTTTATTCTTGGAGTTTTTTTTTAAATGAGACATTTGCATGACTTTACACAGACTAACGCTACCTTGGGGCTGTAAGGATCTCATTCTGAAATAAACCATTATAAATGGGTTCTTCCGCCAACGTACCTCTGGGCCTTGGAATGAAATGATAAAGAATGTCACCTCTTTTTCTGCCCTTGGAAATAGTGAACACATGTTCAGAACAACACGACAGATTAAAGGGAAACTGACCACTTATTCTTCATCTTTTTAACCATGTCTTGGCCATGCTGACAATAGTACAATGGTGTTCTCGTGTATTTATTTGCTTCCCCTTAAAAATCTTTTGCATTAAACACAAGCTCTGAAAATAGTGTCAACCAGTCTCTCAACCAACTTCACTTAGAGGCTGAGTGATTCCCTGGTATCAGGCTGTCATTGGTCACATTCCTTGTTGGAGTCTTGGCGGTAAGAGACACAATCACTTGTAAAAAGTTTTGGGGAACAATTCAAGCATGAAAAAATTTCCTAGAGTTGCCAAATAAGAACTGTGTTTGGCTATTTGCTTGATCCCTTCGGACTTGTAGCCTACAGGAGACTATGTTTGGTAGAACACCTGGTTTTTATTCAACCAAAACTTGCCTCATGCCAAAAATAAGCACTTGCTTTGAGTCCTCTGGGAGTAACATCCTAGAGGTTAGTGAGCAACATGTTGTACAAGAGCCATTGGTTGGGGATCACAGTCATGGAAAGAATGATAGATAGACTGCAGAGCACAGTCTATCTGCACATTTGAAGTCATAGGGGCAAATTCACTAACCTGCGGAGTTGCGCTAGCGCAGGCTTCGACACACTTTGCCAGACGAAGTTTCTCCAGGGAGCCGCTAATTCACTAAAATCCGAAGTTGCGCTCAGGGAAGCGAACGGTAGCAAAGTTGCGCTAGCGTTAATTCATCAAGCAAAGCAAAGTTACGCTAGCGATGCCTAATTTGCATACGGTGCCAAGTTAAAGTACAATGGACGTATATGTAGCAGCAAATACATTACACTACACAAGCTGGCAAAGCTTCATAAAATAAAATAGAGTTGTTATTTTGCCCTATACATGTGCCCACTGTATAGTTTAGGTGCCATATGTTAGGAAATGTAGGGGGGAAGGAGGGTGGCCCCAAAAAAATGTACGATCTTTTCCAGCCTATCACCCTTAAAAAAGGAAAAGACGCCAGCGTTTATTCAACTTTTTTTGAAGCAAGCCCTATCTACT
Source organism: Xenopus laevis (assembly GCF_017654675.1). NCBI lineage: Eukaryota > Metazoa > Chordata > Amphibia > Anura > Pipidae > Xenopus > Xenopus laevis. Next base: position 26,214,964 of record NC_054374.1, on the reverse strand, counting down.
CTATTGCACTTCGCCTGGTCTCAGTTGGCGAAGGCAAGTCTGGCGCAAGAGTTAACGTTCATGAAAATCCGCAAGTTAGTGAATTAGCGTAGTTACGTCCCTTCACCATAACGCCTGGCGTAAGGGTGCGAAGTAGCGCTAGAGTAGGTCCACTTCGCTAGCGAATTTACGCCAGCGCCGTTAGTAAATCAGCGAAGTAACGAAATAACGTCACGCTGGCGAATTTGCGCTAGCGTTAGCCACTTTGCGCTTTAGTGAATTTGCCCCATATTTTTTAAAATGCATTTTTGTCTTTGTCTTTGCTCCCACAATCTCTTCTGTGCCATAATAAACTAATCTCATGCCATGCTTGGAGTCAACATGACAATTCCCACTAGTCGTTGCCACTAGTCATGTCAAACTAACTAACTAAGCCACCCTGAACCCAGTCTGGCACGACATGCTGCAATTACTTATAATTATATACCCTCAGCCACCAATCTCTATTTTGGAGACCTCTGGGGAGAGAATACTAATGGCATGGTTGGGAAGGAAATGAATGGATGTCCTCAACCCACCTAAAAAGCAACGTCGGCCCAAACAAGGGGTTTACAGGGGTTTTTGGATCAACCTGTGTACAGGTATGTGACCTGTTATCCAGAAGGGCAATTTGGATTTCCATATCTTAAGTCTACAAAAATAATTTTAACATTCAATAAAGCCAATAAGCTTGTTTGTTTCCAATAAGGATTAATTATATCTTAGTTGGGATTAAGTACAAGCTACTGTTTTATTATTACAGAGAAAAAGGAAATTATTTTTAAACAATTTGGATTATTTGGATAAAATGGAGTCTATTTAAGATGACCATCCCATAATTCAGAACTGTCTGGATAATGAGTTTCTGGATAATGTATGTCATACCTGTACCACAAATTCCCACCTTCATCTGCCTATACGTAGTGTAACTCAGAGCGGAAACATCAAAAAAAGATTACTGGTAACTATCCAGTTAAAATGAATTCTGGCAGCATACACCTGTTCATTTGAGAAGGAACATGCTAGTAGTAACATAAAAGAAAAAAAGCTTAACTTAACTATAAAAAGCCATTTTTTCTGTGAAAGGTCCCACAGAGTTACAAAATGGCACCCTATTGTAGGACAATAATGGCAGGTTAGAGGAGTAATACTGTATACTGAGCAATAATCATTTCTGTATTGTTCTCAGGCTTTATCTTGGAGTTATTACAAAGTCAAAGGCTGATACATATGTTTCTGTTGGTGTGGGGTTCTTTGCAGGCTTACAGGGGTTTTAAGAAGTTGATTTTGCAATCAGCTGCATTGTGAGCATAAAAATGCCTCTGAGCAATATTATTACAGGGACTCGAACTTTCAAACCTATTTATAATCTTTTCTCAAAGGACCTTGTGAATATAAATGTTGCCTTTTACTATACACTAAGGGGCAGATTTATCAAGGGTCGAAGTGAATTAGAGGGAAGTAAAACAATTCGAAATTCTAAGTAATTTTTTGGATACTTCGACCATCGAATAGGATACTACGTCTTCGACTTTGACTTCGAATTAGATTCGAAGTAAAATAGTTTGAATATTCTACCATTCGATAATCGAAGTACTGTCTCTTTAAAAAACGTCGACTTCAATACTTTGCCAAATTAAACCTGCCAAAGTGCTCTGTTAGTCTATGGGGACCTTCTAGAGCAGTTTTCTACGTTTTTTGAAGTTGAAGAAAAATCGCTGATATCCTTCGAATCGTTCGATCGAACGATTTTACTTTGACCGCAAATGACCAAATTTGATGAAAAAAAACTTTGACCTCGACATTCAAAGTCGAAGTAATTCCATTCGATGGTCAAATTTCAAAGTATTTTCAACTTTGAAATTCGACCCTTGATAAATCTGCCCCTTAATATGGACCAATAGTGAACAGTTGAAGAATCACTTCATAGTTCAGTGTAAGCTGCCACCTTAGAATTGATCCAATGGTTTGAACCAATGTTTCATTCTTACACTAAGGGGGTAATTTATTAAAGTCTGATTGCCAAAATCTTGAAAAATTTGAGGTTTTTTTACTATAAAATCTGTATTTTTAGTGGGAAAGGTTGAATATAAGTCAATTGAAGATTCTGTGGTCTGCGCTGGAATTAGCCCGAATGCCTGAGATATATCTTTGGGATAGCCAGAAATGTGACTTTGCATAGTCAGAGAAAGAACTTTGGCACAGCCTAAGAAATTACTTTGGTTTAGCATGAAAGGAAGGAATAATTGTTTGATTGAGCGATTAAATCCTTCGATTCGAACGATTCGAAGGATTTTAATCCATTGATCGAAGGATATTCCTTCAATCAGGAAATTGTTAGGAAGTCTATGGGGACCTTCCCCATAGGCTAACATTGGCCTCGGTAGGTTTTAGGTGGCGAACTAGGGGGTCGAAGAATTTTTTAAAGAGAGAGTACTTTGACTATCAAATAGTCGAACGATTTTTAGTTCGAATCGTTCGATTCGAAGTCGAAGGTCGTAGTCAAAGGTCGAAGTAGCCCATTCGATGGTCGAAGTAGCCATATTCGACCATTCGATTTGGACTTTTTGGATTTTATAGTAAAATAACTCAATTTTTTAGAGTTTTTCCATTAGGACTTTAATAAATAACCCAGAAAATGTGTACCTTTTTTATATGTCCTTTCTACAGCTTCCTGAGTTACACTTTCTTAGGTCCATCTAATCTTCACTATATCCCCTTCCTCATTTTTTTCTCTCATTTGTTTGCAGTTGGATATTATTTGAATCGTGCCCTTCATCTGCAGCTCCGTTCCTAACAGAACAGCATGACTTAACAGCTAGGAGATCTGTATTAAAAATTCATAGTAATACTATTCTTTATTACTAATGATTTTTCCTTTCCTGTGGATTCAGAGATGTAAGTTCAAATATTAAACTGGAAAAAAAGCTTAATTTTGCTTCAGTTACTGTGGCCACATCAATTAAAAACAGAGTTTGCACTCGAGTATTTTAAAGGTTATTTGTTCTTCACAATTTTGCCTCACTCACACTTCCAGGATGATTAAATGTTCTTCTTTCTTCTGAAAAATAATGAGCATGGGGGTCTGAAAAAATATGCTCAATTCACAGAGGAAGAAAAAATAATATTAATTTGGTTTGTCCCTTTTTTCCTTAGCTAAGAAGTAGAATTTCTTTTAGAATGGAAGGGTCACAATTTTGGAATGAAGAAAACCTTGGGGAAAACAGATTTGTCCAGGGAATTTAAAGGAATATGATACGTCCCGCAACTGGAAGGGAAACGTGGAGAAAAAAAATTGATGGGAAATCATTTGAAGGAAATTCTATATGTAAATTCATAAATTATTTATTTTTGGGAAAGGATGTGTGCTAGTTCTCTTTTTAGTGGGGGGGGGGTATTTTCTTTTTGTTTCCACCTTAAATGATCTTTTAAAACTAGGAATAAATCCATGAGATTATAAATACTTTAGCAAGAGATGACTTTCTGATTATTTTCCTTTTCTATTTTTACTTTATTTTCTTTTTACTTTCCCTCCATAAAAAAACATTGTAACGAGATGCAATTTCATGCAATTTATTTTTTGAAATACAAAAGAAAACATTTTGGACTGCAGCTCAGGTACCCAAGCTTGTTTTATAAGCCATTCGAGTACCCGACAAGTGGAATGTGACACTTGTATAAAGAAGAAGATAAATGAGTCAGGAGTCCACTCAGGCCTCTCCAGATTTTCAAATGACTCCAGATTTTTGAATGAGCCGCCAAGTATGTCTGGTCTCACAGCGATTTAATATGTAGTGTCAGCTTCTGAATGGGAGACAGGAAAGCAACTGTACTCAAGTATAAAGAGCACGTTTTGATGCAAGTACAGGCGTAAGATATGGAAACTTGTTATCCAGAAAGCTCCGAATTATTAGAAGGCCGTCTCCTATAGACCCCATTTTATCTAAATATATTATTTAAAAAATAATCTCCTTTATGTCTGTAATAATAAAACAGTAGCTTGTACTTGATGCCAACTGAGATATAATTAATCCTTATTGGAAACAAAACTAGCCTATTGGGGTTATTTGATGTTTACATGATTAGACTTAAGGTATGAAGATCCCATAGATATGAACAAATCCCATACCAGTAGTACAGTAGTGACCCAAAAGCATTTCTTTTCAGTAAATAGACTTTAATTAGAACTCAAGATGTGTACCTATGTAGTATTGTTATTGTTGTTTGGCATTTGCCTTTAAAATGCAACTTTAAAAAGTCTGCATTCATTTTCATATATGCTAAACTGGACTATCAGACCCAAATAAAACCTTGTCAGTTAATATATATATTCCCCAAGATACTCTTGCATTTTCTTGCAAGGCACAGCGTAGAATCCTAGGGGAGTCACTGAAGACAAATTTCCTCCATAATTTTGTGTGTTTTGGACTGTTTTGATGAATGGACGTGCCTATTGAGCATAACTAACACAGAGGCATCTTAATGTGGTCTTGCACCATTGCATCAATGGAAATTGATGACAATAAAGTTGACTTCTTCACTTCAAGAAAAGGTTCTTGGGAGCAGGTTGTTATCATAAGGAAAACTGCAGTTATTTCCCCATCACAACATCTCATCTCTTTGTCTCTCCTTGTTACTCCCCCACCAGACTATATTTCTGTACGATTGAACCTGTACTTAAGCATTAATCCAGAATGCTCTGGACCTGGGGATCTTTCTGTAATTTGAATCTGCATACCTTAAGGGGCAGATGTATTAAGGGTCGAATATCGAGGGTTAATTAAACCTCGGTATTCGACTGGGGAATGAAAATCCTTCGTCTTCGAAGTCAAAGGATTTTGCGCAAATACTTCGAACGAACGATCGAAGGAATAATCGTTCGATCGAACGATTAAATCCTTCGAATCGAACGTTTCGAAGGATTTTAATCCAACAATCGAACGACCATAGGCTAACATTGACTTCAGTAGCTTTTAGGTGGCGAACTAGGGGGGTCGAAGTTTTTTCTTAAAGAGACAGTACTTCGACTATCAAATGGTCGAATAGTCGAATGATTTTTAGTTCGAATCCTTCAATTCGAAGTCGAAGTCGTAGTCGAAGGTCGAAGTAGCCGATTCGATGGTCGAAGTAGCCAAAAAAACCACTTCGAAATTCAAAGTATTTTTTCTTCTATTCCTTCACTTGAACTTAATGAATGGGCACCTTAGTGTACTAGAAAATCATGTAAATATTAAATAAACCCAATAGCTTGTTTTTGCTTCCAATAAGGATCAATTATATCTTAGGTGGGATCAAGTACGAGCTACTGTTTTATTATCATAGAGAAAAAAGAAATTTATTTAAAATGTTTTGATTATTTGGATAAAAATGGAGTCTATGGGAGATGATGTTTTACGTAATCTGGAGCTTTCTGGATAACAGATCCCATACCTATATATTGTAGGTTCAACACACACCTGTATACTGTGTGAAGGGGTGCCCTGCATACAAATGGTGCTCCCCACCAAATCCAAATGATTAAATTCCATTTGATTCATTCAATTCTATTTAATGATCTTTACCTCTTCTCTTGATTTACAGAACTCGGAGACGGTATTTATCAAGTATTTCTTAATTAATCACATGCAGAGCCAGAATTCACTAATGAGACTCCTATGGTATCTTCATGCAAAGACCTGCAGCTTTCATTAGAATTCTGGGGCTGTTCTCCTCTACGCACCATCCAGCTTATCGGTTATGAGAATCACTTATTTTCCTTGTCTTTATTTCTTAGAGCTTTACAGTATATCCACCTGGGCTTTTCGTTGTCCAACAACTCTGCTGTCTAAAGTAATATTTCCAGGGAATGGCAAAGACTAAGATAGGTCAGTGCTGGGCTTGTCCCTTGAGAGGTCAGTTCTAATATTCCATCCAACCCACCAGTGACTTTTCTCTAGAAGTAGATATGTCCTGTTCCAAGGTCACTGGTAGGACACACAGATCTTTCCGGCATCTGACAGTTGCTGTGTAGTCTCACGCAGAGGACTGCATATTTTAACATTGTAGTCATGTTCTTTGCTTATGTTTATGACCTCGGACGATGGTGGTGTAATCAGTTTGTTCAATGTCAATTTGCTCTGATTCGTAGAGTGAACACATGCTTTTAACTGACTGACAAGACATATTGATCTGCATAATAGTTGATATAAATCTCCCAAAACTTGTATTTAATTGTATGACATTCTCACAAGGCTTCCTTATGGTAACAAAACAAAGTATGGAAATAAATTGCATTTGTCAAGTTCTCCACCACTGCAGAGTTGGCAGAGATTGCTTTACAGATGTGCAGCAGGGCTCATAGCCAGGGTTAGACTGGAGTATCTGGGGTGCACAAGAACTGCCAATTTAGGGGCCCCCAGTCATGGCCCTCCTTGCCCCAGTTACATTCCCCTGACCCAGTCTCAAGCTCCTCCACCCACCTACCCCACATATGTTTTTATCTTTCACAGCCACAATGAGAGGAGTATGGGGAGCATCCACATTTCCTAACTAGGACCTGGGGTGTCTGAGGACCACAAGGGCTGCCAACTTGGGGCCCCAGTCATGGCCCTCCTCTCCCCAGTTGCATCCCCCTGTCCCAGTCTCAAGCTCCTCCACCCACCTACGTATCTTTTTATCTTTTATGGCTGCAATGAGATGAGTATGGGGAGCACCCACAGTTCGTAACTAGGACTGGGCCTGGGTGGTAAGGACCTCCAGTTTTTCCGAGTTCCCCATGGGCCAAGTCCAACCCTGCTCATAGCATTCTTCACTATGTATCTTATGATGACATTTCCAGGGCACAGATGGCACAGAAAGTGCACAGAGGGGATGAACCATAAGATGGCTGCCTCCATGACTACAGTCGAGTATACAAATGGCTGTACTATATATTTTTAACAGTTAGGGGCAGATTTATCAAAGGTCGAGGTGAATGAAAAAAATTCGAATTTCAAGCTATTTTCTGTGTACTTCGACTAGGGAATAGTCCAAATTCAATTTGAATTTGTAAAAAAAATCGAAAATTAGAATATTGAAATTTATCATGTACTGTCTCTTTAAAAATTTGACTTCCACCATTCGCCATCTAAAACCTGCCGAATTGCTGTTTTAGCCTATAGGGGACCTCCTAGAACCCATTTGGAGTCAATTGGTTTTTTGGGGGGAAAAACTTCGAATCTAATTTGATCGAATGCGATATTCCATCGTTTCAAACAATTCAAATTCGGATGAATATGGACCTATTTGATCGAACTTCAACCAAGTCCAGTGTATAAATCCAGGGAAATTCTTTTATTGCATCCAGCACTTGTACCCTTGGCTTGGGTCACCAGTTAGGAACATGGGAACATGGAGCTGATGTGTTGAATGAAATCAGTTTGGGTGGATAATGTATCAGCCTCTACTAGTAAAGGGTGAATTTGGGGTGTTTTGCCGAGAAATTCGCGAATTTCCAGAGAAATTCGGCAAACGGCAAAAAATTTGTGAAACGGCGCCAGCGTCTCGTTTTTTTTGGACGCCGGTGTCCGTTTGCATCCCATTTTTACGCCGGCATCCATTTTTGATGCCAGCGTCTGTTTTTTTGGACGCCGGCAAATTTTCGGATGCCAGCGGCGAATCGCGGGAATTAGCGCCTGCCGAATAAATTCGCCCATCACTGGCCTCCACATTAATATGTGCTTTATCCTGATAATGAGCTGTAAAATGTATTGCAAGTCACTTTACTAATCTAATTTCTTTTTTAGGTGAGGGGAGTGCATTTTATTTATAGTTCATGCGAGATGTACACAAGTAACAAAAGCACCAGTGTTTATATTATAAGCCGTCCTGAGACAGTTATTTTTCCCTTTGAAGCGCCAACCCTTTTTAGCATGAAACAAACTGATGTCCTCTTTCATGTCTTGCCATTCACCCACATTACACCCTACTTTGATAAACACGCAGAACAACTCTTGATAGCTACACTTTTCCGAAAATTCTACCAAGTTCAAAGGCTTTGTGGTAGTTGAAAAGAATATTTTGAAAATATCCAAACAGATGTCTAATGCAGATACTTTCTTCCCTTTCCTTGTGATTTGGCTCTCGGCTGAAGTATCTGCTTTGGCTTTTATGTGCAGCCCTTCACTTCCCGCTTGGCAGCTTTGCAGCAAGGGATTTAAAAGTCACCCGCTAAATGGTCATTTTATTATAGTTGAATGCAACATCTCATGGCTGGAAGTTACAGACAGGTCTGATGTTTTGAATACAATGTAGGAATTATGATATATCCGATTACTAAAGTGTAAATAAATGATCTACACATGATTGTCTATCATTACAAGAGAATCAAGTGTTAAAATGAAGGCATTCCAATTTCTTGGTCAAGTTTAGACAGTCCACCTTTAATCCCTAGCTGGTGTGTCTCTTTCATACAAATCTCATCAGCATGTTCTACTTTATTCTGGAGTGCCATGCTGCCATATTTATTTATTTCTCCTAAGTATCTCTTGAACCTATTAAAGTTGGATATCAAATAATAAGCCAAAGATGACATAATGGTACAACAGCTATTCAAGCAGTATCTGCTCCCAAATGAGCAATAAGGGGGAAATTTTAGCCCTTGGTGCTCTAAAATTTGTACCCTAGCTATACTGTCAGCAGATGTGGCAAACCCCTACACAAAACACCCCAATGCCATTTCCCTCAAACATAATTTTGGGATATAATTGGTTCATTTGAATGTGTTTGAATCTAAAGATCAACAGCCGAGTCGCTAAACAAGAGACACTGAATTCAGAAACTGATCTCTCTCCCCAAAAATACAAAATATACTGCAACAATGATTTGGAATTTGCAGAAAGCACTGACCATATTCCAGTTCTCTGTACACATTTCCAAACTCCAGGTACAACCTGCTTGCGGTATTATTTTATGCACATAAAACCTTTGGTAAGTCTGAGGCCTCGTTCCAATTCACTGAGATCTTTACATTTCATAATGTTTTGTGTACATTAAACCTTCTCCATTACATTCTACAAAGAAATATTCTGCCCCTTGAGGGTTTCTTTAACCAGCCTTGTGTCACTGTGTCTATGCCAAGGAAATTTCAATCACACTAAAAATGTAGCTTATTCCATATTTTATATTAAATTCTTTCAACCTCTATTTTAAAGGGCATGTTTTTCACAAATGCTCTTCACAAAACCTTTTTTTAGAAGTAGAACAAAAATAATGATTTGAACTTTTTTGTTTTTCACATTTTATATAAAATTATGTTTTTGATCTCATTGATCCCTGTATCCATTAAGTGAACCAGGTTGTGGTTACTGTCACTTCACTGAAACTGCTGTAAATGGTATCATCTGGTACATAGAGTATGTAAAAGTGAAGAAACTCTGCAACCTCAAGCTTACCTCTCCTACTGGGGAGAAATGAAAGGTATTCTGTCATGATTTTTACGATGTATTTTTTATTTCTAAATTACCCTGTTTAGAATGCAAATAATTCACTCTACAAAATATAATTTCGTTCCTGAACCAGCAAGTCTAAGGTCATTTTGTCTGGTCATGTGCTTTCATAAAGAGCCAGCGCTGTAGGATGGAACTGCTTTCTGGAAGGCTGTTGTTTCTCCTACTCAATGTAATAGAATGTGTTGCAGTGGGACCTGGATTTTACAATTGAGTGCTGTTCTTATATCTACCAGGCAGCTGTTATCTTTGGTTAGGGAGCTGCTATCTTGTTACCTTCCCATTGTTCTGTTGTTAGGCTGCTGTGGGGGGGGGGGGGGGGAAGGGAGGGGGGTGATATCACTCCAACTTGCAGTACAGCAGTAAATAGTGATTGAAGTTTATCAGAGCACAAGTTACATGACTGTGGGAAGCTGGGAAACAGAAAATATGTCCAGCCCCATGTCAGATTTCAAAATTAAATATCAAAAAAGCAGTTTGCTCTTGAGAAATGGAATTCAGTGCAAAATTCTGCTAGAGCAGCACTATTAACTGATGTGTTTTGAAAAAAAAAAATCCCATGACAGTATCCCTTTAAATGAAAAACACAGCTTTTCCCTCTTCTCTGTGGTCACTCTACCACAATAGTAAAATACTATAGTAGTGACAATTCAAGTTATCAATAATACATAAAAACATAGCAGAGGATTCCCAAATACAAGTTGTGTGAAGGCAAACTATCCCTGTCAAGAAATATAATAATTAAGGCAAATCTATTATACGTATATTATTATATCAATGTTAAAGTATGAAGTGTCTCTGCCATTGTCATTCTCCCAGAATCCATAACCAGGGGACAAATATTTCCATGGTATTTAAGTAAAATGTTGAAGAAACATGTTGCTCAACCTTCTTGTCAGCTGATGTGTCAAATCAATTTTACTTCTTTTGCTTTCCTTCTTTAAACCGGTGACTTTCAGTGGGTTTTACTCAATGCCAACCCCAGAACCTCAATGGTATCTCTTTCAGTAAGAAGACAAAGTGGATTCAATATAATTATAACCCCCAAATAAGCACAATTTAATTTAGACTGCATGCCAACAGAGGATTCCCAAATAAAAGTTAATAATCCAGAGTCCTACTCTAGGTAAAAAATTCAGAGTTAAGAGCATGTTCTCACCAGCAAATTGACACTTCAGATCCAAGCTTTGGTTGACTTGTTTCAGCCAATCACAAGCCCTTAATGTCTTGTTACTTTAGTGTTCTGGACAACTGGAGACAAGAAACCTTTTAGGGCCAGATTCAATATAGGGGGGAGGGGATTCTTCATGGATTATGCATTATAGATGTGGTGTCAAATAAGTCAAACAAACACTGTACTAAACCTGGAGCTCAGATGTGTCTGCCTCACAATTAACTAGAAGGGCAGTAATGCGGCACATCTAGGTTTAGGATTTCTGTAGCAGACCAGGTGTCACGTTCGGCACCCTAAATCCAGAACTAGTGCTTGGCTCCCTGGTCTCAGCTCTTGCTTCTGCCTTTAACAGCTGCCTTTCACCTCAGGAGGAGCCCTCAGCTAATTGGATGCCATCAGGTCTTACTAAGAGAGGAGCAAAGCTACAGGTACTGGACGAGCAAAGGAGGTACTGGATGGAAGAACATAACTTGGAAGACAGGCCAGACAATACAGCATGGAACAGGCAGGCTGGGCCAGCACAAGCAGAGTTAAAATATTCAGACAGGCCGGAATCAGGATTGGAGAGCGTAGAATAGTCAGACAAGCAGAGGTCAGCTAGGAGAGATCAGGATAACCAGGCAGGCAAGGGTCAGGATCCAGAGTTCAGAATAGACAAGCTAAGCAACGGTCAAAAACCAGAGGATCAATAGGATACAAGTAACAATAGCACCAGGAACAAACTAATTGAACCTAACAATGGGCAATGTGTTATTTTACAAAGCCCCTTTAAATATTTTAAATTTTGCTCCATTGCGTGATGATGTCATCACGCCAGCGCATAAAACCAGTAGTACGTGGCCTCACGCACCATAGGAGAACCGCAGCAGAAGAGGAAAGGACGCATGCGGTGGGCGTCCCCGCCGGAGACACGGCTGGAGACCCCGCTGCCCACTAGACCACTAGGGAGAGCCACTGGACCACCAGTGTAAACGTTATTCCTTACACCAGGGCCATTGCAGCCCTTTAGCAGGGAAGATCTATATCTCCAAGATGCCCCAGTAGCTCCCCATATTCTTTTCTGCTGATTGACTGCACATGCTCTGTGCTGCTGTCACTTACTGAGCTTAAGGAACAGCGCACAGTATACTTCATATACAAGTATACGACCTGTTATACAGAATGCTCTGGACCTGGGGTTTTCCGAATAAGGGATCTTTCCATAATCTGTGTCTCCGTAACATGAATTAAACCTAATAAAATTGTGTTGTCTCCATTAAGGATTAAGTATATCTTAGTTGGAATCAAGTCATTGTTTTATTATTAAAGAAAAAAGAAAATTAATTGAAAAAAATCTGAATTATTTGATAACAATGGAGTCTATGGCCACTCCATCGGTCTGAACTCTCTGGATAATGGGTTTTCGGATAATATATCCCATATCTGTATTCAATATGTGTCACAATACAAGTTATTAATTCTGATTCCTATTACATACTGTACCAGCTCCAAAAACAATGCAGTTGGCCAGCACTGGAAATTTTGGGAGTCTCAATTGGAGACTTATATTAATGTCTTGCACTTTAGACTCATTAATAAATTAATTATTTAGTCTTATGAATAGTGAAAACCATTGTCCTACATCGAATTGTTGGAAACACTTCTAAAGTTTTATAGGCTCCTCTACAATCCTAAATCGTATTCTTTAAAATGAATTCAGAATGACAAAGTTTGGGATTTCACATCTCTATTAGGTTCAAACCTCTCCTCATGTGATTACCACTCCCGATGCAGGAAAATGTCCACCATTTGCCATTTAAAAAGAAAATAAATCCTTCCAGTCCTCTAAATGGCAATGGGACTAGTGATGGGCGAATAAACTGAGCAGGCATGAATTTGCGGCGAACTTCCGTGTTTCGCCGGCAGATTCATCCATCACTAAATGGGACTAGACCTTGGATCAACTTTGTGCTTTATCTATTGATACTTCTAAACTAAGCATTTGTTCCTTGCCCTGAAACCATTGTATCAAATGTGATAACCACTTCTGTTGAAAGTTGCACTCAAATCTCTACCTTTAATCTCAATGGGTGCCCTTGGTTCCTAAGATTTTCGCATCCAAAATCTGCTGCTTCTATCTTGACATCTGAGCCATTTTAGATATTGTTTTCTGTTTTGTGAATGAAGGACATTTAAGTTGAATTGCTATGATCAGTGTCTATTTTGATCCATGTTTAATTGCCTCGAATGAATGATCTAATCGTTTCTCTTTGTTTCCGAAAGGGATGACTAATTTATGTTGATTGGCTGTCTCACTTTCCTCCCCACAGAGCCAAGTAAAAAAAAAATTTTTTTTTGTAAAACACGCCAAATAGGAAAGTGCACAGAATTTTTCAGCCGATTCACCACATCCCATGATTGATAGACAATAACATTGCCTCGACTACAGCAGAAGATAGCAAAGGCTTCACACTGTTTTCCTTTCATGCACTTCATTATTTCTTAAAACAGGTCTCTGAAATTCCAATAGCTTCTTTTTTATTTTTTCCATCTGCCAATATTCCTCCTACCACCCTGGGCACTCCTGCTATGTTTTCTTGGCTGCTTCTGCCTCACAGCAGTGCGTCAACACAGCATCTTCAATCTCCCATATGGAAGTAGTTCTTGCTGATTAAACTCCCTTCTAAATAATACAATAAAAAAGGGAGAGCAAGCAAACCAGGAGAGGACAGCAAGTCGGTAAATTTAGTTAAGTATTGGAGTTAGCATTGTGAAGAAATGTATCTCTATATCACCAATGGAATTGGTAGCAGGTGCTTGCCAGCCATGCACACAGTTCCAACCCTGTTTATTGGTTGGCTCAGATCTATTACTACTGAGAACTGCAGATGTGATATTCATTACCGGTCACACTAGAGCATCATAAATTTCCTTAAAAATGATAACGACTTTTACCTTCCCATACAGCAAGGACAACTGAACTGAAACTGCTTCTACTGTCAAGGACTGTGATATTATTAGTGGTTTATGAAAGGGGCAAATATCGGCTCCCAAAACTATGGTTCGGTCTCCAGTGTGGAGAAGGAATGTTGTATTGCGCCCATCGGCAAATACCTTGTTGTACAAACCAATAAATAAAACCTTTTAAATATCGGCTCCACTATAAAAAGTGAAACAATTCCCAGTTTTGTCAAACTGACTCCCATATGGTTATTCAGCAACTACATACTGTATAAGTGTTTCTTGGATGTCCTTGTGTCAACGTACCGTGTTTCGAATGGTAACGGGCACTCGGATCGCGGGACCGCATCAACGAACAGATGCGGCCGCGATCCGACTGGATTTTTAGTCCCATCCAATCGAGATCTGGCAGACTTTCGGCCAGATCTCGATCGGTGAAGCCCATCGGGGGGGCCCCATACACGGGCCAATAAGCTGCCGACTTGGTCTGTTGGCAGCTTTTATCGGCACGTGCATGGCCACCTTAAGAACTCTAGAAACCGGCTGCTCTTCAGATTAAACAAAGAGTCTACAAGTGAGCTGCTGGTTATTTTTGGATATTTTCCATGTTAATTGCAATTCTTTCGCCCACTTTGAACTGATGAGATACAGTTGCTATCTGTTTCAGACAGAGTTATCACCAGGAAAAATGGGAAATAAAACATCTTTCAAATACCATTGTGCTTTGTGTGTCGGTTTGACACTCATAATATAGATATATAGGTACAAAATAAGCACCAAAATTATTAGCTCAGTATTTTTTTGAATTGCTCCATGTTTATGACAAAGCTATCTATTGCATTTTCCACCATATTGTTTTGATAGAATTTACATTGTGGGGAGACACCCAATTCATACAGAGCCATTCAAAGCAGACCCCCATTTAAAAAAAAAAAAGTGATAAATTCTGTAAAATCCCTCATTTAAGGGAAAATTTTCTGTGTTCCACTTAATTCAACCTCCTCATTGTTTGCAAGATAAACAAAAAAGGAAAGATAGAGATTTCCAGAATGTCCTATACAAGAAGATTAATTAAGGGTTGGCGATGAGATGCTTCTCCTGACATTCTAGCGCTATAATAAGCAGAGTGGGGTGAGGTAATGCTTTCATGCACTCACTTGGACTACACTGGCATATTTACCAGTCAATTCAATACTGAAGAGTAATGAGGTGCTGCAGAAGGACACATTAACCCATAGAATACATAATGCACCACTTGCCCCATTCTCGCCCTGTCGTGAGTATATAAAAGTTAGTAGGTACCAGCCAAAAGCAAAAGAAGTCTTGTGATGAATATCAAGGGTTATTACAGTTTTTTAATGCAAGTGCCTAGCAGCAAGAAATGCGTAAGGCTTTTATGGACATGTAAACCTCCATAAAGATGATGGTTTTATTTTACTTCAATCCATCAACATGGACTTTTGAGTGCATGATCAATCTTATAGATATTGTGTGATCCACTTCATTCAATGTTAGGTTTGGGGCAGGGCACCTAATCCCAATTTTTCTATTGGAGAGTGTGTACGCTTTGGGCCAATATGTATTTTTTTGTGTAGCTTTATGCAGTTTTCATCCATTTGGCTGAAATTCAAGGCTAGTGCTAGAAATTCACATACAGATTTATTCTCCTGTTTTTATCAATAACAATTGCAATTTCACCAGGTCTGGTGAAAGATAATCCCATTATAGCTATGGGGAGGAGAAAGTAAGCTCTGCAGCTGAGGTTCTTCATCTTTCTACTGTGAAACATCACTTGCAAGGTTAGGGCGGTAATTTGAATGTTACTTTGACCTTATACAAAAGTAAATGCCAGAACAACAGTAATGATGGTCTAGTGCAGAACATTGGGACAATAGTCATGGCCATTGCAATAGAAGTGGAGCCTGGTATTTTATAGGGGTTGCATTAAAAGGCCAAAGCTTCTTAGAAATGAGCTTCGCCTAATAGGTTGCAAAATTCTGCTCATGTAGGACCTGGTTCAAGTATTGATGATGTTAAATAGGCAGATAAGAATGGGGGAAGCTATGACATCATACAGCACCCCATGTATCCTCAGATGAGATGACTATATATATATAATAGACTGCTATACCAGACACGTCCTTTGAGACAAACATCTAGATACAATTTGCTCTATCTGTAGATATATAAATCAATATCCAGTGGTGTAAGGAGATGTATATCTGGAACAGGCAGTTACAGTAGGAATATAGCAGAGAGTGGATTTCTAAGTCCAGGTTTTAAGCAGCCGCAGAACGCAGGGAGCAAAAGACAATTACATCTCCCAGCGTGCAGATTCCAGGTAATACAGGGCACTGCTGCTTTTTATTTACAATGCAAGTGCTTAAGGAGGAGTGGAAGGTGCGCATGTGACCTATTTGCTTGTTTGTATTATCCCAGCTGTTTGAATCAGGATTTAATTGCAAGACTCGCAAAGAGCTTTATATTACAAGGGATGGCAGCCCAGCCAGTAGTGTGCCAATTATTTTATATTCCAGTTAATTACCTGAGGGATAATAGGAAATGTAATTTTCTAAATGTACAGTATGCTCTCTGGCTGATAGGATGGCTTCTTGGCTGCGGGATAATGTACCTGTAAAATCATCAAAGCATGGAGGCCCTTATGGATGAATATTTGGCCTTCAAGGGCAACTGCACACGGTGTGTTTCTGGGCCTTTTGCCCAATGTGTTTTTTGTTCCCTCACTAAATCTGTGGCATCAAAATGTACAAAAATGCCCCTTGCAAATCATGTAAAATTACTGGCAAACTGTTCTTGATTCTCATCTATAACCACGGCCGGATTTACATAGCAGGCGCTCCTAGGCCCACTGCCGTTCGGCGCCCCCTGTCCCCTCCCCTTTATTCGTGAAATTTTCCATCATTGGGAGGAATGGGGATTGGTGCACAGGAAATTTAAAGAACTATTGTATCTCCTGCGGATCTCCACAAATCCGGGCCTGCCTATAACATGCAGGAAAGTGTTTTCAGGTGTGAAGTGAAGTGTTGCAATTTTGCATGATTGCCATTGGCAGCATTAGGAGGCAATTCTTGGAAACAAAAGCAGCTAATTAAATCAACTTAATGGGGTATATCTATCACAATGTGAAGTTAGAGTTCGCCACGGTTCTCTAGAGTGAAATTCTCTAAACTCCATTCAAAACTCTCCATCCCATTTCTATTGGATTCGCAAAGGCATATTTATCAAAGGAAGAACTTTAACTTTCACCCACTGATAAATACTCTTTTAAAAATGAATGGAGACTCTAATGGAAATGGACTACCATGGTACTCCAACGTTGGAGGTCGCCTCTGATTCTGGCTCTTTGAAATCGTACCACAGCCTTTGCTGTTCACGAAAGCTCATGTTTAGTCTCTATTTATCTTCAAGTCCCAAACTTAAGACAGCAAACCTATATCTGGTATTTATGTATGTATTTTTATGTAGAGGTCCTGGGAAAAACACAGGAAGCTGTTTCCCCATATATTGTTGGTGATGGTGGGTGCTAGAGGCCCCATCTGTGGTTGTGAGATGCTGGCTGCTTTAGACACCATCTGTTGTTGGTGGGATGCTAGGAGACCCATTTGCTGTGAGTGGTAAAGCAATAGCTTGAGGGATTCAGGTTGGTCATCCTTGGTATATACTGAAAAGTTACTGCACAGTTTTTAACTATATCCTCCTGAAGGAGTCTTTCTGATTCTGTGGGTACAGATAAACCCTAACACTTCCCACATCCAAAAGCCATGTTTTGTAGAAAAGTACTACAGTAAAATACTCAGCCTCATGAGTTTCGTCCAAAAGATCAAATAATTCCCAACCCACTAGGATTGGTTTCTTTATGAACCTGTTAATCTGAATGTTCTTGACCTTCGTGGAGGAAACTACAAGCAGCATGCAGCCAGCATCCATGGTTTAAACGAAACCAAAGATCCCAATGCCATGAGGCAGAAATGATGACCACGCTTCTACCGTTCTATTCAATTACACTACTGCTTCCTTCTCTTTTATTCTTTTTTTCCTCCAATTAAAAAGTCCTTTATAAGCCCAGAACTGGGAAACAGGGGATTGTCTTTTGGAAGCAGACAAGCCAACAGATGCATTAGATAGTTTCAGGAAAAGGTTGAATGCATTTTTCAAGGAAAAGTAGACACTGTTACACAGGGGAAAAGGGGGGTTAGGATCACTATTTATAATTAAACCAGAAGGATTCAAAGACCTTTCTAGAGGACACAGGGGCATCCCTTAAAGGAAATGTAATCCCAAAACCAGAATTTAACAAATGGAACAAAATATAGTTCTAAGCAACTTCACATTATACACTTATTACATATTTTCAGTGGTTTTAAAGTTATGCATAAATGTACTTGCTATAGAATGCAATATTTTGTGTTTTCCCTTTCTGTTCTCCGCCTTGATTACCTTGACCTTTGAAACAATGTATCAGAAGCCAGCGGATTAGCAAACCTGTTAAGAATCAGGCAAAGATGACTTTTGCTACTTTGTTTCATTGTTACATGGTTATGGAATGGGTTACCGAATACTGCTTTCACTAGACATTGTATTTACACATAACTTTAAAGGCATTTTGATTTTTAATGAATGCAGATAGAAAAGATACTTAGAATTTCATTTTCTTTCATTAGGCACCATTTTATTTTGGGGTTTACACTCCCTTTAATTTTAGAAGAAATGAGGTTCCATCTTTAAGTGGGATTTTTTTTTTATTTAATTTTTAATTTGAGTTATCTCACTGAAGCAGTAACACTGGCAGACACGTTAGAAAGTTTTAAGATGGGGTAGGATGCCACCATTTAGCAGGTGAGGATATTCATGACTACTGAAACGTTTAGTGCAAAGATGATCCTGGGAATGGTCTATGGGAATGGTCTAGTTGACAGAGTAAGGAACACAATTGGCTTTGGCTTCTTGTGCAGGTCGGAGATGATGCATTTATATATAACCATTAAAAGTGATATCCTTGTTAATTGAATTATTATCAGTTCTGTATAAGAATGGTGAAGGTCCCTTCTGTGCTTCAGATAAACATTCTTTTACGTTCCCCTACTATAAATAGCTAAAGAATCAGGATTGCTTTTAATCTTCTGTCATTCCCTGTGTTTTTTTTTTTATTTAATTGACTTTCTTTCTGTTACAGAAACAGATCCTTCGCTCAAGGCACAAAATCATCAACATTCTGTATTGTGGGCAGCAAGACGTTTAAAAAAATGCCAGTTGGAAATGGCACCCGATTGCAGAAAATGGCACCCTATTGCAGGAAACTTAGAGAAGAAGACTCATTTATTATAGGTCTCTCCTACCAAACATCAGAAATTCTATCATTCCCACTGTGTTCTCTGGCAGCATATAATGAGCCATGTATCAAAAGCGATGTCTGCATGCTTCTGGAATCTGAATATTTTATACATAGGGCTTTATTCATTTTCTATTAGACAGGGCAGCTGCTTGACAGGAGCGACATTAAGATCGCTAAGCAAATATCTCAAACAGAAGCAAGGATCTAAAATGAGATCTTGCTTCAATTCCCGCACCATGCGGCTATCATCGGTTCTATTGTGGGTGAAGGAAAACAGTAAAAACAAAACAAAACTCTCAAGGACGATTTGGCTAAATGCCACTCAAGATAATGCTTGAAGGATATACCGGCAGGAAAACACTTACCGAATTCAAGGATTGTAAAAGGAAGTGTACTTAGAAATAATGCCATTATATAACGTCACAAAAACAATTACATAGGTATAGCTGGATGAAGAAAAGAGAGAGAGAACCATAGACATTAGGATATACAATGTATTAGCTGGGAATGTGACCTTTTACTCTGAGAACCCACAGATGTTAGTTTAGCATTCTTTAGGGTATTGGTGCTTCTCCGCTCCAGTCCCAATATTTGCATTACTCTCAAAGTAGCCATATATAAACTTATCCTCTATAGCAGGGGTCCCCAACCTTATTTTTTTTACCCATGAGCCACATTCAAAAGTAAAAAAGTTCCTATAGGTGCTAAATAATTTGCTGTTATTGATCATTTGATATCCCCTATGTGACTAGCAGCATAGAGGAGGCTCAGTTTGGCAGCCATGGAACCAAGACTTGCCTTCAAGCCAGTATTCAACCAACCATCCCATGGAACATATGAATGGATACCATACAAGTATTCAGTTTGGCCGCATAAAGGTCAAGTTACTTATGAGCTATGTGTTTGTTTTCATCTTCTATCCCGTTCTGATTTGCTAGTCAGTGTTAGTCAGGGGAGCTCACACAACTTTGGTGGGCAGTATAATGATGGGTTTGGGGACAACTGAATTAGAAGATAGGAGGGGTACTATTAGAGGCATATGAAAACAACCATTCATAGGAGATGCTTAATTAAAAATGATCCATCCTCTCACTCTCTCTACCAGGTTGGACTTTCGATATTTAACTTTGCCCTTGTGTTCTGCGTAGTGTTGGCATTAGAAGGAAAGAATCAATAAGTCTTAAGATTAACTTGAAGATATGCTGCAGATCAGTGACCATATTAATGGTGTCAACATGTCTTCTAGAAACTTACAAGAGAAATGGTGGCAATCAGATAGAAAGCAAGTGTATGGTATTAATAGCTTCAAATATCTTTTCCCCACTTAAAAAAATAAATTATAGAAAAAAATGAATCAGCAAAGAAACCTGCAGTGAATTCTTTGACCAGTGGTAGAAAGAATAGGTATGTTTGAGGGAAAACTCCATTAAACCCATCCAACCTCACACAAAAGGGTTATTGTGACCAGAAGCTTTACCAATGCTTTAAAAAGTACTTCCAGTGCCCTTGCCTAGATACACAAGCACAATTAATAACCAGCATTGTGTGGAGTAGAAACATAATTTCAAGGTGTTCAAACATTGATGCATGTACTCTCTTGATGGCACAAGTGTGTCACCTCTTAAAAGTCCCAAACAACTGTCAGTAAATACTTGGGTACTAACTTCAATATTGTTCTCTAGACTTTATGTTAACTTCTAATGCTTTACTGTTGTAACCTGTGCTTGACTATTGTTTACAATAAGAACCTCTGCTGTCCTGGTATGGATCCACCAACCAATCTTCTGCCTGACCCATGGCCCTTGAACTCTCCACCTCTCTTCACCGATGTGCTTGCTGTTCCTAACTTCAGGCAAACCTCGTGCCTGTACTCGTCCAGATAGACAGGGTTCCATAGAGATAGATTTTTGTATATATTTCATATTATGGAACCTCCATGGGACATTCAGAATAATCTGCATGCACTTCCCATGATAAAGATAAACTCAGTAACCCATAATGTCAACCAGTAACCTTTCCCCAATGTATGAAACCAAAATGAATTCTTAGATATTTAGTTAAATGTGACACAATGCCTTGCTTGAATGAAGGTCTAATCATGCAAGACATGAAGTGCCTATTACAACCAAAGCCATATGGAGAGCAGAAGACTCTAAGATAAGAAATGGAGGTATTACAGATTTGTTTGTGTACTTTGTAGCCAATTGTCTTCATATAATGACAATTTCTCTCCTCTGCCTCCTCATCACTTTTCCCCCGTGCTCGTCGGCAAATCATCTGACAATCTGGAATGCTGACATGAGCCTGTGACATTTGCATTGTGCAAGACATTTGATTGCCTGAAGACAATTTAAACATAAAGCTGCTCTGGCTCAGGAACCTCATGTTGGCTTTCTTAATTGCATTTTATCTGCCCTTTCAGAGTTTTAGTGGTCTAGAAAAAACAAGATCTGTTTCCTGCAGCTGTTGCAAGACTGAAAGGGGGTCTTAACTCTTCTGCTCAACCACACTTTGCTCAATTGTTGCTAGACTACAAAGGCCAGCATCATTTAAGTTAGCTCCAGCAACATTGGGCTTGCATTCATAAAGAGGTTGTTCACCTTTGAGTTAACTTTAAGTATGAATGTAGAGAGTCATTTTCTGAGACAATTTGTAATTGGTTTTCATTTTTTATTATTTGTGGTTTTTGAGTTATTTAGCTTTTTATTCAGCATCATTCCAGTGTCAGCAATCTGTTTGCTAGGGTCCAAATTACCCTAGCAACCATGCATTGATTTGAATGAGAATATGGAATGTTAAAAGGGGAGGGTCGGAACAGAAAAATGAGTAATAAAAAGTACCAATAACAATAAATTTGTGGCTTTACAGAGCATTTGTTTTTAGACAGGGTCAGTAACCCCCTTTTGAAAGCTAGAAAGAGCAGGAGAAGAAGGCAAATAATTCATAAACTAAAATAAATAAATTATGAAGACCAATGAAAAGTTGCTTAGAATTGGTCGTTCTGTAACATACTAAAAGTTTACCTGAAGGTGAGCCACCCCTTTAAGGCAATATTGATTTTCATCTCTCACTCTCTCTAGAGCCAACGAACACATTAAAATTCAACAGAATCGTCCAATAAATGTGGCCACACATGGGCCGCCCATCTCTGCCTTCTATACCAAGAGCATAAGAAGGGCCACAAACAGAAGGGCTGCCTTCCTTTTAGTTATATGGCTGCTGTTCCTAATGTGGTGCATCAGCAGATCAAATTTTATAACCTTATTATTAGTTGCATCGAAGTGGTACCAGGGGCACCATACACATCCAGAGAATTAATTTCAAACAATATTATTGGTACGTTTATGGACAGCTTCATTATGGCTCCCTGTTCTTTGTTCTGGAAATTTGAGTTGGAAGGTTTAATCACAGTTTTCATTGCACCAAACAAGGACATTCTTTCTCCCCATATTTAATTAATAAATTATTAATTATTATGTAATTAAATGCACACTGATGCAAGGGTTTAATGCTCAAAAATAGGTTGCACTTCTTGGTGTTGTTGGGTGCTAGTTAATTCTTTCTTAACTGTTTCCTGGACTTTTGACCCTCTGATTTTTTCCAGACCATAACCGATTGCTGTTTGTCTTTGAACCTTTAGCTTGAAACACAACTATGATCTTTCTTGACCCCATGTACTGAACTTTAAATGTAATGTTTCCTCCATGGTCCGGACCTCCCTGCTAATTGAGCCTTGAGGCCCTGACACAAGTACCCAAAGTGGTAACATATAGAAACTGCTAATTTAAAAAGACATTGCAATTCTTCTTTATAAAGATAATTAAAGATTTCACAAAACTAATTTTATTGGAATACATTTTGAGGGGTTGTTATTATGATAGACATCTTCCAGCAGATTCTACACAAGTCTGTATTTGTAAGATGTTTTTATTTAAACAATATCATCATGTTCAATCCCTAAACTCCAGCATTTTAGATAAACTGCATTGGAAAATTTCTTTTCTCTGTCTGTTAAAAGTTAAATGGAATGTTCAAAGCAAACCTAAAAAAAAGTTGTAATTGAATGGAAAAGCAGAGACCGCTACAAGGTAATTTAATTCACTCCAATCTGGACCGGCTGCCAACTTGCAGAGCCAAGGACTTTGGGTGCCCTCGGAGAATGTCTGCAAAATAAAGGGAAATAAAAGTAATGACAATTGCACTGCTGGTGGGGAGAGTGACCAGACTAAGAAAGGCAAGTTCCCTTAATGGCTGATTGATTTAACATTTAGGAACAGTGGTTATGCCAACCCATTATTAGCATTTATTCTATTCTGAATTGGGATTGGAACAGGCATTTTTTTTTTTGTAACTTATGTTTTATTAGCAAGTTTTTCAGTAAATAAAGCACTTAGTGGTACATACAAACAGCAAAGTAATGCATATGTCACAGGTTAGTGCAAAACAACATAAAAAAAAAAAAAAAAAAAAAGAAATAGGTTAAATGGAAGGCAGGCATAATCTTGGGCTATGATAAACTACATACATATTGGGGAGCAAAAAGAGCAATGAGGAGGTGGACTTAGGCGTGGAGGTAGAGCCAGTTATAAGACCAAAGGGACATGGGCATTGTGGCACAAAGCGGGAAGGACTGCATAAGGGTCTCAATGATTGTTAAGAGGCCAAACCCCTAAGCTCCCACAGCGATCAAACCTTGAGGTAGTAATCCATCCTGTTTTGCATATAGGCAATGTTTGATTCAAATATTCTGTTGCTGTTAACTCTCCGGATGATTTCGGGCTTAGTTGGCGGTGTTGGGTCCTTCCATCTGGAGGCAATTGCTAGGCGAGTAGCCGTTAAGATCTGATTCACTAGAGCCTGACCACTTCTACGTAATTTGGGGATGGGTTTGTTGGAACAGGCATTTTAGTCAGAAGAAGGTTCAAATAAAATCTTGTTTCAAAACAAAGGGTCGTCTAGTTTGCAAAAGAAATTAAGATGCTTTCATTTGCTTCAATTTGCCTCAATATCTCAGTACCATGGATATCTGTTGGTTCTGTCATTAGGCAGGTTTAAAAATGGCACCATGCATTGTACCATGTAGGCCTTGCGTCAGAAGATGATGATCAGCAGATGATGCTGATCAATGGAAAGGTAACATACCATGAATAACCCCTAGTGTTACATGTGTTTGGCCCACTGGCTGATTGATACCATACAGATATTCTACATGTAAGCCTGTTGCTGAAACAATAAGTTATTTTGTTTTGAATGGACCCCACTGGGCCTACTTTTATGTTTAATGATGTTAAGTAAAAAAAAAAAAACTTTGTGTATTGAGTTTACCTAAAACCAACATTTTGTTTTTGATTTTGAAATAAATTACAAATGGAGCAAGTCTATCACTGTGCTGGTGAGTGGAGCTCTCAAAACTTTGGTGGGCAGTATAATTATTATTAACTGGAGTAGAAACTAGGAGGGGTTACTACCATTCATAGGAGATGCTTAACTAAATATAACCTAGCATCTATATATGTCTACATTTTTGGATTTTCCATCTTCAGCTTTGC
The DNA here is from genome assembly GCF_017654675.1 of Xenopus laevis. Classification (NCBI taxonomy): domain Eukaryota; kingdom Metazoa; phylum Chordata; class Amphibia; order Anura; family Pipidae; genus Xenopus; species Xenopus laevis. The sequence continues at coordinate 26,190,466 of NC_054374.1, read as the reverse complement.
CCTTGTGTTCTGTGTGATGCCAGCATTGGAAGGGAAGAACCAATTTTTTTTGTGGTTGTATTGATGGTATCAACAAGTCTGCTAGAACCATGCATGAGAAATGGTGGTAATGATATGGAAGACAATGGTATGGTATTAATACCGTCAATAGTGATGGGCGAATAAATTCGCCTGGCACAAATTCACTGCGAATTTCCACGTTTCACCGCCGGCGCATAAATTTGCAGGTGAAAATTTTAGATTTTTTTGTGAAAACGATCAAATTGTTTAATTTTTTTGTGAAAACGTTTGAATTGCTCAATTTTACTGAAAACATTCTAATTGCTAGATTTTTCCTTGAAAATGTTCGAATTTCAAGACTTTTTCATGAACTTTCCAATTTCACAATTTTTAACGAAATTTTTCGGAGTTTTGTGAATCTTGTGGGAAATTCACAAATTTTTTAGAGAAGTGAAACTTGCCCATCACTAATCTTCAAATATCTTCCCCACTAAAAAATGCAGATTGTACAAAAATACTCTATCAAATTTCCCTACCCAAGTAAAATAAATTGGTAGAAGAATCAGTGGGGGTCATTTATCAACACTGGGCACATTTGCCCATGGGCAGTAACCCATGGCAACCAATCAGATTGCTGCATTCATTGTTCTACCTGCAGCTGGCTTTTAAAAGCTAATCGCTGATTGGTTGCTATAGGTAACTGCCCATGGGCAAATTTGCCCAGTGTTGATAAATGAGCCCCAGTATGTTTGAGGGAACATCCCCATGAATATTCCTTCAACCTTACAACATCTTTCACATCAGTTCCTGCCAGTGAGCTTTACACATGGAAGATCTTGTTTAAGAATAAAGCCCCTAAAGGAATTGGTCATTTTGAACTTACTGTGACCATTCATCAAAAGTAGTTGCATCGAAACATGTTCCTTGCACTTTCATTGTTGATGATGCAGTGGCATCCATCCAGTCTGCTATGATGAACTGCATCTACGTGCAGCAAGTAAGTAGGAAAGCAAGATTTGTGCCTTAGGGTAGCGGTACTGTGAACACAACTTATGGGGGAGTGATATTAGGGGCCATGTGGATGGAGGGGAGCAAAAGCCAGATGGGCATGTACAGCAGGGGAGCATAAGCTTGGATGGGGCTGTGTGGACCAAGATGTTGGGCAGCAGACCAAGTGGTGGAGGGGAGGAGTGGATAGAGAGCAACAAACATTTAAAAGATACTGTTGTATTCATATAATTTCTGCTCTTCTGAAACAAATACTGAAGGTTAAATCACCTACAATTTTTAACTATATTATAAGAAATAAGTCACATTGCCTAAATGAGCATTTATGGCTTTAAGTACAAATGGTAGAAGGTAATAAAAGTCAGGAACAGAAAAACTATTCTCAATACGGAAATGTATGCCTTTTCGCAAAAAGACGTTTTAGGGCAATGCCCAATTCAAATTTGCACAATAACATTGCAAAATGCTTATTTTTATTCTTATCTGTGCAAATTTTATAACTTTTATTACATTCCTCCCCAAATGTATAATTTTATTTTTATTGAGCAATATTAGTCATATTCATGTATCCTACAACCAATATGCCCTGAAACCAAATGCTGTAACCTGGGCATGTTTGTAGCAAGGAAGCAGTTAAATGCTGGTTGGCGCAGATGGGGCTTGGTATGAGTACAGTGGCCTTTAAAAAATAGTCTGCTCCGCTGTGGCCTTCACCTGTGAACGTGATTTGCATCCCAATTCTGCATTTTGAGCCCTGGTCTTTGTGGAGAGTGGCTCTTCATGTGTCAAAGGTTGAGTGTCAGGGACCCATAGAAATGGCATTAGGCAGAAACATGGTCAAATGAGATTCTATCAGAAAATGTGCTAGAACTGAACAGCATATTAACAAAAGGAAGAATCAGTCCAAACGCAGGAATCTAATGAATAAATGTTCAATCTGTAGAAAGACCGAAGGCAGTCTTTTCATCTCTGCTATCGCTGTGGCTTTAAATATAATACTGAGGGAAGTTCAGTCCAGATAAGAAAGTATAAGTATCGATTCTGCATCCAGACCCATAAGAAAATCTATTGGCAGCAATAGTAGTTGCAATATTTTTTTTAAAGGATTAGGAAGATTTTTATGGTGTAGTTTTTATTTCTAAATGACACTGTTTACACTGCAAATAATTCACTCTACCATATAAAATGTAATTCCTACCCCAACAAGTGTATTTCTTTTTAGTTGTAATATTGGTGTGTAGGTGCATCTCAGATCATTTTGCCTGGTCATGTGCTTTCAGAATGAGCCAGTGCTGCACTATGGAACTGCTTTCAGGCAGGCTATTGTTTCTCCTACTCAATGTAACTGAAGCAGTGGGACCTGGATTTTTACTATTGAGTGCTGTTCTTAGATCTACTGGGGTGGGGAAGGGAGGAGGAGTGATATCACTCCAACTTGCAGTGCAGCAGTAAAGGGTCACTGATGTTTATCAGTCACATGATTGGTGGCACCTGGGAAACTGACAATATGTCTAGCCCCATGTCAGATTTCATAATTAAATATAAAAAAAAACATTTGCTCTTTTGAAAAATGGATAACCGTGCAGAACAATTAACTGATGCCTTTTGAAAAAAAAAAAAAAACACGTTTTCCCATGACAGAATTTCACCGGTTTTTCCATGGTTAAACATTTGGAGTTTTTTGTTTGGTAAAATGTGAAAAATTCAGGAGAAAATGGAAATGGCATTATTAGAATTTCTTGATTCTTGGTTTCTTTTGCAGTGTAAAAAACGTGGGAAGAAACATCAATGGTAATATTAGAATTTTTCAATGTGTTTTGTTTTGACTAAAAAAAGTTCCTTTGCAATGGGAATAAAACAGGGTAAATATTCCAGTTGACTCCAGTTTCATAATTTTGCTAATTCTTTTCACAGCTTAAGAATTTTTGGGTGAAACCCCCACTGTCATGACTCCAATAGAGGGACCTGAATGAATTCTATGCTTTCCTAGATAATAACAGTATATCCTAAAGTCCAGTAAATGTAAGATTTGTAGTATTTCTCTATTGCCCTTAAAATAATTGGATCTATGATGGGAAAACTATTACAATATTTTCCAATATCTTTATCCATGTCATAAGATAAAGGGGAGCACTTACATAATATTGAACCAAGAGGGTGTTTTACTTAATTTTTGTAACGTAATAATATAAGTAATTGTTTTATTTAGTAAATTTAAAAAACATTAATTTTGTTCAACAATTTCTTTCTTTGCCCATGTTCACATATTTAAATACTAGAGAGGAGAGGCCTCATTTTGAGTCTTTATCTAAAATACTGTTCTTATTTTTAGTGGGATCTACCAAGTCACATCATAAATGTGAAACCATTATTTAAAGAGTTTTACATTTAAAAACAAATTTGAAAAGGTACTATTGCAAACATACAATACACAATCTCCTTTTACATATATGTATATATGATACGAATATTTTATTAATTTTACTTGGTTAGACTCTGCCATGAATATTTAAAGAATCGGATATTGTTTAAAAAAAAACCTGTAGCCTGCAAAAAAAGTTTGCCCAAGAGTATGACAGATTTTATACTGAAATTAAGCCTAATTATAATTATTACTTAAACTTGTAATTGTGTATAGCACTTAGCTTTTTTCCTGCGGTAAAGATATGTCATAAAAAAATGTGATTAAAATTAAAGCAATTAGAATTAGTTAAGTTCAACGAGAAATATTCATACGACAGGAAATAGCTGGGCTAATTTAAATATCTCAGTAGAATTGAGCAGTGGGATAATAGTAACACATTCTCTGTGCCTTAATTTGCAGTGAAATGCTGGTTATTTGGGAACTACAGACTTGTAGCTCATTGCTGACTATCATTGGGATGCGGAACATAACCAATTACAGATGAAGCCACATTGGTTTGTGTGTTTGACACAGAATAACTAAACACAGATATCCCACTTAACCCATTTAACACAGAAAATTGTGTCACAGCATCCCATCTAATTAAATCATTCACCATTATGAACAATGGGGCTTTGGTATGCTAATGAAAAGGTTAAATGCATTAAATAAATTAAGATGACTTTAGATAACACAGTTTCTTCAATTAACCCTGAGTAATGACGCATTTAACACTCAAATCCAAGTGGCTTCATCTGTATGTACTAATAAGTCCTCTCTTCTGTCATCAACTTGTATTGGCCAAAGTATGAATCTGATTTGTGATTAAGTAGAAGTTCAGTTTACTGTTTTAGGTGTGATGTTTTGAGGAGTGAACACCTGGTCAAAACCCATTTTTCATGTTTACATTTAAAGGGTTGGACAAGTGACGAGTGAACATTTTCACTAAGTTTCACTGTAAAAAAGACGCCCATAGACTCTAATGGGTGAAAGAATTTGTCTTGCCCATAGACTTCAATGCTTTTTGGCAATTTTTTTCATTTTGCTAATTTTCGGTGAAGCTAAACGTGTCAGATTCGCCCATCACTAGGTTGCAGCAAACTGCATGTTGGAAAAGTCCCAAGTCTACACTATCTATATGACAACATTAGAACATTCACAGGGCTAGACAATATATAGTCAGATTAGAACTATCTCTAGGTTAGATGAACATGTGGCCAAGTAGAACCACAGAGCCTATACATAACTAGACTTTTCTGTACCCGCAACTTAGCTGAGATTGTAGTTTTGAAGACTAGCCTTAACTTTAAACTTTCAACAAAATGTCTGAAGGACATGAGGACCCTAAGGGACCAGATGTCAGGTCTACATCACCTTCAGAACTAAATATGGTTCTAAGAGGATACTTTGTCCAAAAGCACTGTATCTAAAATCTAAATCAGAAGCATACAGTAGCTTATATTTAGTGGTATGGACTGGCAGGGGAGAGATGGGTCAAAACAGACAAAAGAATCAGGAACCAGACAAGAAAAGTAATTTAAACCAATCACAGGAACTCACAGTAGCAAAAGGACCTATAATCCGACACTGACATCCCGAGCTGATTACAGGTAGGGATGGGCGATTTCTTTCGCCGCAAAAATGACCCCCATAGATTTGTATGGGGTTGTGCATTAAAAATAAAATGACGTTGGGCGTTGGGGACATTTTGCTGGCGGCAAATTTTTGGCGAAGCGAAACAGGTCAAATTTGCCCAAGCCTAATCACAGGTTTTAAATCACAACATAATGACATAATTGCCAAAGTGGTGACATGGGTAGGCCCAGTTTGAAAGCCATAACCCATAAAGTCGTAAATTGTAAAGAACTGGTACTTATTCCTCCGTGATTTGATTTAAGTATCGCCACACCTTGCTTCCATCCAAAGCCAGTAATAGTGGTTCAAAAGTAATAGGTGTCGATACAAAACAGCGCAGAGGTTCTGCTGCAAAAGTGCCTTTATTAACACGACATGTTTCGAGCCTCGAAACATGTCGTGTTAATAAAGGCACTTTTGCAGCAGAACCTCTGCGCTGTTTTGTATCGACACCTATTACTTTTGAACCACTAACCCATAAAGTCATCATTGTTGAAATTAGTTTCAAATTTTTATCAAAATTTTAGTTTTCACCTTACATATATTGGGGGAACTGATGTCATCTCTAGAGTGTGCCAAAGGATGATTTCAAAATTGTATTTGCCCCAACTTTAAGGTTTCATGGTGCTCTTATGTTTTATAAACACATGGTAGAAATACCTGGGTGCCAAGAATTAGATTTTTTAATGTTCTTATGAAATTCCTTGTTTACGTTTTTTGTTAAACACCAGTGATTTTGTGATGTAGATTATGCAAGAAAATTGAAAATAAATAAGGTTCTTCTTCTTAGAACAACTCCAGAAAAAAAGGCATAATAGACCCGTATTTACAAGATACCAGCCACTGAGTCAATTTAGAAGATAAAATTACTTTTTTGATTTGCTGGTCTGCGCTTCAGGTATTTGGTATTTGCTCAATCTTCACAATTCTGAAACTTTTTTATCTCAGCAGGGATCTAATAAACCTCTGATCCCGAAACATAAACAGTAGAAATCAAAATTAATGAAAAAGGATGAAAACATTACCAAATCAAAGCTGAAAATGCTGCCTCTTCCTCTGAGATCTTGTTTACGTCTCAGACTTTATCACAAAGCTTAGCCAGCAATTTACTTTTTTTGTCTTGGGAACAAAAGGACATATAAGGACTTAGAGAGTGGACATTTAGAAAGCATTCAGTGTTTTTCCTTGGCCCAGATTTCCAGTCTGGTATAAGGACAAATTGGAGGTTAAGGGAAAAAAAGGAAATTTATAAACTAAAAAACAAGTATCTAGAAATAAGGAGATACATTTCGAGGGGAGACTACAAACATTGGAATCTACTTTTATAACCACTGTATCAGTTCAATATGGAATGATCAGTAAAACCAAGTAAGCACAGGGGCGCGCCGCCAATGAGGCGAGCTGAGACGTTCGCCTCAGGCGGCAACGCCGAAGCGGTTTCCAGGGGCGGCAAAAAGCCGCTCCTGCACCTTTAAGAGCCGAATTTCCGGTTTTTAAACCGGAAATTCGGCTTTACTAATGCGAGAGAGCGCAATTGCGCTCTCCGCATTAGTGTTCCTGCCTCCCCTCCCGACAAGTAAGTCGGCGAGGGGGGGCGGCATTGCAGGAGCCGCCTCAGGCGGCGCTTAGGTCTGAATCGGCGCTGAGTAAGCACTGTACTTATTTTTAGACTAAGGGGCAAATTCATCAAGGGTCGAATATCGAGGGTTAATTAACCCTCGATATTCGACTGGGAATGAAAATCCTTCGACTTCGAATATCTAAGTCGAAGGATTTTGAGCAAATACTTCGATCGAACGATCGAAGGAATAATCGTTCGATCAAAAAAACTTAGCCAAGCCTATGGGGACCTTCCCCATAGGCTAACATTGGGTTCGGTAGCTTTTAGGTGGCGAACTAGGGGGTCAAAGTTTTTTCTTAAAGAGACAGTACTTCGACTATCGAATGGTCGAATAGTCGAACGATTTTTAGTTTGAATCCTTCAATTCGAAGTCGAAGTCGTAGTCGAAGGTCGAAGTAGCCCATTCGATGGTCGAAGTAGCCAAAAAACACTTTGAAATTCGAAGTATTTTTTTCTTCTATTCCTTCACTCGAAGTTAATGAATTGGCCCCTTAGTGTGTAACCAGGGTTACTGTCCTATTAAAATTTGCATATGAAACTAAATTTTTTTCTGCAGAACACTCAATATGATCTGTCTCAAGTTGCAAAGTTGTGGAAGAACTGATTCAAGGGGGCACATTGATTTATTTATTTATTGGTTTCTATTGATGGACGAATTTGACCCATTTTGCTTCACAAAACATTTGGCAAAAATTCACCTAAATGCACTAAAACCTATGGGTGACAATTTTTTTGACGCGCCACAAATTGCTTGACAAATTTTTGATGCATGACAATTTTTTCACCCATTAGAGACTATGGAAGGCATTTTCGAAGTGAAAATTTTTACTCATCACTACCTGTTTCTACAAATATATTAATATCCTTTTACAAAATGTGTAGCTATCTAGTTTTTTTTTATCAAATATTCCTATACGGTAAATGGCCAATGGACCAACACATTTCCATATGAATACTATCAGCTTGGTGTTTTATGATCTGATGAAAGAAACTTCTACACTTTCATGAAACTATCTATTGTATCCCTGAACAGGAAATTGAACATTCTTTTCCTACAGTTGCAAAGGACATCATTGCATTTTTATTGATTGATTTTTTTATTGATAAGGCAGTCATCCCCATTTACTATATCTGTCTTATATATTAGAGGGTGGGTGGCGAGCCAAACATAGAAGAAGGGCATTGTGCCAGTACACTGCACCTTGCTTACTGGAGGCTATATGAATTTTATAGATCTGTTCCCACATGAGCAGCTTTTTGGAGCAGATCCAGAGGCTACAAATTTAGATTCATGGGAATTCCTGTCTCTGATGTACTTGGAAGCAGCCATTTTTTACTAGAGCATGACATTCTCTGTATCAATTGACCACATGAATAAGCTATGAAGAGACCAGGTAAGGAAACTGTTTAGTATCATGAGTTGGAATGAATCAAGGTTGGTAGTGATCAATTCAACCACTAATTCACTTTCTTGCACTAATTATGCTGCACAAATACATGTCTAAGCAAGTGACAGAAATCTACAGAAGGTTTATACCACCTTGTCCATCCCAATCTACTGCTTCATCCTTTCCACTGCTGATAATAAACCAGCGGTACCTAGTTGTATATTGTACTCATGTTCTAATGGGTTACTCAGATTAATGACACATTTCCAGAGAATCGATTACATAAATAAAAAGGCATGGGCAGGAGTGGCACTGATGCTCCCACACGTGTGACCTGCATGAAAACAACATTAAAATGAAACATATTATTACTGGACCTGACAGTCGTCACTGGGCTGAGAGCATTCTCTGCATGGCTGCCAATTTAATTTCCTTAAATGCCACATACAAAGGGTGGAGTGGTTTTATTTTCAGCTTCATTTGTTAATTTGATAAGAGCCAGAGGAGGATGAAGAAAAGTCTTAGCTTTCTGTCCTCTCCCTCAAAGTTTGTTAAAGAGGGATCCCTTGACCCCCCCCCCTTGTGTGGCCCTCCACCTACCTGCTGTGTTTGCTTACCATATGTAAGATTTAAATGGTATCACTACAGAGATTAACTGGCCCCTGCATTATTTAAACCTCAAATTCAAACTAATACCCTGTATTGTTCACACATATGATTCCCCTGCATTGTTCACACTTGTGACACCTCTATTGTTTATATCCTAAAGGCCTGTACTGTTCCACCTGAGACCCAGACTGAAACTGCCCACATTGTTCACCTGTTCACACTTTATACAAAATGCTAATGGGGCACCAGCACTGTGTCACTATATGTAGTATGTCTCCTGCTTTGTTTTGCCTTCCCCATGCTCCCTGTGTGTGCCTTACTCTTCCTGTGTGTGACATACTCTGCCTGTGTATGACTTACTCTCCCTGTGTGTGCCCTGCTCTGGCTGTGTGTGCCATACACTGCCTTTGGGTGCTCTACTCTGCCTATGTGTGCCCTACTCTGCTTGTGTGTGCCCTACTCTGCCTGTGTGTGCCCTACTCTGCCTGTGTGTGTCCTACTCTGCCTGTGTGTGTCCTACTCTGCCTGTGTGTGCACTACTCTGCCTGGGTGTGTCCTACTCTGCCTGGGTGTGCCCTACTCTGCCTGGGTGTGACATACTCTGCCTGTGTGTGTCCTACTCTGCCTGTGTGTGTCCTACTCTGCCTGTGTGTGCCCTACTCTGCCTTTGTGTGCACTACTCTGCCTGGGTGTGTCCTACTCTGCCTGGGTGTGCCCTACTCTGCCTGGGTGTGACATACTCTGCCTGTGTGTGCCCTACTCTGCCTGTGTGTGTCCTACTCTGCCTGTGTGTGTCATACTCTGCCTGTGTATGACATACACTACAAAATGCTAATGGGGCACCAGCACTGTGTCAATGTATGTAGTATGTTTCCTGCTTTGTTTTGCCTTCCCTATGCTCCCTGTGTGTGTCTTACTCTTCCTGTGTGTGACATACTCTGCCTGTGTATGACAAACTCTGCCTGTGTGTGCCCTGTTCTGCCTGTGTGTGCCCTGCTCTGGTTTTGTGTGCCATACACTGTCTGTGTGTGACATTCTCTGCCTGTGTGTGCCCTACTCTGCCTGTGTGTGCCCTGCCCTGCCTGTGTGTGCCCTGCCCTGCCTGTGTGTGTCCTACTCTGCCTGTGTGTGCCCTACTCTGCCTGTGTGTGACATACTCTGCCTGTGTGTGACATACTCTGCCTGTGTGTGCCCTATTCTGCCTGTGTGTGCCCTACTCTGCCTGTGTGTGCCCTACTCTGCCTGTGTGTGCCCTACTCTGCCTGTGTGTGTCCTACTCTGCCTGCGGAACATAAGCCTGGTATTTGTTCTGGAGTTTTTTTTAGCGTTTGAAAATAAATTATTGTTAGGGGCCCCTAATGTGTTTAATCATGTGCTGGGGGTGCTGTGTTATCCACAGGGGATGAGGCGGTATATGGATTTAAGTTATGTCATTTATGACAACTTTTTTCACATATGAATGCTAGGTGATATCCCTGCAGTGAGCACCAACCATTTGGTTTGTTGGTGTGCTACCACAATTAATGTGGACATGGTCTTGTGTTAACATGGGTGTGGTTTAAAGTGGGTGGCTAAAAACAGGGAGTGGTCAACACTGGCTTCCATTATCGGCTCTCCACCATGTAGGCTAGAAAAATTTCGGCCCTCTGTCCCACAGAAGTTGGACAGCACTGATTTAGAGAGTAAAAAAAATATATAAGATTTTTATTAGCTCAACAAAAGATCTACAAAAATCTACAAAAGTGAACATTAAAATAAAATTGAATTTATAAAAGTTTGAAGAATAATTTAAATCCATGATTACTACAATAAAATAAAGATTTAATGTAAATGAAACATATTTTTTTTTTTTTTGATCCAGCGATAAAACAAAAGGAGATGTAACCAATAGTGAGAAGTAATGGGTGAATAAATTCACCAGGTGCGAATTCGCTGCAAATTTCCGCATTTCGACACCAGCAAATAAATTCTCGACACTGCGGCAACAATTCACCGGTGAAAAATCTGCAGCTCGTCAAAAAAAATCGGGTGTGTATCAGAATAGTAGTGCACATAAAAATTGACGTCAAAATTATTCAGACGCCCATTGACTTTAATGCATTTGGACGAATTCACCCATCACTAGTAGTGAGGTCATATTGACATCACATTTCTGCCATGGGGGGAAATATAAGAGTTAAATTGTGTCTTTTGTAATGAAATAAACCCATCTCCTTGCCAGTGGGACCATTTCTTTTGCAGAGACAAATTATTTTAGACAAACTGAATTTTGACATGTTTTCTCTGTTTATAGTCACATTAAAAGTTACTGTTATTTGGGCTGGTGATCATATGGAAATAACATACTGTTTAAATTCAAGTTTAATTGAGGCATCTGGCACTCACAGCCAAATAACTTCCCTACAGAAATAAATGGGATAAACATTCGTTTTGTTAAATGACACATCCATTTAATCTCTTTCATCAGTAGCAAATGTATAATATTCTGTTCTCCAAATGTATTTGTTTTTAAGAAAACAAAGAATGGAAGTCATACCCCTTTAAATGGAAAAAAATTTAATGCAAGAGGAGATAGACCATGTCCTGAGAAACTAGTGTTTAGTCAAGTAAGTCCTTGTGCCAAGTGGATACATGAAGCCAATCAATAAGCAGAAAGAGACAGACTTCTAAGGTGACTCCCAGATGACTTTGTAGGAATATCCTATGAACTGAGACGCATGGAAACCCTCATAGACTGATCCAAGGATCAAGGTCTCTGGGTAAAAAGGAAGGGTTGAACCCTGTAGTCCTTACTTGTCCAACAGCTAATTTTATATTAGTGTTGCAAAGTCTTTGCACAGCAGAAACACTTCTAAAGCAATGGTTTGATTTGTGGATAAAGAAAGTCAATTTTAATGATGATTTGATGAAAAAAGTACCAAAAAAACTTGGAAAACATGTTTTTTTCAAAACGCATCAGTTAATAGTGCTACTCCAGCAGAATGCTGCACTGAAATCCATTTCTCAAAAAGAGCAAACAGATTTTTCTATATTCAATTTTGAAATCTGACATGGATCTAGACATTTTGTCAATTTCCCAGTTGCCCCTGGTCATGTGACTTGTGCCTACACTTTAGGAGAGAAATGCTTTCTGGCAGGCTTCTGTTTTTTTGTAACTGAATGTGTCTCAGTGAGACATGGGTTTCTACTATTGAGTGTTGTTGTTAGATCTACCAGGCAGCCGCTATCTTGTGTTAGGGAGCTGTTATCTGGTTACCTTCCCATTGTTCTTTTGTTTGGCTGCTGGGGGGGGGAGGGAGGGGGTAATATCACTCCAACTTGCAGTACAGCAGTAAAGAGTGATTGAAGTTTATCAGAGCACAAGTCAAATGACTTGGGGCAGCTGGGAAATTGACCATATGTCTAGCCCCATGTCAGATTTCAAAATTGAATATAAAAAAATCTGTTTGCTCTTTTGAGAAATGGATTTCAGTGCAGAATTCGGCTGGAGCAGCACTATTAACTGATTCATTTTGAAAAAAAAAATGTTTCCCCATGACAGTATCCCTTTAAGTTGAACGTTAAAAGGACTGAATTTTGACTTTACATGACCTTGCTGAAATTTACCCTTGATGAAACACCTTGGGTCATCTTTAGGCTCTCAATTGCAGCCATCATGAAGATTAGTGATGGGCAAATAATTTGCCGGGCACAAATTCATGGTGAATTTCCACATTTCACCGCCAGTGAATACATTTCCAAAACTGCAGTGAAAAATCAGCCGTGTCAAAAAAATTTTGGCGCGCATTAGCATAGTCGCAATAAAAATTGATGTGGATGATGAAATTGACATGTATCAAAATAATTTTGCCGCCCATTGACTTCAATGCGTTTTTGCAAATTTTTTGCTGTTTCACGAATTTCATAGGAAATTTGCCAATTTTAATAATGGGACAAATCTGGCCATCACTGATGAAGATAACTAACACAAAACTATGCAACCCAATTAATTCCATCCAGGATGTTGCACCTTGCAGCCACAAACTGGCAGTCTGGGCAGCTAAGTGGCAAATGAGATAGAATGTTAATAAATGTAAAGTCATGCACCTGGGATGTAAAAATATCCACTTAGTGTATACCCTTAATGGGACTGCACTAGGCAAATCCATAATGGAAAATGACCTTGGAGTCCTTGTAGATGATAAACTTGGCTGTAGCAATGCCAGTCGGCAGCATCAAGGGCAAATAAGCTCTTGAGCTCTATTAAAAAGGTATAGATTTGTGGGGGGAGGAGGTCATTCTTCCACTGTATAGAGCACTGATAAGGAATATGCCGTACAGTTTTGGTCTCCAGTGCTCAAACTGGACATTATTGTATTAGAGAGGGTACAGAGAAGGGCAACTAAGCTGGTAAAAGGTATGGAAAATCTTAGCTATGAGGAAAGACTGGCCAAGTTGGGGATGTTCACTCTGGAGAAGAGGCGCTTAGGGGTGATATGATAACTATGTATAAATATAGATCATATAATATGATCATATAATAATCTCTCTAATGCTTTATTTATCAATAGCTCCTTACAGCTGACACAAGGGCACCCATTCCGATTAGAAGAAAAAAGGTTCTCCCTAAATATTCAGAAGGGGTTTGTGACAGTGAGAGCTGTGAAGATGTGGAATTTTCTCCCTGAATCAGTGGTACAGGCTGATACATTAGATAGCTTTAAGAAGGGGTTGCATGGTGTTTATCTAGTGAGGGAATACAGGGTTATAGAAGATAGCTAAAGGATCAGCAACTATCAAATCTATTGGATTTGCATAATGCTTGACTTGGTTTGGCATTCAGTGCAACTTGTCCATTCTAATCCCAGCACTTGATACTAACTCAGCATCATTTTCCTAAACAAGCAAGGACCCATTTAACATTAGTTTAATAAAGTTCCCTGTATTGCATAAAGTTGGAGCTCTCTTTACCTACAGATCTTAGTTAGTTATCATCTAACCTTTAATCCTTCTTTACATACAAAATGCTCCTGTCACCTTCTCTGTTATAAATCCATTATCGCCATCAAACATATCTGACAAACCCCAGATCACTGCACTTACAGCTGAATCATTTTAATGCAAGGGAAGATATATGGCTGCATTGGGGTGTTATATGAACTATCACTACCTGCTGTGGGGAAGTTATTCTCTTACATGAACAGCAAATCCCATATTCCTTACGGTAACATTTTCCTTTAATAGAGCTATGAAAATAAATTGCTTCTGTGTCACCAAAGAGATTCTGCAATGGACACATTTTGTGGTCACTCGCAGCAGAGATTTATTGGACGGGGGCTCTTGTCAGCATTGTAAATTATTTAAGCAATGGCGCGTCCCATAATTCAGTGCTGAATGACACCATAAGTTAAGTATCACCATGTCTCTGGGTACTGATAAGGATAAAGGGCAATAACATATTAATTTGGGCTTTCTCTTCCTGTGGTATTCTATAGAGCATACCTGGCAAGAGAGCTTTAGACACTTCATAAATCAGACTGATATGATAACATATGATCTTGAGAGTTTCTTTTCCGCAAATGTAATTTAATAAAATCTCGGCCGCATTTTCCTTTTGAATGATATTTAAAGTTTTTGGCCATCCTGCAAAGAACATTTCTGTAACCCAACGAAATCAGGAATATAACAGCCCTACAGTGGCATTTCAATGGGCGCCATTATTTAAATAGAATGTGCTGAATGGAGGAGAGTTGCACTGGGCTACGATTCCTCTTGGCATATTCCCTGGTGATCCCATTAAAATAATCACAGCACCCTAAATATTTGTCTAAATAGGAAAAGTGGGGGAGATATTAAAACAAAAGGGGTAAGTGCAACTGCCAAAATGAAAGCAGTTGCTGTGTGACACCATTCATTAAAGGAGAACTAAAGCCCAAAAATGAATGTGGCTAAAAATGCCATATTTTATATACTGAGCTTATTGAAACAGCCTAAAATGTCAGCTTGTCAATAGCAGCAATGATCCAGGACTTCAAACTTGTCACAGGGGGTCACCATCTTGGAAAGTGTCTGCGACACTCACATGCTCAGTGGGCTCTGAGCAGCTGTTGAGAAGCTACAGTAAGCTTAGGGGTCTTCACAAATTATCAAGAAGAAAATGAGGTTGGTCTGAAATATAAGCTGATGCTACAGGGCTGATTATTAAATTCTGATGCTAATTGCACTGTATTAATTACCAATCAGCCTTATATTGTGACATTTCCATTCTATGTGTAGTGTATATTGTGAATGGGTCCCTAAGCTCAGTAAGTGACAGCAGCACAGAGCATGTGCAGTGAATCAGCAGAAACGAAGATGGGGAGCTACTGGGGCATCTTTAGAGACACAGATCTTTCCTTCTAAGGGGCTGTGGTTGCCTTGGGCTGGTACCTAAACCCAAAACATAATGTCAAGTGCCCCATCCATGCATCCATGCTACCTGACCCTACCCATACAACCTTTAACCCAACCCAAGGACCCATGAAACCAGAAGTGACATCATCATTGTTCAGAAGTGACATCACTCTGGAGGTAAATAATTTAAACTAAAAGAGGTTGGGGAGGATGCATGCCTGCTAGGGGTCTAGTTACCCAGACAGGGACACAGGGTCTTTCTGCCCGAAATCTGCCCACTTTGTGGCTATTCCACTGGTACCTGCATAAACATAACCAAATGCAACGCATAACTCCAATATCCCTGGAATCATGGGAAAGAATACTGCATTTTGGGTAAAAACCATAACAAATTCCCTCTGAAATTGCCTTTGGTACTATGCACTTACGCTCATACAGTAGATGACCTTTAGATCTTCCTCTGGCTACACCTAGGCTGACAATAATACTCTTTAAGTAAATTAGCACTTTCCGGCATTGATACCCTCTCGGTACAGCAGGAATCCATGGTGTTACTCTGAATTCAGTACAGTAACATTTTACAGGCATTACTCCTGTAGCCACTCAGTGCAGTATTGCCACCGGCAATTACTTCTTTTCTAGCAAATCTTTATTTCCTTTTATTGTTGATGAACGCAAATGTAAATCTAAGCAACTTTTCATTATACATTAATTGCACCTTTTTCCGTGATTTCCAAGTTACTTTCAAAGGTATTTGTTACTGGAAGCAGCATCTGCCTGTACCGGTGAAACGTGGGAACCAGTTGTTCTTTTTATTCATCCCATTAGCTTGCTTGCCTTGTTCATATTTAAGATATTATCCAAAAAGAATCAGGTTATTTGGAACTCACGCACCCTAATTACACTTGTTAATGCAGCTGAGCAGATGACAGTTAAGATAATTACCCACAACAGCTTGTAATGACATGTTGGGATAACTCCTGCTATCCCAGGTAATTATCTGGGTATAACTCTGGCTACAACTGTCCGTCATCTAAAATAATTACATGTAACATATCACTCTCTTTCTATTAGAGTCCTGCACCGGGTTGGTTACCCACGCAAGTGTCAGGTTTTAGGCAAAAAACCCTGGCTATGCGGGCAGTCTGTGGGTAACCCGGCTGGGTACCCGACAAATGTGGGACTTGAGCCCTCCAACCCTTCCCTGCAGTTGCATCAGCTTCTTTTTGATCTTTGTGTGCAATTGGCATCAGGGTGACATCACTTCCGGTCCAAAATGACATCACTTCCAGTGTCCCTGGATCAGAAGGTAAGAAGGCCAATTGTGGCTCAGGTCAGGGAGCGGATCGGGGGGGGGGGAATTGTGGGTTGCAGGTATGGGTCGGGTATGGGTATAAGAAAATGGATGCGCAAGAGGCTCTACCTTCTATTGCACTACTAATAGGGTAAGATAAGTATCCACAGTATAGAGCATTGGTGGTTGCCATTGCTGGGTCCTGAGTTGAATTCCAACCAATAGACTATGTGTAAGAAATTACATGGGTCAATTACTTTGGACAGTCGTTTTTGCACTCTCTCTCTCTGTATTGAAAATTCAGCCCTATGGGACATATTTGCTAGAGGATGAAATTATGGAGTCATTTCAGCAAAAATTAAGATTCCCGTCAACATGAAATTTCTCCAGTGAATATTCTCCAATTTACTAAGCACACACAAGAACACATTCTTTGCCAAGAGAATGGTCTCCAGTATCAGGCTGATGAACTACATTTATAAAGATAGAGCAGCCACTTTTAAATCACATTATCAACATCATTCCCTCCGTGCTCATTTTACACCTACATCATTTCTTCATGGTAAAAAATCTCCACACTACTGTTGTATGGGGAAAATATACCGGTGAATTTTTCACTGAGAATTTCACTGAAAATACACCACATTTCTCTGGCTCCGAGCAAGGCAGCCCTCCCACAAGGCACATGGTAAGTAAAGGCAGAAGGGGGTATTCCTGTGCCTCTCCACATGAATACAGAGCTGCAGAGGGCAGGCAACACAGTATTCATGGGCTGAATGCTACCGTTTTGGAATGCAAATCCTTCAAATTGCAGAGCAAACACTCAAAGTGCACGTGATTGCTCCATTTTTGCACATGTAGACATTCTGCCCAGCAAATCATTAATAATGACCCCTAGTATGTTCTCCTACCCTACAAAAACATACAGTACAGGCAGGTAAATTGGCTCCTGATAAAACTGCCCTTAGCATGTATAAATGAGATAGGGGCCTTAGATTGTAAGCTTTGTGGCAGGGAATGATGTATAACATCTGCAATGTAGAAGGGAGAATGTGTAAAGTCTAATAATAGCAACAATGCTGCAAACCCACCAGGGTCAGTTTAAGCTGATGTAAAATATTAAACATACAGAGGAGAAACTGCTCCAGTAATCAGCAGTATTTTTAGCCGAACACAGCTAGGCCCTTGTTCATGGCAAATCGCATTGATGGATGACAGTTTTTCCCCATCCCTCTGTTCTAACGCCCTATTTTGACGTCTTCCATCTCAAAAGACAAATTGTCCAAGCACTCCATTCAGTCCGAGGCACGCTCTGGGCCATGTGATTTATAGGCTTTTGAAAAAGTATAAATGACTAATTATACACTTTGGGCTTCAGGTCACCCTAATATAATTACACATAGAAGCTACAGGATATTTTTATTTGAGGCCCGGCCTGCCACCGAAGCAAAGAAATGCGTTAAAACTAAGGATAACATATCTAGATCACAAGGTAGGCGATGCGATGGCACAAAAGCTGGTGTATAAATAAAGAAAGGCCTATAGGGATCCTGGTAGGCTGGGGGAATGGATGTGGCTGAATCATTGTGTTCCCAATTTCCATTTGACTTCCTATAAAATACAGTACCATTCTTGCTTTCTCTAAAGGACCACACTTTTCTATAGATATTCAATCACACATAGAATATTTTGGTCAGTGCTTTCGTTCTAAATATAATGTGGGTTTTACTTTATAGGGCTCTTTGGTGCAAGTATTGAATAGATACCAACTCGACAGATACCCAGAAGCCCAACTGGAAACCATGGGACTAAGGCTAAATTGGTGGAGCTGGAAAAGAAGAGAGTAGATAAGAATGTAGGTCATAGACCTCTTGCCTGGCACAATGCTGGGGTGGGTCAGGGTGCTATCTGTCCCAAAGTTGTGCTTCCTACCAGAGCCGGGCCACAAGCTTCTGGCACCCAAGGCAAGTTACTTGCCATCACCTTTGCCCCTTTGCCATCTTCTTACTGCTCGCTGGTGCAGGGCTGGAGTTAAGGAAGGCAGCAGAGATATGTATCTAGGGTCCAAGAGGCATGTACGGGACCAAACAGTTAAACTTCCACTACTTTGGGAAGTGCCCAGGTAACCTGCACCCTGTGGGAGAGAGGTAGTCTCACTGGCCCATGGGTAATTCAACAGTTTCTGGTTATATAGAGGGAACATCTGCTCAATCTCTTTCTAGATTCCACCAGGGCAGGAGGTTGATCTGACAGGTGGAGGTAATGTTGGTAGGACTCAATCCATAGGGCCTAGATCAAACCAGGGTCAGTCTAGGCTGGTGAGACACCGGCAAAAATCCCGGTGGGCCCCCTGCTCTTGTGGGCCCCACCGGCCCAGATCCGCAACCATATCCGCAATACGAAGGCTTCTTAATGAAAATAAAAACATTGTGCTCGTTCATGCATAAGAATGCACGTGGGGCACCAGAACAGCAGGGGGGCAAAGGGGGGCCCTGGGGCAGCAGCCATGGTGACCCTGGATGAAACACTAAGGTAACCAACGTTTATTGAAGGTAGTTCTATCATGTTTAATAAATATGGACAATATATGTACATGTACAAGGATTGAGGGTAGAGTTATACATTAAACTGTTGCCTATGCCTCTGAAATGCCTTCTTCATAACTTAAGGTATAGAATTTGCAGTGTCAGAGTATGCCAATAGTACAACATAGACCATGGGGCAGATTAATTAACATGGGTACTTAATGGGGTTGTTCCCCTTAAAATTAACTTTTAGTATGATGTAGATGCGATATTCTGAGACAATTTGCAATTGGTTTTCATTTTTGTTTTTTGTGGGTTTTTGAGTTATTTAGATTTTTATTCAGCAGCTCTCTGGTTTACAATTTCAGCAATCTGGTTGCTAGGATCCATATTACCCTAGAAACCAGGGGTTGATTTGAACAAGAGACTGGAATATGAATAATAGGAGAGGCCTGTATAGAAAGAGGAGTAATACAAATAGCAATAACAATGAATGTGTAGTGTTTGTTTTTTAGATGGGGTCAGTGACCCCCATTTGAAAGCAGGAAAGAGTCAGAAGGAGGCAAATAATTCAAAAACTTTTAAAAAATGAAAAAGTGAAAGCCAATAAAAAAGATGCGTTGCTTTGAATTAGACAGGGGTGTAATTGCCAATAGCAACCAATCAGCAGTTATATACTGTAGATTGCATGTGTTCCCATTAGCACCTATAGTATGTTAGATGCATGGCAGCAGCCGCGCAGGGTCAATTTAACCCTCTCACTGCTGCCTGAAGTGTATCTATGTTTCTATTGCCTGCAACAATTACCAAATGTATCTTGCAGATCACTGCTGTTTTACTCTCCAGTGATAAATGAGAAGGATCATGTTTAACACCTGTGACCCCAGGGCTATTTCCCCTCTTCACTTTCATGTGATTAAACTTTCCCACTGAACTGATATCCTCACATATACTGTAAAATATGTATTCAGTGACCTCTATCAGTTGCAGTGTTCATATATCCCTAGAAACGCCTCTGGTGGCCTTAGCGGAGTAACCAAGTGTTATTTGTGCTGAAAAATAATTCAATAAGACTGAAGATACTCCAGGAAGCATTAATGCCCCAGTGCCATTGTGGGTTGGGTATTAAGGACTTGCATCGTATGAACCATGAGATAATCTCCAAAAGTATTTGTGAAGTCCGACTAGGGTTGAGATGAGTAAGTTTCAATGTAAGTCACGTGCAAGGGAATCATACAGTTCATGTTTCTCAAGTAGCACTTGTTATGAGCTGTGATCACTCTGTTTCTGCTGAATTGTGCTTAGTACAGGTAATACCTAAACTGCCATAGTTTTATGGGATCTCTCTGAACAGACTATGAGCAAACTTAGGGGGCTGTTCCTGCTGAATTGTTCTTAGTACAGGGGAATACCTATGCTGCCATAGTTTTATGGGATCTCTCTGTACAGACTATGAGCAAACTTAGGGGGCTGTTCCTGCTGAATTGTGCTTAGTACAGGGGAATACCTATGCTGCCATAGTTTTATGGGATCTCTCTGTACGGGCTATGAGCAAACTTAGGGGCTGTTCCTGCTGAATTGTGCTTAGTACAAGGGAATACCTATGCTGTCATAGTTTTATGGGATCTCTCTATACAGGCTATGAACAAACTTAGGGTATGTGAAAACATAGGGAATAATGGCTGCTAAGGCTGTGCCTCTACATTTCCATTATTTTCAGCTGACCAGGTACAAAGCCATAACATAGTGCCCATTCCGTTAAGTATATTACTAAACTCTACCTGTTGCATTAGACAAAGAAGTTTAACCTTTTGTTTGACAGGTTCATTACAATATAATCCTACACAGATATGAAATTGCAAGCTGAGGCAGTAATAGCTTTACACAGTAGCGTGGGGGAAAACGAATCCAAAAAATATATATATATATATATATATATATATATATATATATATATATATATATATATATATATATATATAAATAAATACAAGATTCCTCAGCACTCAACCCATTATCAATATATTTAAGACAGCGACATTTTGTGCATACTGCTACTGAAAAATGCCTTACCCTTTAAACAACATAGGGATTGTTTGTCCATATATTGCAATATATTTAAGCTGGCCAACTACGTCAAAGTCATCCCATATCTGGCCAGTCCTACGCTCAATTTTCATCTGATTCATTAAGAATTCTATGGTTTAATTATACATTTTATAAAAGGGACGAATACGTTTTACCTGAAACTTACTAGCTGCTTTCAAAGTAAAACTCCCAAACTTGGTTGCCCTTTTATATATATATATATATCTGTCTCCTTATTCCCATAAGCCCCATACGAGGAAAATCATAAATCCATTGTGCACCTCAATTTGTACGATACACTTCGAGCACAATCATTTCTAACAGGTTCTTCTTCATATACAGCTCTGTTCCCCAACTGCCAGTTCTTCTCTAATTAAAATGATTTTTTCTCTATACATTCCGTGTGCATCAGGTAGCGCTGCATTCGTGCCACACGTGGCACCTTATTATCAGCAGGGTGTGTAATTAGGAGCTCACACTTCTTTTCTAGAGGGATGAAAAATGGGAAACTTTGGCCAGTAATACATCCATATGACTTTCCTATTCCCCCCAGAAAGCTTTCATTATATATATAAATATATATAAATATATATATATATTTATATATATATATATATATATATATATATATATATATATATATATATATATATATATATATATATATATATATATATATATATATATATATATATATATATATAATGAAAGCTTTCTGGGGGGAATAGGAAAGTCAATTTTTGGGCACAAATTGCCGCATTGCACTTGTGCTTGTAAATGACCCCTAAAAATAAATAAAATCGAATTCTAGGTAAATGTTATCTTTATTGAAAGTGGGACCAACTGCAAACTATGGTGAACATGACAGTGAAAGGGAATATCAGGATGAACTGTCCCTTTAAGTGGTTGCACTGTAGCTGTGATTAGCAGTGAATTAGGTGGGAACCCTACCCAGCCATGTCCTTGTATTGCTGTTACCGACTCTCAAATCGCTGCTTGGATACTCGAGCAGAAAACCCACTAAATTCTACTGATCTCGGCATTCAGTCTGGCACCGGGGTTAGAATAAGCAGGAATATAGACTTCATCTGCCCAGCCAAGGGGAAAATGTGGTTATGGGAGGATTTCATTTAAACACTGCACATAAAATCTTTAGTGGTGAGGATCATATTGAGTGGAATTATTATTTTAACCCTCACACCGATAACAGGCTGGAAGGGGAGCCATATGGGAATGAGAGCAGAAATACTTGCAGAACAGATGCCACAAAGAGACTTTTACTCACGGTGAGTGCTCCTGCTCGACTGCGTTCACCCCCCCGGTGACAGAGAGTGACTGGGGTTTCTATGAGCTGGCAGGCAGCACACCAGGCCATTAGTAAGCATGCAGCCGGCCCTGGTTCTTTGTAATGATTCTTTATAAAATGTTATAATTAAAGAAAATCAAAGACAACTGAAGATTAAAATGTAACTTTTCTCACAAATATAAATGGACCTTAATGTGTAAGAACAAGTGCTGAATGACAAACCCAACCTTCCAGCACATCGGCACAACATTTGTATATGATGTAGCAAATATTGTCATTTTATTGCCCTGCAAAGCTAAATAATTATGCAACCCATGGAATGTCAGTTATTAGGTCTTAGGGGCTTAAAATGTGACTCACAACATGCAAGGTAGAGTCCAATCAAAAGGACCCGTGCCTGACCCGGACCCACTGACCCCTAACCTGACCCGCACCCACTACCCAATACATCCAGAGCCGATACCCAACCTGGACCCTACACAGTTAAACTTACCTTTCACATACCTCCCAACTGTCCCGTTTTCAGAGGGACAGTCCCTCTTTTGACAGCTCAACCCGCAGTCCCTCATTTGTACTGAAAAGTTTAGTTTTTCTCTGCACTGAACAGCCAGAAAAAGAAACAATGTTTCTAACTTAATTGGCTTTTGGCAGAGAGCCCAGAACAGCCACAAGGTTCAGATAAGATACTTTTGTGACAATTTCCAGATATGCAAATAAGTAATTGTAACAATATAAGATAACAGGTCCCTTGGGAAACGTTAGACTCACCACTTAAAGGGCAATTCACCTTCATTAGCAAAACTGTAATAACTGGAAAAAAAAAAACAAAGAAATATGTTCAAACTTTCATAACCTGCCAAATTTTGTAGTTAGGGGGTGTGGCCACACAAATGGGTGTGGTCGAAAAAAAATCGCCGAGCTACGTGTGCCAACTTTTTTTTCTCTCTTTTTATTTCCAAAATGTTGGGAAGTATGCTTCCGACCCATACCGCAAAACCAGAAGTGACGTCGCCGAGGACCAGAAGTGACATCACTAGGGAGGTTGGACTTAGCGGACTACCCAAATGCTCACATGCTCTGACCGAAACCCAACCTCTTCAAGAGTATTCCCTGGGTAACCGACCCGATGCAGGACTCTAATGCAAATAGGTAGTAGTAAATTCAAGAAATGTGAGAAATCTGCTCTGAACAGAGAAAAAAATGCATCTTAAAAACCAGAGTTTAGTTGATGAATGAATGCAGTGTTGCCTGCATTTTGGAGAGCTGTGTTCATGAGGGTCAGGTAGGGAGGAAGTATGCAGGTTCCCTTATCCTGCCCCCATTCCCCAGTTATTTCTATATGAAAGTAAAGATCTATAAAAGTAATGATTTCCATCTTTACTGCCCTAAACAGCCTTATCTCATGCTGTACACTTGTGCCAAATGAAGCTTCACTTATGATGCACCCTGCTAAAGTAAAAAGGATCACCAAGCACTAAAATGGTCTTCTGCATCCAGTCAGCCAAGGCCGAATGCCCATTTGCCGATTTACATAAAATAAATCTTTTGCTATGCTTCGCTTTGGATGTTGTTATGGAAACTGTGGATGTGTGTTATTCTTTTGGTTTCTTGTAAAAAAATGTGAAATAAAAAATTAAATTGGGCATTAAAAGACTCCAAACACATAAGTATGCCAAGGTGCAAGAAAGACCAGTCTGCCAAAGACCACCAGGGATGCCAAAGTGGGAAGCAAAGGTGCCGAATCCTTAATTGGCTTATTCTCAGAATATTGCTTTGAACCTACAACCATGAAAGGTTTTGGTTAGATATTTTACTTTAAAAGCAGTGGAATCTGAATGTTTATCATTGCTTTAGTTATTTAGCCTAGGACCCTGAGGTATAGGGGCCCCATGAGGCCCTAATTCATATACAGTTTCAATAAATATTGATAAAACAAGTCAACCTCTAAACATTTTGGGGGCCTGAAAAATAATTTGCTGTGGGAACCAGTAATATCTAATTGCGCCACTGGACTGTGAGACCAAATGCCTCTTGACTTTTGTTAAATTTCACCATTTCCACAAATTTTTTCTTGCATTTTTATTCCCCCCGGACTCTGGGCTCCGCCCCCCCCCCCCTCTGGGCCCTGCTACCTCTTTTGCCCTCCACCCAAGCCACAATCCCCCTCTGGGAGCCCACTCTTACCTGTACGGCAGTTGACGCCACAATTGGGGTGGGGGTGCACAATCAGGGGGCAGTGGGGGACGTAGGCGGGTCTGGACCGAGATTTTACCGGTGTCCCGCTGGCCCAGTGCGACCCTGGGCTTCTTCCACTAACCAATGGATTAATGAAATTGACCACTGTCCATGATTCAGGCAGAACCTTTCCAATCAAAGTAAAGCTCTTAAAAATATAAATACATTTTAAAATAGCATAAAATAAATATGTAATTGAATGAGTTGCCTATGTATCCTTTTTGAATAAGACTGAAATTGTTTTCCAGAATTATTATAAAAATAACAGACAGACTTTCAATAAATTCCATAAAAGTTTCTACAAATACAAAAGTGTGAATTTTTTTAACTAATTTTGCCAGAACCAAACTCTTTAGCACAAAAAACAGAAACAGGGGCACAAGTGGAGATGCTGGCAGCTTCCACCAAGTCTTATGTAGACAAATGCATGGTTCCAATTTACAATTTAGTGCTTAACATTAGTGATGGGAAAATTTATTCGGCAGATGTGAATTTGATGGGAATAAATTTGCGAAAATGCTGCAAAAATTCGGCAGTAGTGATGGGCGTATTTGCGCGATTCGCCACTAGTGAATAAATTCGTGAAACGCCTGCGACAATTCGCCCGGAAAAAAATTTGCCCGCGTTGTTTCGCAAATTCGAAAAAACGGCGCAAATTCGTCCATCACTATTCGCAGCATCAGTTTTTTTTTTTACGCCCGCGGAATTGATGCCAGCATCAAAATGAGCATTTCGCAAATTTTTACGCCATTTCGTGAATTTCTCTGGAAATTCACACATTTTTCGGCGAAACAGGACAGATTCGCCCAATCACTACTTAACATTAGTGATGTGTGAATCTGTCCTGAATCTGTCCTGTCTCACTATTAGCAAAATTATGAAAAAATTCTCGAAACAACTAAAAATTTGCAAATTGCATTAAAATCAATGGGTGTAGAATTTTTTTTTTTATGTACGACAAATTTTTAGGCATGTGACAATTTTTTCTTACTCAAAATGCATTCAATCAACAGGCGCTTTTTTTGTGGTGACTTTTTTATCCTGGTGATTTTTTTGTCATTAGTCAATGGATGCTTTTTCTTATGGCATCTTTTTTTGTCTCGCCGACAATTTTGTCTTGGTGAATTTTTTGTAGCAGCAAATTTTTCACAGTGGATTTTTGCCGCAGTTTCACAAAAAAAAAAATCACAGATGCGGAAATGCAGAAATTCCCCGCAAATTCATGCCTGGTGAAAACATTCACTTTTCACTACTTAAGACGTCACCTTATCCACACCACGCAACATTTTGGGGGAATTGCATAACCTCATGCCTTCTTCAGGTGTCAAAACTCTTTAGCCTCTAATAGAAAATTGAAGTTTTTTTCTTATCAGATTCGAAGAGAAATTTTGAATTTACGTAGCAAACCCAAACTATAAAAAACAAAAAGAAGCATCACTTTACATTCTGTAAATAAAAACTATTTGTTTAAGCTAAACCAGACCATGAAAAACAAAAAGATTATCAGTCTGCATGCTTTTAAATAAAAAAAAACAAACAATTTAGATCAATTTATTTCAGGTAATTTAGTTGAATTATTCATATCGATAATTATTTTGTCAAGATGTATCCTGGTGTCACAATTTTCATAACCAACCCTTCATAATACGTTGATAATAAAGACTGTTTTGCAATTGTAAAAATTATAAAATAAAGTCAATATTTTGCATGATTTGGTATAGCAATGCCCCCAGTTTTCCTACGATTCCAGCATTGTAATTACCGCAATGGCTCAAGAAAATACATTTCCTTACTTAAAATGAGATAAACAAATATGAAATTGGTTTTCTGAAAGAGGTTAAAAACAAGAGAAACCACTTCACAAAGCGCTCGGCAAAGGTGACTTCATCCTGCAGGGGAACCAAATGTAATTTAAGTGGCATATTTTGAAGCTGTTGACCTAAACTTGTCCCTAGTGAGGACTTTCACGGCAAGCACATTTTATATGCAGAGGAGCATATTGACAGGTCTCTATTAATTAACTTTCTGCCGATACAAATTGTATTCTAAGCAGCAAAATTCAATTAGTATTGATTTGCCCTTTATTGCTATAACTAACTTGAGGCACGTAATCTCTATTGATTTTACTTCTACGTAAGCAGGCTGTGCCACTAGGTTTCTTTGAAACTCAACTTTATCAATATTGTCATGAAAAGTGGACAGTCTTACACTATGAGACTTATGAGATAACAAGGGATCTGATATTTAAAGCTACTCAGATGGGAGAGTGCGGATAGAATTTTGCTTCACGGGGATGAAATTGTTACAAATTGCTTCTGGTTTCATGTGTGTAATGAGCAGGTCACCTTGTGCAACACTCGTGCTTGTTAATTTCACACATTGTCACCGATCAAAATCCTATTTCAATACCCCCCCATTGAAATCTATAGCCCTTTAAATTGTGGGTAAACTTACTTTCACCCTTCCACGTATCTATTTTTTAAGATGTATTTATTTCAAGCTCACACAAAAGTATATAACATTAATGTATTCGCCAACTCAGAAACTGACTGTTGCATTGGTTGTGACTGGTTATATGACTGTAGATGACATTAAAACAATAACACAAATATACTGCAATTTCCAAATAGTGATAAAAGCATGGGAAGGAGAAAAGTAAGGGATGAGAAAATTTTTTAGCCTGGTACAGTTTGATAGAGATGTCACCAGTGGCAAAAAACTGCCAATGGCATCATGAAGATTTATCTATACTAGTAACGGGCGAATCTCTCCCATTTTGCTTCGCTGAAAAATTCGCAAATTTTGCAGGAAATTCACAAATTTTTCGGCGAAGCGAAATGGGAGAAATGGCGAAAAATTTGCGAAAAATCATGAAATCAGAAAATTCCCGAAAATTTTTTGAAAATTTGATGTCTTCACGAAAAAACTGAGCAATTTGAATGTTTTCACTATAAAATCGAGCAATTCGAACCTTTTCACGAAAAAAGCTAGCAATTCAAAATTTTTCATGAAAAAAACGGGCAAATTGGAAATTGACGCTGCGAATTCGTGCCAGGCGAATTTATTCGCCCATCACTAATCTATACATTTTGTAACACTGTGAAAAAATGGGGTTTGAGCACTAATAAAAAAAATGCCAAAAATATTATTACTATTTCTGAAAAAAACCACCATAGTGAAACAGGCAATTTTCTTTCAAAGCTAATTATAAGCAATGCAGAAAGGTTTGGGATCCGGAATCCGGAAAGCCATCTCACATAGACTCAAATTTAATCAAATTGTTAAAATTTTTAAAAAAGTATTCCTTTTTTTTAGTTATATTTAAACTGTATTTTGTACTTCATATCAACTAAGATATACCAAATCCTTATTGGAGGCAGAACAGTCGGGTTTGATTAATGTTTAATTTATTTTTAAGCAGACTTAATATATGGAGATCCAAATTACTGAAAGACCCCTTACATGGGATCCAATTTATTGTAATATCCCTTACCCCTAACTTTTTACCATTTTATGACATTTGGAGGGAAATGTATTCTCATCAAAATGATGCAAAAATGCAATATGGGTTGCAACAATTTTTGTTGCAAGTTTTCCTCACCCTGAAGAAAGAATATTCTCAAAAACATGATATAGATGCTAAAAAAATTTGAACTCAGTAAAAATAACCTGAATGACAATGAATAATCTCTTTGGGGCAGATTTATAAAGGGTCGAATTTCGAGGGTTAAAAAACCTTCTAATTCGACCCTCAAAGTAAAATCCTTTGAATTCGAATCAAACGATTCAAAAGATTTTAAGTGATCGATCGAAGGATTTTTATTCGACCAAAAAAAGCTGGGGAAGGTCACCATAGGCTAACATTGGACTTCGAAGTTTTTTTTAAAGAGGTAGTACTTTGATTATCGAATGGTCGAATAGTCAAACGATTTTTACTTCGAAATGTTCGAATCATTTGATTCGATCGAATTTGATCGAATTTGACCAATTCGATGGCTGAAGTACCCAAAAAATTACTTCGAAATTTGAATATTTTTTTATTCTAATTCATCACTCGAGCTTAGGAAATCTGCCCCCTTTATGTAAATACTGACAGTTGGAGACATAATGATACAACGCCATCTAAACTCAGACTAACTGGCAGTAAAATGTAATAAAATCATTGCGGAATACATATTTGACCATCCGTGACTCCCAATTTCCATAACAAACATCTATTAACAATCCAGTATAAAACCAATGCTCACCAAGCTGCATGTCACCATGTTAAATCAATACCTGGGTCAACGTTATTCAAAGGCACAGCAGGCTAAATGTAAATCAATGCCCAGGTTAAGGTTGTTCACAAACATAGTAGGCTGGATTTATCGGTTAAGAATATAACTGATATTTTGCCCCAGTCTCTCTCACCATTTTAATTCAACAGGCCCTTTCCAGAGCCTATAAAAGGCAACAAGTACAATGAGCTTAACCATAAGTAGAGCCCAGACAAGCAGACAGGTAAACTCAAATATGACCATGTAGCAGGACTAAGATTGCAAAAATTCCTTATCTTTCAGACATGATGCATTGCTGTGATCACTGATCTACTAACTACCACAAAAGAGATGGTATAGAATACCATTTTGCTTGCTAGGGTCTCATACCCTAAATAGTTATCCCAGACATTTTTGAGCACACAATAAACCTTGCTTTCATACACAATGGCAATAATTCCCAAACTGTAGCACAGGCCCTCCTAGGGGGGTTTAAGAAAAAAGATTTTGGTATAATATCTTGTCCTTTTCTAGATATCTTTGGAGGCTCACCTTGAACGTTTGTGTGAGATTTGTGCTATTACCATGATGTTTTGTACTATATGTAACAATGTAACAAGATAAGAAGGTTCAGCCTAAAAGCCAGTTAGGTGGGGATTTGTTGTGAGTGCTTATTTGTGCCTTAGGTACCCCTGGAACTATAGCAGGGTGACTGTTACCCCAATGTTTCTATATATCTGTAACCTTGTTATGAGCTAAGGGGGCCCAGCCTGAAGATCAGCTAGGGGGAGATTTGGGGTGAGTGCTTATTTGTGTCCTGGGTACCCCTGGAACTATAGCAGGGTGACTGTTACCCCAATGTTTCTATATATCTGTAACCTTGTTATGAGCTAAGGGGGCCCAGCCTGAAGATCAGCTAGGGGGAGATTTGGGGTGAGTGCTTATTTGTGCCTTAGGTACCCCTGGAACTATAGCAGTGTGACCGTTATCCCAATGTTTCTATATATCTGTAACCTTGTTATGAGCTAAGGGGACCCAGCCTGAAGGCCAGTTAGGGGGAGATTTGGGGTGATTCCTTTTTTGTACCCTGGGTACCCCTGGAACTATAGCAGGGTGACTGTTGCCCCAATGTTTCTATATATCTGTAACCTTGTTATGAGCTAAGATTGCCCAGCCTGAAGGCCAGTTAGGGGGAGATTTGGGGTGAGTGCTTATTTGTGCCCTGGGTACCCCTGGAACTATAGCAGGGTGACTGTTACCCCAATGTTTCTATATACCTGTAACATTGTTATGATCAAATGTATGACCTCAGTGTGTGGTTTGGTCTTTGTGGATGAGTTTAATGAACACAGTTTAGGAAAACCATTGCTTTAAGGCTTATGATAATGCAGGCACCATAGTATGTATATATTTTAGTCATTTTGTTATTAGTATTTTTGAAACATATAAAGCACGTCATAATTTCTTTCAGAATTGCCCCCTTGATTTTTGCAATTGTCACCTGAAAGCAAACAAAAGAACCATACAAAAATAGCATGTGCTGACATTTTCTTTGATTTATTATAAGAAGTGGATGTTGTTTAGGGGAAATGTCAGGCCTATTGATGATGTTTTGTAGGAGGAAAATCATATAAAATCACTGTGTGCCATAGACCTCAAATTCTACATATTTACAGGTGGGAATTATTCCAACTGCTGCTCTAAACTCTCCCAATACATTCCAATAACAATCAGTTGTTCCCTTTTCCCTGATGGTAACATCACAGTGTAAGACAATTGGAAAAACAATAAAGCCATTCTCCACAACATAAATTACTACATTTAGATTAACTGAAGAGCAGTTTTATTACCACAATAAAATCATTAAAAATGAAGAAAAAACAATGTGTGATTAATATTGGGACAATGATCGCTGTTTCTTTTGTTTGCCGGAGAAATGCAAATTTGCTCTGAACAATCTATATATAATTTTCCCATAATCAAGGGCAATTCATTTCTTTCGCTTACTGTCGTGTTCAAAGTAGTGATATAAATTGTAACGCTGCAAACTTTCCGCACAAAGATAATTGTTATTACAAAAGACTCACATTCATTTTAGTGACGCAAAGTTGTTTTCAAACAACAAGAACAAAATGTCTACACCTCATTTATGTGAAATGATTGTTAGACTTCTAGGGCCTTATTTATCAAAAGCCGAATTTTCTGGCTATTTGAAATAAGTCCGACCAAACTAGAATCCGCGATTGGACCTTTCAAGTATTAAAAAATCACGATTTAATCTGATCAGGAACAAACACAATTTCTTCTTAGTTTTTTCCCAAATTGCTAAATTTTTTCTGAATTTCTCCCGAAAAGCTAGAATTTTGTGGATTTTTGCCCTAAGGTCCAAAATAGTTGATTTTCAGGTTAATTCCAGTGCATACCACAGAAACTTCCAAATAATATAGGGATCACTCCCATTTACTTACATACAACATGGGTAGGTCTGAGATGAAGGATTTTCATATTCAGACTTTTTCCATCCTTGGGGTAAAATACATCATGAAAAATGTGAGGTTTTTTTCCCCACTAAGAATTTGGATTTTATAGTTAAAAAAAAAAGTTTTTCGCATTCAGTCTTTAATAAATAACCCCCTTAGTATCTGACCTTGCAACACATAATAGACACGTTCAGATGGCAATATTATTCTTCTGCTTTTTTACCTTACAAGTAAAGGTATAGGATCCATGATCCGGAAACCCAATATAAGCTCAGAATTATGGATTGACCATCTCCCATAGACGCCATTATAACAGCTAATCCAAATTGTTAAAAAGTATTTCCTTTTTCTCTGTAATAATAAAACAGTAGCTTGTACTTGACGTGGTATGGTGGCTTTTCAACTTTATGATCATTACTTTGTAACTAAAAACCCCTGTTTGTGAGCATATGCATTTGCATTCATACTGAATTACTTATGAGACAGGGGGCCAGGGAAGTGCATTGTAAGTAGCACTTCCATTATACTTAAATATACGTTAATATAGCCTTTAGAGTGCTTCCACAACACCCCCCAAATTTTCTATATTGTACTTGATCCCAACTAAGGTATAATTAATCCTTATTGGAAGCAAAACCAGCCTTAAAACCTCAGAAACACATTTGGAAATACTGATGCTAAATCTGCTAGAATTCAGGTTCTAGAAACAATTCTTTATATAATGCAATACATAACCTAAAATGATTCAGAGATGGACAGGAGGGCCTAATCTATGTAGAAAAGTTTTATTTTCACATTTTATCACCATTCAAACATTCAAGATGAAGACTGAAAAAAACGTTTGTGTATCTATGAATTTTAGTAGCATTGAAGAATTTTACATATACTTAGGCTAAGATACTGTAAGTAACCCAGATTTTTTTTTTAATGTTTGATTCTTAATAAAGAATATCAGAAGAAGTTTTCTTTCAAATAGAAAAATAAGTATAACAGCAGAAGAAAATGATAAATGTTATCAGGAAAAACCTTTGATATATCTGCACCTTCCTTTTTAAAGGAAACAGTTTAGAATTATCAATCTAACTTATTCCTTTGTTGGAACCAAAAGGGATTTAAACTGTTCCGTTTAAAATTTGATCTGTCTCAATATGTGTTTTATCTGGCACTGGTATATTTGATGATAATAGTAAGCCCAAAGTGGAAAAATATTGGGTTTTTCGAAAATTTCATTGAAATTTATGCTCAAATAATGTTTTCACCAGGATACTGGATAATACAATGGATTTAGTCCATGCTTCCACCTGTGTAAAGTGCTCACTTTCCAATCGGGGCAATATCCTGAAAATGTATTTTTTGAAAATGTTTTTTTTGGAAAATGTATTCTTTGAAAATAATTTTTTAAAATGTTCTTCTTTCTGGATATTGCGATTGGCTATACCAATTTTTGGACACTATTTGGACACGAATATTGGACACAAATTTTTTATATTATTGCTGGATACAAATTGGTGATTAAAGGGTTACTTGTCAGTATGGAAGATTGACACCAATTGAATGCATTGGGGCTGGAGTTTGTTGCTGAGTGTTTTAAAAGGTGTGTTTTGGTTTTTTGTATTTTCACTTGAAAAAGGATCCATGTAGATCCGAAACATGTTGTGATCCGAATAAATGTTATTGCAGGAGAGCCTGCCTACTGTGTGCTCCACCCTACACTATTTTGAATGTTCACCAAGATACTCTTTTAGTGAAAATGTTCGAATTGCTTGTTTTTTTATGAAAATGTTCAAATTGCACGATTTTTTCGTGAATACGTTAGAATTTCATGATTTTTCCATGCAAACATTCGAATTTCACTATTTTTTCGTGACAACGTTCAAATTTCACGTTTTTTTGTGAATGTTCCGATTTCACTATTTTTCACCGTTTCGCGAATTTTGTGGGAAACGGGAGAAATTTGCCCATCACTACACATGACTCACTTTCTACCATAGAGATGTCTCAGAAATTGAGGCAAATATATTCGGTTTTCACGAATTTCTTTTTGCAAAACTGTAATGAAAATCATGGAAAATTTGCAGTGACAAAGCACGATTGTCGCGTGTCAGAATTGTTGCCCCCATATAAATTGTCACGCATCAAAATTATTCTGACAACTATTGACTTTAATGCGTTTGGGAAATTTTTCGCCCATCACTACTGAGAAAGAGAAGACTTTAAATCACAGAGCATGTATCTTGCTACAACCATAGTTCTGTTAGGGCACTATCACTCCCCTACGTTCTCTAAGAATAACTGTACCATTAAACAATTCTCTGTTTTTTTAGTTGCAGAAATAAAACTTTCTATATGTTGCCCCCTGAGCATCTGCTTTGTTGTGTGTGAGTTTTTTTTCTGTATGGAATTTTTGATACCATGGAGAGAGTTGTGCAGGATATTTTATGTTGTTGTCAGATTTTATTACAAGCCGAACTTTAGCTGCCCGTCCCATTTCTCTTCAGCAGCCTTTAGTGTTTTCTCTGCTGGAGAATTTTTCATCCAACAAAGACATTAAAATCTTTTCCCCCCACTCCAACCTGGGCTTAATGTTATTCTTAAAGTATGTTGCGGTACTGGAGAATAGGCAAGTATCAGACATAGGGGAGAATGATCAGGTCAGAGCAGTTCATTTGGAATGAGGAGGAAATTTCTACAAGGTACTGAACCACAGTGAACAAGAAAACAGCTCTGGCAAAATGATAGCATTGCCTCTGGGTCTCCGACACAGTCCGCTGAAGATAATAAATCAAAAGTACTTAAGTAGGCATCAAAACACCTTGGGCTCTAAAAAAAGCATTCAGAAAATGAAATAAATGTAGACATAATATATATATATATGTATTTTCCAGACAGGTACTGAAGCAAATAAAGAATATTTATCATTTCAAAACAAGCACCTACCTCATTATTTTCTAAAGAACAAAGGAGTACAGCAACTGCTGCAATACAGGAATGTGCGCAAGTGCCCGTGTCTGTGTGTGTTTTTATGTGTTTCAGTTCAAATATGTACATTGCACATACAGTACATGCACAATATACTCCAGTTATACAGACCTGTGTTTGTTGGTTGTTTTGCTGGAAGTTATAAATCCACTTAAAAAGCAATGTGACCCCAATATCAGTGACATTGATTGAATGAAATGTGTGTTACCACCCTGATGCCATATTTACCTTAAACATTGATGACATATTCTAAGACTGGTGATATTATTTCTTATGCCTCTTCTTCCACCACCCTCCTCTATGCCTCCCCTTCCACCATCCTCCTTTATGCTTGATCTTCCACCACCCTTCTCTCTGCCTCTTCTTCTACCACCCTTCTCTATGCCTCCTCTTCCTCTATCGACTTCTATGCCTCCTCTTAAACCACCCTCTTCTATGTCTCCTCTTCCACTATCCTCCTTTATGCCTCCTTTTCCACCATCCTCCTCTATGCCTCCTCTTCCACTATCCTCCTTTATACCTCCTCTTCCACCATTTACCAGGCATGCTGTCATTGCTACATTTTTTTGACTGTGACGTGGAGGAATTTTCATTTCCTGGGAGGTTACACTTTCACACCAATTGTTAGCTGGCAGTTGTAATGATGGCACCATTGTCTCTGGACCCCATTGGTGCCAAATAGCTGAACTCATTGCAACTGTACTAGGAAGCCTGCGGCAGTGAAGGCATATAGGAAACTCATCAGTTCTAATTTGGGTATATAGGCATTCAATTTTGTTTAAACATTACTCTGCCTAATTATTGCACACCCCATTCTTCTATTACATCTGTTGTGTTCCAATTCACAAACTTTATTGTAGGTACAGTATCATTGTGTCAATCTCCTCTCTTTCATTCACTCATAATGGAACTCTTATTTAACCACCTGAACTTTATCCCACCAGGACCCAAGTTCATACTGTCATTGAAAACTAAGCAAGATTAAGGCGAAAGTATGAAGTGTGAAATCTCCTTTAATATTAGGTTGTCCATGCATCTAATCAGCCATTACTGCTAATTCTGCGTATTTATTGCAGTTATTCTGATGTAATTCTGATTTACACAAATCCAGATTGGAAGTCAAGGAGTTGGTCAATAATTCCAGCACCAATAAGGTTAATAAGGCTTAGATGTAGGGAGAAATACTTAAAACACCAGAGTTTGAATGAAGCAATGTTCATTAAAATGTGGTTTCAAACAACATTTAGGGGCCTATTTATTAACATTTGGATTTTTTTTACAGATCTCTAAAAATTTGAGTTTTTTATTTCTATGAAATTCTTAAAATCTGAGATTCATGAAGGGGCCCATTTACAATCTTATTGCAATTTTTTCCATGAAATTTGTGGTTATCCTGTATTTCTTAAAAGCTCTAAGATTCTAAATGTATTCAATGAAAAAAACACAAAAACCTTTCAAAGATTGCACTTTTTTCAGATATTTAATAAATTCAATGACATTTGTAGTTTTAGAGTTTGTGAGTTTAGTCGTCGTTTCCAAAACCTCTACAACCACTACAATTTGACCTTCAATAAATAAGACTCCATGTGTATCTAATATAAGTAATTCTAAAACAACTGGACTTGCTGAGTAATAATTGAAGAGTCACTACTCATCCGAGCAGTTTCTTCAGTTCAACTGACTGGTGTGGGGAGTCCTCGACATATAAACTCTTCCACTAATCCAATCACAATGGCACATTGTAACTCTTCACGGGCCTTCAACACCACCTGTCTGATACATACAATGCTGTTCTAACATCTGTACCCCAGCAGTTTCAGAACACTTCACACATCTATTCAGGCAACTCTCACAAGTAACACCTGTTTCTAGGAGTTGCATGACACATTGGTATTCCTATCCAAGTAACTACACAGGATCAACACCTCTGTGAGTTTCAGATGTCACCTCTCTGAAGAGTTACAATGTGCAATTGTGATTAGATTAGTGGAAGAGTTTATATGACGAGAATTTCCCCCATGGTCAGTTGAACTAAAGAAGCCGCTCGGATGAGTAGTGAAACGTCTTCAATAATTACTCAGCAAGTCCAGTGGTTTTAGAATTACTTATATTAGATATACCATGACCTGGACGACTGAAAATCTTCATAGTTATACAAGCCTCCGTGTTTAACCACAAAAAACTTGAATAAAAAACTGCACCAAGTAAAAACTGTCACAGTGGTAGCTGCACAGATTCTATTGGACCATTTGTAATTAGTTTGGACTTTTCTGATTTTTCTGATTTTCTAGTAATTGTCCAAAAGACTCTAATTTGTAGGGGCTTTGTATTTTTTTTTTTGGATCATTCAGCCATTTTTTTCATTCATGCTTTTTGAATTTGGATTTTTTAATACATTTGATAGCATTTATAGTTTTAGAAATAAATGAGTTTATCCGAAGTTTCAAAAACCTACTAAAAATCAAAATGTTGCAAAGATAATTTCCCCACGTGCTTGGCTCTCTATCAAACATTTATTTCTACACTGTTAATCTATTTCATAGCTGCTTTATTCAGGAAAAAAAAAATATATGGCAGATCAGGGAAAAAATAGGGCTGTTAAACAGAGAAAGCAGAATTGTTTAGTATAGATATTTTATTTGCTGCTAATGTGCTTGATATGTATCCCAGGCTATACAATCTGTGAAGAGATAATTAGGACATACAACAAGTTGGCCATTCATACAGAATTAATGAATTTTAATTACTTATTTCATATTAAGGTTTTCCATTTCTGGTTTCTAAGAATATTATCTGAATTATATCACAAGGCAAAGTCAAGTCTTCCCTGAGCCGGTCTTGTTCTCGTATTATATCGTGTCTGACAGGGATAAAATTCTTGGTTGTCATTGACCAATGTAATGTTTCAGCGTCTCTCTAGGAAGCCTGACTCATCAAGTCCCCAGTCTGTGATGCTGACAGAGCTCTGCGTGGGGATATAGTGATACTGTTAGTGTCTAACATTGAGCTCCCAAGGTAACAGTCTGACTTCTGCAATGGAAAAGCAACAAAGGAGTAACGGAGTAATGTTAGTTTATATGTGGCCATTCCAGCGAGTATAAAGTTATGGAAGGTCATTGACATTGAAACTATATTCTGTATATTCTGATTTTAGAGATGAGAAGAGCTATAACATTTTATCAAGTAGGCACAGGGCAGCTGACATATTGTTGGACATTCTAATTCTAATTACTTTGATAAGAAGAATCATATGTTTAAAGAAAAGCATTTTTTATGGGTGTAGGATCCGTTATCCAGAAACTCATTATCCAGAAAGTTCTGAGTTACAGGAAGGTTGTCTCCCACAGAATCATTTTTATCGAGATAATCCAAATTTTTAGAAATGATTTCCTTTTTCTCTGTAATAATAAAAGAGGGCATTGTAGTGATGTGCGGCCGGCAGAAGCGGGTTCAGGATGACTTCCGCAAGACATTCTCACCGTCTTCTTCTGTCCCACTTCCGTGTGAATTTTTTTTATATACTTTATATAAAGTGGGGAGTGTTCCAGGTTTTCTCGATCAACACATCACTAGTGACTTGTACTTGATCCAAACTAAGATATAATTAATTTTTATTGGAAGCAAAACCAGCCAAACATGGGATAAAAAGTCCCATATTTGTACTGCCAATTTATTTATTTTAAAAACAACTGTATATCAAAGTTTTTAAATCAATTGAGAAAAAAAACTATCTGTTCAAGAAAAAATAGGAATTTCCTGGCAAAACAACCCTGTTGGGTTTAATTAGAGGCCCATTTATCAACATTCTTATTTTAGTGGGTTTTAGAGGTTTTTGGAACCACAAATACACACATTTTCTCTAAAACCACAAATGCCATGTAATTTATTAAAAGGTACAAAAGGAAAAGCTGAAAGATACACTAAAAATATACCTAAACCACAAGAAACCCTCTAAAAACGAGAGTTTTTTGGACAATTACTAGGGGAACAAAAAATCTGAAAATGTCAATATGAATCAATAGGATCAGTGCAATGCCATAGGACCTCCACTGTTTTGCAGTTTTGTCTTGGAGTCTTTTGTAGTTTTTCATAGTTCTAAAAAAATATATGGTTTGTGAAAAAAATAGAAATCTGAATGTTACTTAATCGGCCCCTAAAAGGGATACTGTTGTGCTGTCTCAGTAGTTAACAGCTCTGTTAAAATGTATTTGCTTAATTCTTATAAGCTTACCCATTATTACGCTGCCACCTAGTGACCAAAGCTGTACGGCATGCTCTATACTTCCTTGTTTGTAAAACCCTCCTCCTTCCTCATGTGTGATGTCAGTTCCTCCCATCATCCTCTTGTGTACTGCATTACATGATTGAGGAGCTACTCAGAGGTTAGGAAAATAAATATTCCTTTTGACCTGCAGCACTTGTACATCCACTGTTACATGTGTCCCTCCACTACAAATAAAGCACCTTTGTGGATTCCAAGTGTCTGATGTGTTCAGCTATCGGCCAAAGATTGTCCTCAGTCGTTGTAACAGCTCCATACAGGTCCAGCAGGGAGAAGTGTTGGACAAATTTGTCCCATTTTGCACAAAAAATTGTGAATTTACAGCAAAATTTGAGAAACGGGAATTTTGATGCCGGCGTCGAAATCGTCAATTCTGACGCCAATGACAATTCCGAAGCCAGCAACAACTCTAAGCCTTGACAGTTCCAACATGCATTAGTCAATGCAGTGTGTTGAATTGTCGCCGTCAAAATTGTCGCCGTCGTCAACTAAATAAATTCGCCATCACTAGCAGGGAGGTCTCACAGGGAAATCAGCCATTATCACAGCAATTGGAGTCAGAATAACTGTCATGTACACATCCTCTTTTATGGTCATGCAACAGCTTGTTAACTTTTACTATACAGTAATTATATTTTACAATTGGTTCTACACCTGCCACTGTAAGCCAGCAGCAAAGAGGTATAGTCCAGATAATTGCTGGGAGATCACCAAATTAACCCCAGCACAAGCTGCATTCACAGTGTTCTAGCTCAACCTACAGCTTGAGTTCCAACCTACTTGATCCTGTAAGTAACCATCAGGGTGTTTCAGTCTTGCTCACTGCTTGAGTTTCAGATTCCATGTCCCTCCCCCTGTAAACTTGCATTGTGTGTTCTAGTCCC
The DNA here is from genome assembly GCF_017654675.1 of Xenopus laevis. NCBI lineage: Eukaryota > Metazoa > Chordata > Amphibia > Anura > Pipidae > Xenopus > Xenopus laevis. The sequence continues at coordinate 26,151,100 of NC_054374.1, read as the reverse complement.
ACCCACTCCTTGAGTTACATGCTCCATCCTCCTTTCTCTTTAAGTTTCCATCAGAGTGTTCTAGTACCACCCACTGCTTGATTTATAACTTTTCCGCTCCCCTTGTAAGTTGGCATTCAAGTTTTCTAGTCCCACCCACTGATTTCATCACAGACTTTATAGACTTTATAGATTTCAGAGTTCTAATCTTAAATAACCTGTCTGGGAGAAACGTCTTGACCCATTCACTTGTAACTGACCTACCTAAGCAATGTAGGTTCACTATGAATCTCTTACTTTCAGTCCTAAGCAAAACTCTGTTATCAGTGTCTGTCCTGGGTATTTTCAACATACTGTATTTGACCTACAGTATTTACACCAGATGGACATATCATATCATATATAATGGATTATTATCACTGGACAGGACTCTATGCCCAAGTGTATCTAGTGAAATCTACCACGGCTCCCTGTTAATTGCACCAATACCTGTCAACTCAGCTGCCTGGCGCCGATCGATATGACAGCTGCTTTCACACTTACTTTATAAATGCCTGTATCTCAGCACTGATTAACAGAAGGCCTGATAGATGATTAGAAAAGTGAGAAGAAATAGAGGATTTATGGCAGAACTGAACCTTTTATCAAAAATGGATTATTAACTTTTTCTGTCAAAATAGTACACTCTGCTTTACTGAGAATCTGAGACAGAACATTACATTTTAAGGCAAATAATAGGTATAGTACCAACTGTTCTGCCTTTTTGTGCAAGGCAAGTTCATGGTGCACTCGAGTATGGACTTCTATCTACTATATTGTACCAATACTGATACTTTTTTTTTTTTTCAATTCAATGTTTCTTTTTTCATTTTTCAAAAAGAAGGGGGTTGGGGTTTGTACAGAATAAAGAAGGGATGGGGATAAGGGGGTAAAGTAAAGAATATAAACATAAGCATAATAATTTGTTACATATTACACACATAGGGGCCCATTCACCAAGCTCGAGTGAAGGAATAGAGGAAAATAGAGGAAAAATAGTTTGATTTTCGAATGGTTTTTTTGGCTACTTCGACCACCGAATTGGCTACTTCGACCTTCGACTACGACCTTCGAATTGAACTATTCGAACTATTCGAGCTATTCGAACTAAAAATCGTTCGAATATTCGACTATTCGATAATCAAAGTACTGTCTCTTTAAAATTTTCTTCGACCCCCTAGTTCGCCACCTAAAACCTACCGAGGCCAATGTTAGCCTATGGGGAAGGTCCCCATAGGCTTGCTTACACTTTTCTGATCGAAGTATAATCCTTCGATCGATCGATTAAAATCCTTCGAATCGTTCGATTCGAAGGATTTAATCGTTCGATCGAACAATTTAATCGTTCGATCGAATGATTATTCCTTCGATCGAACGGTCGAACGAATTGCGCAAAATCCTTCGACTTCGATATTCGAAGTCGAAGGATTTTAATTCGGCAGTCGAATATCGAGGGTTAATTAACCCTCGATATTCGACCCTAGGTATATATATATTAGAGGTAGAAACTATCAGAAAATTTTAAAAAACAAAACATTGTAAAGGCAAAACATTTTAGGTTAGGAGGTGTTTTGTATCACATTTTTATTTTTGTACTGTTTCGTATAATCAGACCAAAGTCTCTAATATTGGAAGCGTTTGATTAAATTACCCCTTTTGAAAACTAATGTTTCCTCATTATGTTTCTTCTACTAAATTTACCCATTCAGATATATCTGGAGGTTTTCTTTTTCCATTTTCTAGGTATCATTGCCTTGCAATAGTTATATTGCAAGTAATATATATTTGATTAATGATTCATTAATAATTGTTTTTTTATTATTGTCATATAGTAGTAATATTGTAGTTGAGTGTAACTTCAATTGTTGTGGAAAGATAGTTTGAATGACCTGTTGAATAGAGACCCAGTAGGACTTTAGCTTATTACATGAATACCAAATATGTTCATACGTCCGAATTTCTGTTTTACATCTCCAACAAGTGTCAGAGATGTTATATTTGCTTTTGAGATTGGTTGGGGTGAAATACCACCTTGCTATGATCTTATAACTGCTTTCTTGTAGACTAATTGATGCAAAGATTTTTGTATTATCGCAACATATTTTTTTCCCAGTCTTCTACTTCCAGATTTAAATTTAGTTCTTTTTCCCATTTATCAGCAAATGGTGGCTTGTTGCTTTTTTGATTTATTAGATTTCTATACATGAATGAGAGTGTTTTTTTATTTTGGAGTTTCTCTCTATTATGTTTTCTAACCAAGTATTATCTCTTTCCTGAGATAAAATATCTAGTGAAATAATGGCTTGTTTTATCTCATGGTACATTGTCTTAATATCCTAATTTTCTCCCTCTTCCCCAAATTGCTCTCTAATGATTTCACTTGATTTTTTTCTAGTAATTTGTGGGTCTTTTTCCAATAACCTTCGAGTAAAATCTTCATTTAGTATAGATTCTAGGTCTATATTATGCCTTATTGGCATTATAAGTGAGGGATATGGGATGAGTTATTGTTCTTCATTTATCTTATACCAGAATTTAATAGTGGGGTGTTTTTTAATTCTTTCAGCTAATAATTTGGCAAAGATTTTTTGGTCTATATTAATAAGAGAAATTTGTAGATAACTGTAACACTCATGTGGATCATTCCCGGCTTTGTGGATTATAGTGATATGGGCTTCTTGTGCCTGTTTGAGCAAATTTTAGGGGGTTGTTCCTGCTGAATTGTGCTTAGTACAGGAAATACCTATGCTGACATTGTTTTATGGGTTCTCTCTGTACAGACTATGAGCATACTTGGGGGATGTTCCTGTTGAATTATGCTAATATATGTTGCCACAGTTTGGGCAAGTTTTATCATTTTGTGCATGAATGGAATCACTTCAGGTATCTGTTAGCATAGAGGGCAGGTTGTAGCTATAAATCTTTTGATAACAGTCTGAGCACCATAGGAATCAACCCTGCTGTGGCATTACAATCAATCATTAATGTAATTTTCAGACATCGACTAAAATATTCTTTAGCAAAAACTCACGTCAAATCTTTTTTCCATCTGCCCTTTGCAACCTGTTGCAATTCTGGTAAATACCAAATACTAACCAATTACAGTAAGTAGCTTACTCAATAAACCTGTACTCTCCTGGGCCCCCCTGCAACCACAGGGTCTGCTTCCTCTGTAGTTACATATTGCTTCTCCACAGATTTTGCAACACAGTGAAAAATCACACATTTAAGTCAATGGACTTTTCTTTCCCACAGTAACTGACTTTTTAGCCACATGATCAGAGCACAATGCGTTGAAATCTATGGGTGTTTTTTTCTGGTGAAAACTGGACCAAAAATTTCACTCATGTTGATGAAAACACTTAAAAGGATAAAGTCAAGGATAGAGCTGACACAAGTAAAAAAAAAGCTATCTTTGTTTAGATAATGTAAATTTTTAGGTTATCCAGCAGGTGGTTATCACTTTAAGGTTGGCCCTGATGGGATTTCTCTAGAGATCTCCAGAGTTGGATAGTTCCAGTCCTTGAGAACCTACAAAAGAGGAAAGGGACCTTCCTCTCTGGGTTAGTAATATTTTGTATACATGAGATACCTCTTCAGGAGCCCCACTGGGAGCCAAGTTATTCTTGGCAGGACTAACTAGACGTGCAAAAGAGTCTCATAGGTGAGAGATAGTGAGGTTAGCCATCAAGGGCAACCGTGTCTTCAATTAGGAGATTAGGGTGTGGGGGTATGGCCCCAGGGTGATTTTGCTCTAGCTATGGTCAACAGTGTTTAGGTGAAGGTTAGAAGGAGCTAGTTATTGCAGTTGGTGGAAGTTGTGTAGTGTACTGCTGGATATGTCAGAGAGAAAGAGAGATAGAGATAGATGGGGGTGTGGGTGCTATTTGGACATTGGCTCTTTAATTGAGCCATAAATTAACCAACCAGATTTGACCTGCCTCCCCTACCGCACCAAAGGAGCTGAATTGTAAAATGAATACATTGTCTGTATAAACGGTAAGGGATCTCTGCCTCTATGCTGGGCTACAGAAACAAAGAACTGCACCAGTTGTGATATATGCCTCACTTCCACCTAAATCTAAAGAGTTTACTTCAGTGCCAGCAGTGACAGGGTCCTTTAATCACGGCAAGTTAGTAATCCCCTCGCCCCCTCTACGCATTACTGATAGATGACTGTGACAGTTATGATGAATGCATTTATAAATATTGCTGTAGAATAATTTCCTTGCATTGCCAAGGCTCTCCAAACAAATTAGATTCACTCTAATCACATCTTCTGTCTGTGTACAAGGAAAGATGAGCTTTCAGCACTAATGCACTGGGGTGAAAGCTGAAGTGCACCTAAGCAAGTTGGAATATTATCTTTTAAGCCTCATCCATGAAAATGACCAGTCTTGAAGTTGCCTTTCCCAAAGAACTGCATTAAGCAGCTGTCTGTCTGTCATTCTAGTAACCAATATATTTCCAGATGCAGATAATTTAATGGTAAATGATCAAACTCAGGAGGGTCTGATTTAACCTTCAACAAGAAAACTCACATAAAAGATTGTGTAGATGTGTCAGAAAAAACAGAATTTTATACAATTTCTTGATTTATAATCATAACAATTATGTATTGTCATACTAGGGTGACACAAGGTCCCATTAGAAAAGACTAGTAGTTGTCAAGATTTTTTTTGGATCATGTCCCCATTGAAATAGAAATATTTTTTCAGGGCCCCCTTGTTTCAGTCACAGTCACCCTGCTATAGTTCCAGGGGTACCCAGGGAACAAATAAGCACTCACCCCAAATCTCCCCCTAACTGGCCTTCAGGCTGCCCCCCCCCTTAGCTCATAACAAGGTTACAGATATATAGAAACATTGGGGTAACAGTCATCCTGCTATAGTTCCAGGGGTACCCAGGGCACAAATAAGCACTCACTCCAAATCTCCCCCTAACTGGCCTTCGGGCTCGGCCCCCTTAGCTCATTACTAGGTTACAGATATATAGAAACATTGGGGTAACAGTAACTCTGCTGTAGTTCTAGGTGTACCCAGGCTAGACATATTGTTAGTTTTCCAGGTGCCCCCAGTCATGTGACTTGAGCTCTGATAAGCTTCAGTCACTCTTTACTGCTGCACTGCAAGATAACAGCTCCCTGGTAGATATAAGAACCACACCCAATAGTGGAAATCCATGTCCCACTGCAACTCCTTCAGTTACAATGAGAAACAATAGTAAAAAACAGTTCCATAGTGCAGTATTGGCTCTTTCTGAAAGCACATGACCAGGCAAAATGACCTGAGATGGTGCCTACACACCAATATTACAACTAAAAAAAATAAATAAATACACTTGTTGGTTCAGGAATAACATTTATATGGTTGAGTTAATTATTTGTATAATTAAGGATTAATTATACTTTAGTTTGGATTAAGTACAAGTTACTGTTTTATTATTACACATAAAAAGGAAAAGATTTTATATAGTATTTGGATAAATTGGAGTGTATGGGAGACAGCCTTCCCATAATTCAGAGCTTTCTGGATAATGGGTTTTTGGGAATAATGTTTCCCAAACGTCTAAAATACAGTCAGTCGGTGCTGCTAAATCACTTAGCAAAACCACGCACTTAAATTGTGCATGCAATGTTTACTTATCCTTTAAAAACAAGTATAATCGGCATAACACTGTAGTAACCCTACTCCGGCTGCCTCCATCCACATCAAATCGAATCCATCTGACAAGTTATCTCCAAGCAAATGTGACAGAATTTCTGAAGCAGCAAAATGAAGAAATAATGGCGGGGAGCTTTTCTACATATTTGTGTCAAGCAGCTTTTGCTTCTCATTTAACTGCACTCCCTGATCCTCCAGCTCAGCCCATTTACCAATGTGGGTGGCGAGAATATGGATTTTGTTTAAGCGTATTTTATTTTTATAAACATACATTGGAGCAGGCGTAATGAATGTAGTTCGCACGCAGTAGCACATGTATTTTCCTAATGAGGTGAATGGTGTGGTGGATGTAATATATATATATATATATATATATATATATAAATATACAGCAGCTGAGGATTCTATTTTTTTTTTTTAAATGAGACATAATACTGTTAATGAGTTATTGTTTTAAAAATAAAACATAATTCTGAAGGATATAATATGTCATGTTCCATTATGTGCTCCAGAATTTCTCCGTCTGTACGTAAGGGTAGACAATTCTATTCAGAAATGCAGTAAGCAAATAACAGTAGTTATTCTATAAGGATATAATTGAAGTATAAAGTATAGAAATATACCATATTATACTATATATAAAATGCGTCATCCCTGATGTCAGCACACACACGTCTCTACAAGTCTGGGTGCTGCCAGGTCAGGCACCCAAAAGAAGCTGGACTAGTCAGGAATGGACTGTGGCACATGAACATTCAACAAGGTGCTTGTGCATGCTTGCACCCAACTATAATTGTGCCATGCCCCATATTGTGCAACAGCTTTGCCGAATAGGGCTCTAGAGCCATACTTCAGTATACTGTGGTGCAAAAGTTTCAGAAGAATCCATTTGTGCACCTACAGACCCTTCTTGTGTCAGTTACTTTGTAAACTACATTACTCATAGCACCTGCTTTTGTCTAATTCATGAAGGGATCACAATTTGTGCTCTCGGATTCTCAGATCTGCTGTCTGGCAGCTCTCAACTAGTAACCTCTCCATTGATACTTGTTGGAGCTTTGGACTGCTCTGTTACCTAGCCCTCTCCATACAGTTCTGAGTTTGTGCCTGAAGTGGCCCTCTAGCCTTACACTGGTTAATCCTATCTCACAAAGTTGACTGATTAAATGTAAATTTGACTGATATCCTCCCAAGGCTCTGGAACTCATTCCACCCAGGAGGCATGAAAGAGACAGCCGTGGTATAAAAAATGTTTTCAAGGCCAGTTTGTCACATAGCATGTAACATAGCCCAAAAACACCCAGGGCAAAATAATTGTCACTTTATTATCGTTAGCAGGTACAAATGCTAAACCAGTACTACAAGAGGAAACTATTTATACACCTTTTATTTTCTGGGATCTATACGTGCATGAAACGCGTCAGGCCTGATGTCTTTAATGAACCAATAAAACTGGGTTTTTAACAGACATCCTTCTGCTTGTCTGGTTAATGAAACCCTTCTATGATTGATACACACGTATAAATGGTCACAATACAATAAATATAATTCTTACAAGAAGATCCATAAAAGGAAATGTTCCTGTTAAACTGCACTTCCATACACTATACAATGACATTGTTTCAACTGGCTAGCCAATGTCCTATAAACCAAACCGGTAGCTATGGCAACCTCCAATGAGATATTTGCAGGAGACATTACTGTACAGATTGACTGATTGATTCTGTGTTCAGCAGTCACTTTGTATCATACTTTGTATTGTCATTATGCTCACTGGTCTCTTTTCTTTTCAGGTCCCATCAAATTAATTGACTAACTAGCTATGAAGCATTTCTTTAAAGGAGAACTAAACCCTAAAAATGAATACGGCTAAAAATGCCATGTTTTATATACTGAACTTATTGCACCAGCCTAAAGTTTCAGCTTGTCAATAGCAGCAATGATACAGGACTTCTAACTTGTCACAGGGGGTCAATATTGGAATGTGTCTGTGACACTCACATGCTCAGTGGGCTCTGAGCAGCTGTTGAGAAGCTAAGCGTCGGGGTTGTCACAAATTATCAAGCAGAAAATAAGGTTGGCCTGTAATATAAGCTGATGCTACAGGGCTGATTATTAAATTCTGATGCGAATTGCACTGGTTTCTGTGCTGCCATGTAGTAATTATCTGTATTAATTACTAATCAGCCTTATATTGTGACATTTCTATCCTATATGTACTGCATATTGTGAGTGGGTCCCTAAGCTCAGTAAGTGACAGCAGCACAGAGCATGTGCAATGAATCAGCAGAAGATACTGGAGACACAGATCTTCCCTGCTAAAGGGTTGCGGTTGCCTTGGGCTGGTACAGAAACCCAAAACAACATTTCTAGCCTACTTCTCTAGTTAAGCTTTAGTTCTCCTTTAAGAAGTTGCTACAAATACAGGTATCTCTGGATCTACAGCAATGGCTTGATTAGCCTATGAAATGCTTCTGGCGCATAGGTTATACCATCACCATCATATGTTTTTCATCCTGTTATAAGGCTTGTCTCTAGCATGTTCTACATGGACTACATCAATAAGGGCATTTCACCTTATCAGTGTAAGAATAACTATAAATTCCAGATGCTTGCACTTACAGATGCACCACACCTTGTTGATGCATCTGGTGTGCACGACCTACAATTAATTATTGTATGAAATTAATTATTGAATTAAACCAAATTTATGTGTATTTTGCCTTAGTGCCACTTGAGCTATAACTAGGCGATGTCCTTGAGGAACAAGACAAGACAAGATCTTCACCATCAGTTAGGTCAACAATAAAGGGGGCAAGTTTTGAGCTTTAATTAGAAAACAAGTGCAAGTTGATTAATTTATTAAGGGTTATCAGAGAACAAAAGGAGTCTTTCTGGCTGCTAGAATGTGGCATCTGACCTCCTAAGCTAACAGAAAAGAGATGTACTATGCAGCCCCTAGATAATTGCTAGATCTACTGAGGGAACAGTATACTTCATAATGGAATGAAAGTTATTACATATCAACCATGCCATCCATTCATAGTAGTACACAAAAAGTTCCTACACAGCTAAAAATATCCCTCAGTTTACCGAGCCAGAGTATCTCAAATGCAAACATTTCCATTATTCTCTTACTATAGATCTACACCTGCCCTTTCCCCTAGATTAAAACACAGAGCAGTTGACCATTTCTTTAATAGACATGGGGATGTTATAATCTAATGCCAAATTATTCTTAACGCTGAAGGTGGATCAGATAATGAATAATAGCAGCTTTCTTGAAGCTTGATGTTTCACATCTCCTAAAGAAATAGGAGCTCTCCATCTTGTCAGGCGAGCGAAAATTAACAATGTCCTTTGCATTGACACTGCCAAAAACAGAGCCATATAAGTCTGACATCAGGAGGAGGATAATTTAATCAGCCAACAATGCTACCAGTATAAAAGTCTTTTGTGAGGATGATCTGTAAAGTTCTGGTTGATTTAACAGAGAAACAAATACAAAGGCACAAAGCCATGTATCATTTTATTGGAACCCTTAATAAACAAATTGCCAGCTCTCAACCTTCATGTGGCAGTCATTTAAGAAACAAACAATAAAAGTATAATTAAAAATGGAATTGAATTATTGAATGAATCGAATACAAATGTTTTTAATTTAAAAACAAAAGTATTAGACTAGACTTGATTTTAACTAATGTAGCAATTATTAGTTTGTGGCTAATAAAAGAGACACAGCTATCAGGTTCAGGCCATCCTCTTTGCCAAAACATTGCCTTATTATCCACCATCTGATCCAAAGGATATTGATAAGAATAATAAAAATGGAAGCCTTCTCCAGTCTATCCTAGAATAAAGAAAACTTGCTTCCTGCTATAATGGCATCAAACTCTTTCTAGGAGCTACTGTATCACTAACAACAAAAGTCCCAGAAGATCATATCTAGTGATGGGCAAATTTGTCCCGTTTCGCTTCGCCAAAAAATTCACTAATTTCCCGTGAAATTCACGAAACGCTGCTGCCATCTCGTTTTGGACAACAGCGTCCGTTTTTGGATGCTGGCATCTGTTTTTGGATGCTGGAGCACATTCGCCTGTGAAAATGCACCGGCGTCCAAAGAAATGGTGTATTTTTCGAATTTATTTGCCAGCGGCAAAACACGTGAATTTGTCGCAAATTCACACCTGCCGAATAGATTTGCCCATCACTAATCATATCCCCATAAGCATTAACAATCCAGCCTACCTTCATACCTGAGATTCCCCAATCCTTTTATTGACTTCACTCTTCTCTTGATTTCAAGACATATAACGGGATTTTTATGTATTAAAGAGCATAAATGTGTTGCATACCCCAAACAGCATTGCCAGTCTTATTTCAAAAGGGTAAGACATATCATTTCCTACAGGACAACATTTTAGTAGCCTTTACTGCATCAGACTAGCATTGATCTACAATGTATTCCTAGGCAATTCTACATTAATGACTCACCTATTCTTCTCTATCCTACAAGGCTGCATTTTTTCATAAACCCAAAGTGACCTATTAGCTTACATTCTGGATTTCTTTTTTTTTCAATAATTTTTTTTTTTCTCAATAAAATCATGGTTTTTCAAATTTCTCAAAAACGTATAAAATGTAAAAGCAGTTGAGGTCCCATAGAAGTCAACAGGAGCTGGACTTATCATTTTAGACATTTATCTTAGCTATTCAGACTTTCATTGTTTTTTTTTTGGATTTTCTTTAACCTACAAGTTGACCCAAAAACTAGAATTTTTAGAGGTTTTCATATTTTTATTCAGATCCTTCAGCATTTTCCCCTGTATTTTTTATATTGGGATCTTTTAATAAATTACATGGGATTTGTGCTTTTATAGAAAATTTGTTTATTTGTGGTTTGTTTTCAAAACCTCTAAAACCAAAAAAAAAAAAAAAGATAAACGGACCTACAAATCTATAATCATGTATTTATCCTTAATAAGAGTTATTCTTAATAAATACAATGACAATTTGTTTTTAGGAGATAATTTCATGTATCCTGCTCAAATTGTTCTGCAAAGTGCTCACTAGACATGACATTGCTTCCAAAAAAAGCTTTCCAATTATTAATTAAAGAATGCTACATGGTTCAAACCTATCACTTATTTAGAATGCAATTTGTTTTGATAAAGAGAAATATTAAGGAGAAACGAGACAGATGATCGTTTATTATGTCTCCACAATACCCTGTTTGGAATAACGATTATTACATTTCCACCTCTGCTTAACAGAATCCATTGTGTTCTGTTTGGATATTTGTGGTTCTGGGCAAAGTTTCTAGAGACCAGCAACTGTGTAAATGTTGTACATAGAATCATTATCTGCTTCCAAAACAGCACTTCAATATAAATTATGTACAGCTGCTTCAGTCAGAAAAACTAATGATATAGAACTGTGCAGGGGTTGCAGCTTAATATGCGTTAGACATTGACTGTTTAATAGCATGCATTTAAAGTCATCTATACTGGATAAGCCTTCAGCTTAGATGTGGTGCATCAGCAGTAAGTCTGGAGTCCTTACAAACCATAACTATAACCAACTATAAGCACTTAATCAGACACTGCCATGGTAAATGAAATTGGAATTGTGTGAAACATACGTTTGTTTTGGATTAGAAAAAACAGAACAAATGCTGCCTATGTGGCATTGCATTAGAGATACCTTACAGCCTTTCACAAGCATAAAAAAGAAGGGACTCCTCTGGCAGATACATTAGATAGTTTCAAGAACGGGTTCAGGGTGTTTTAGCAAGTGAGAGAATACAGGTTATTTAAAATAGCTCTTAGTACCAAGTTGATCCAGGAACTGGTCTGAATTTTGAGTCCTCCTCTGAGGCAATTAGGATAGGCTTCAGAGGGTTTTTTTGCCTTCCTTTGAATCTACTAGTTTCGTAGGTTTTATATTGACATTAAGGGGCCGATTCACTAACTTCGAGTGAAGGATTCGAAGTAAAAAACTTCGAATTTCAAAGTGTTTTTTGGGCTACTTCGACCATCGAATGGGCGACTTTGAATCGAAGGATTCGAACTAAAAATCGTTTGACTATTCGACCATTCGATAATCGAAGTACTGTCTCTTTAAAAAAAACTTCAACCCCCTAGTTCGCCATCTAAAACCTACCGAACTCAATGTTAGCCTATGGGGAAGGTCCCCATAGGCTTTCCTAAGTTTTTTTGATTGAAGGATATTCCTTTGATCGTTGGATTAAAATCCTTCGATGGATTTAATCGTTCGATCGAAGGAATAATCCGTCGATCGTTCGATCGGACTATCTGCGCTAAATCCTTCTACTTCGATATTCGAAGTCGAAGGATTTTAATTCCCAGTCGAATATTGAGGGTTAATTAACCCTCGATATTCGACCCTTAGTGAATCAGCCCCCTAAAGGTTGAACTTGGTGGATGTGCCTTTTTTCAGCCTAACTTATGATGTTTCTATGAATGTCTAATACATACAATATGTCTTCTTCTAGATGTTGATTATATGACTGATATGGTCAAAATATGTGATGGTTTTCACTGAAACCATCTTCAGGATGGTTTCTGTTGTCTGTTAAGTTACTACAGTTTCTTTCAGTTATAAAATGAAAGTGGTAAGCCCAATGACTGTTGTAGAAGACCAACTGCACTTAACTGTTTGAGCTACATGCTAGACTAATTGCGCAATTATTTTACATAAAGATCACACTGCTGGTTACTGGGCAGAACACTTGATACAAAATGAACAATCAACAATGAAAACAAAATCTAGAATATATCATTGTACAGTTTCAATTCAATTCTGACTACAGTGACTGCACAACTGGCTGATAAAGAGGCCAAACATTCTGTTGTGGCTCTTTCAGGTTTTTGTGGTTTCCTTCAGTTTATTTAATTGGTGAAAACTACCAAGGGGTTAAACAAATTGTAATTTCCATTTGCATTGACATATGGTTATTAATACTTTAGGGATCTAGAGGAGCTTTCTTACAGATAACTAGCACTGACCATTTAAGTAAAACATTATCATGTGTTGCCCATGTTCTTATATACAATATTTGCTAATGATTTTAATCTAGGAATGTCCGAACACTCCGATCAGGGGAGCAGCTGCCATGAGGCAAGTTGAGAAAACTGCGCTCTCTGCACTAGTGATGCGCCCCCCCTCAACCTGCTCCGGCACATGGAAAGGTAAGTGCCGTATGAGGTGAGCCACATACGAAAGGCTGCCTCAGATGGCAAAGACCCAAGAAGTGCCCCTGAATCAGGTTGATTTCATTTTTGAGTTTTTTCAAAATTCAAACTGCAAAAAAAGTTGTGATTTTCTTGATGACAAATTCACAAAAAAGGAATCAAAATGCAAAACACATTGTTCCATTAAACTGCACTCACCAAAGTAACCAATGATCTTCTATTGGCAAAGTCTAAAGGTCATTATTCCATTCTAATCCTTCTAGATCTCTCTGCAGCCTTTGACACAGTTGACCACACACTCCTCCTTGACATTCTACACTCAGCTGGCATTCGGGACACTGCTCTTTCATGGTTTACATCTTATCTGTCTGACCGTTCCTTTAAAGTTTCCTTCTCTAACTCTACTTCTACTACTTTCCCACTCTCTGTTGGAGTTCCTCAAGGCTCTGTTCTTGGCCCCCTGCTGTTCTCGCTCTATACAACTTCACTAGGAAAACTCATTCAGTCATTTGGACTTCAGTATCACCTTTATGCTGATGACACCCAACTCTACTTGTCTACTCCTGATCTTTCTAATTCCGTCCTTTCCCAAGTCACAGACTGTCTTTCTGCTGTCTCCTCCTGGATGTCACAGCGCCACCTGAAACTGAACCTTTCTAAAACAGAACTCATTATATTTCCTCCAAAATCTTCCCCTGTCCCTCAGATATCACTCACCGTAAACAACACCACCTTTCATTCCACCACACAGGCACGCTGCCTAGGAGTCATCTTAGACTCTCATCTGTCTTTTTCACCACACATTCAAACACTTGCAAAATCTTGCCGTATTCAACTGCGCAACATTGCTCGAATACGACCCTATCTCAGCTCAGAATCAACTAAAACACTGATTCAGTCTCTCATCATCTCCCGCCTTGATTACTGCAACTTACTCCTCACAGGTATTCCAACAAGTCACCTTTCACAACTCCAATCTGTTCTAAACGCGGCCGCTAGACTCATTCATCTAGCTCGCCGCTCAACATCAGCTGCTCCCATATGTATGTCCCTTCACTGGCTCCCAATCTCTTCTAGAATCAAACTCAAATTACTTACACTCACATTAAAGGCCCTTAATAATGAAACCCCTCCCTATATTTCATCTCTAATCTCCAAATACACTCCTTCACGAAACCTACGCTCTGCTTCAGATCTACGCCTCACTTCTCCTCTGGTCACTTCTGCCCATTCTCGTCTACAAGACTTCTCTCGGGCTTCTGCTTTTCTCTGGAACTCTCTGCCACAAGCTGTCAGACTTTCTCCTTCCTTCCAAACTTTCAAGCGCTCCTTAAAGACCCATCTGTTTAAAGAGGCTTATTCGTTGTACCTTAATTAATCATTGCTGTATCAAAAATGACAAAGTGTTTATACAATCCTAATGTCTCAATTGTACCCTAACCTTTTAGTTTGTAAACCCTATTGTACTCTGTAATCCTTGTCTGTTATCCACCATTTATTCCCTGTTTGCTATAACTGCAGTAAAGCACTGCGTATCTTGACAGCGCTATATAAATAAATGATGATGATGATGATGATGATGATAAACCCCACTGTTTACAATGAAAAAAATCAAATAGTTTGAATGCAAAAAATAAACCTCCCATTGACTTATAGAGAAGCTTGGTAGGTTTTAGCTGCTGCATTTTATAATTTTCTGAGATTCTTTTTTGATTAATAAAATCCAAGTTAAAATTCAAGATAATGAAATTTTTTGTTTTATTCTGACACCATTTTCTCGATTCGCTGAAAAAAAAACCTTTCCATTTTGCAGATAAGCTGATCTCCTCAACAAAAACCTGGTCAGCTGATGCATCTCTCTACCCAGCTATAATTATCATATATTTATAAAGTGGTGATGTGTTGCTCAGCACACTATGACAGAAAAGTGAATGCATCAAACATCAAGACATTAGGTGGTGATCGCCCAACAAGGCAGTATCATTTTGACATAACTGATTAGTCATTGAACCAAGTAGATAACATATTGTTCCTCTCCATGTACAATAATTGATCCATTGATATCCCATATCTGCCATAGCCTAATTGACTATGACTATGACTATAAAAAACCCTTACAGCAACCATTACGGGAAGCCCATTTATCAACATTCTCATTTTAGTAGTTTTAGAGGTTTTTGAAACCACAAATGCCATGTAATTTATTAAAAGATCCAAATATTAAGGGCCCATTTACTTAGTTCGAGTGAAAGAATAGAATAAAAAAACTTTGAATTTCGAATGGTTTTTTTTGGCTACTTCGGCCATCGAATTGGCTACTTCGACCTTCGACTTCGACTTTGAATCGAACGATTCAAACTAAAAATCATTAGACTATTCGACCATTCAATAGTCAAAGTACTGTCTCTTTAAAAAAAACTTCAACCCCCTAGTTCGCCACCTAAAACCTACTGAAGTCAATGTTAGCCTATGGGGAAGGCTTTCCAAGTATTTTTTGGTCGAAGAAAAATCGTTTCTTCGATCGATGGATTTAAATCCTTCGAAACGAACGATTTGAAGGATTTAATCATTCGATCAAAGATTTTTCGTTTGATCATTCGATCAAACGATTTGCTGTAAATCCTTCGACATCGATATTCAAAGTCGAAGGATTTCAACTACTTACTTACCATAAGTAAATTTGCCCCAAAAAGTAGGAACAAAAAAAATACATTGAGCTAATAAATCTGAAAACCTCTAAAACCGCTAAATATTTTGGAGAATTACTAGCAAAATAAAATCTCAAAACCTCTAAAAGTCTGGTTTTGCAAAATTTTACTCTTGACTATTATTTTTTTTTGTATACAAATCTTTTTAGACTTTTTCTGGTTCCAGAACGTTCTTCATTATATATGTGTATCTATATATATTGGTTCTGACCCAATGAGGTTATACTGTAGCTTTCTGTTTCTCAGTATGCTTGTACCTATATAAACTGCCACTGAAACGGTATGTACTATACAATCACATTCCTTATTCTTTATGTAGAACATTTATTCGGGTCTTATGGTTTGGCGATGATTTAAACTATAGTAAGAAGCCTGGATAGTACAAGATATATTAACAAGGTGCAACCAATGTGTCATGAATTCCTCACGGCAGCTACATTCCACCAATATTCGCTAAATACTGTCTGGATTTTGAAGCCCTCTTGCCTCCCAAGACAGGAATATACACTGATGTGCCAGCCCCAGCACATTAATAAAGGGAACTTTAAATTAATTATGTAGCAGAAGGCAACACTGTATAGATTTCAGTTGTTGACAAAACCACTTTAAAAATCTCTCCAGCCTTATGTTATACTTTAGAGCCCGTTATTAATCAGAATTGTGTGGCAGACACTTCAGAAATATTTCTATTGCATGGAGTGGGTTTCTGCCGGTGTTTATTAAATATGTGACTCATCCTTGTTTTGTAACGATTGAACAAAGCTCTGCTACATACAGGAGGATGGGGGTTATTCTAAAAGATACAGCACCTTCAGATCTGCATAAAGAGGTTCAGTGTATTAAAGGAAATGGGGAGGGAGATGGCACCAATTCTCCCTCCCCATTTCCTTTAATACAACATTCAGATATAAGTGTTGGGGCGCAAGACAAGCATGAGCAACATTCAGATATAAGTGTTGGGGCGCAAGACAAGCATGAGAAATGGGTTGTGATTGGCTACTGGTAGCCCCTATGTGAACCGGTAGCCTACAGGAGGGTCCAATACAGAAATTCAAAAATAAGCACCTGAAGCCCCTGGAAGCAACATCAAAGGAGTTGGTGAGCAATATTTTACTCAAGAATCAATGGTTGGGGGAGGGGGTCACTATTTCAAGGCCATTCTAGCCAACAAGTCTACTGTGAATACCTATGTTGACATAGCATCTGGTATCTCTCCTTAAAGGTTGTTAGCAAACATATCTTGCCATCTTGGGTACTGTTCTTTAAAGGTGCAATGTGTCAACTGTCCTTCTGGATTAAAGCACATACATTGTATTCTTGACCCTGTATAAGTACAGATGAGGTTCACAGCAGCTGGTCATGGAACAAACTTTACTTAATACAAAACATGGCTGAACTGCCAACAAGTTTGGAGGAAGAAATAGATAGAGATGCAGGTGCCACCAGCAATTTCCAACAGAACAAAATGACACATAACAGTCTAACATGCAACAGCGTCATCTACTGAGCTTACATTCAGAGCAATATATAATACATTATGCAATTCACTAATGCGCCGTATGTAATGGGCATTCACCATGTCAAGGGTTTCACCTGAAGACTTGGAGAGGAGGCCAAAGGTTTTGGGTTAACAACTGTGGTCAACATGGGGTGGTTCATATATTGTCACCAAGTGTTTGGTCTTCTGCTGCCCTGTAATCAGCAGGACATTCTCAAAGGTATGTAACATAAAAAAAAGGTTAGCCAAAAAATCTGATTTCTGGTTGCTAAGTGCACTGGTATATATATGGTAAATATATCACAAGTTGCCTGAAATAAAATAATGAAGATAAATTGCAGTGTTTCTGAGACTATTTCCATTTGTCATAAAATAAAAATGAACTTCCCCTTTAAGAAAGAGTAGTATCACTGCAACACATACAAAGTAACTTTTGTGAACTTAGACTATAACCAGTACATGCTCCCTTATTTTGCTGTTGCTATACAAAAAACAAAAGGTCTCAGCTGTCAATATTCAGGACTTTTTTTCCCAGCTCTAGAAACCAGCAAAAAGGCTGAACAAAATCAATATGATTTTTTTCCCCAAGAAGAAAGAGAAATGTGAGAAAGCTCTGAGGTATATGGAACCCTGAATCAATAAGTAAATATAATTATATTTACGAAGTGCTTTGGAGATGCCAACGGCTTGACTCATTCCTTGTTCAGACTTAAATTGTTTAAGTATGGAGACATAGCTCAAAATTCTGTGTAAAACATCCTGGGCAATTAAAGTCTCAACAATGCAGTGCCATTAACGGTGCAGCCACAGACACAAAAATACAATATTAGATTTTACATATAAAAAATGTATGATTTATATATTATGGGAGTTACAGTATTTATTAAAGTTCGAATGCTAAAAACTTGAAAGATCCAAATTTTTAATGGAAAAAAAAATCTATTTTTTTTTCAGATTTAATCTCCCCCGAGGCTGCAAAAAGTCTGAATCCAAAAATCTGCCATCTCAGACCTACTGAGGTTGTATATAAGTCAAAGGGAGAGGTCCCAATTCTAATTGGAAGTTATCATGGTCTGCACTGGGTTTCGAGAAAAAAGCCCTAAAAAGTCATACAACACGATTTTTCATGCAATTTTTCGGGGGGTTTTCCCTGAACCAATTATTTTGTGCTTTTAAATAATAAATAAGGTTAAATCGTGAATTCTAGTTTGGTAAGACTTTTTCTATTTAAAAATTAGAAAAATTAGAATTTTGATAAATATAAATGAGTTATCCAATCTGTTTGAGTTTGACATGCCTTTCGGACAAAGGAATCATTCATATAATTTATAGTTCGAAAAGAAAATACAGGTAACTTGATGTGTTATTACTTTCTTTAAAAGAATTATAGTCTGAAAATCACTCTGTCAAAGGGCAAGGTCACAGGGGGAGTTTTTACGTGGCATTTTTAAAAACGTGCAGTCAGGCATAAATACGCCAATAAAACCACATGAGCACAATAATGTACGTTTTTCAGTCTGTAGTTTTCTTTTCCCAACATGCATTGCTGGTTTTTCTCGTTCTCCAAAATTCCACTCGGAAGAATTTTATTAAACTTTTGTAAAAAAAAAAAGCCAAGCGGAAAAGCAATTTACATGCAATATGTAGCTAGACTGATTGTCAATATGCAGCGTAATTACCGCATGGAGCTTGGCCGCCATATGGGAAATACACTGTATTTCAGCAAAGTGTATTTCCAAACCTGCGGATCCCATAGAGCTAAAAAATATGATGTTTCCTTGGCGTATTGGTGTTTCTGCTGAAAAACACAAATACTGGTGTTTTGTGGTGGATGTTGGCTCGCAAACGCCCAGTGAGAATTGCTTGCATATTCTGTTATTTTCAGGGGTATTTACTCTTGATTGCACAACATAAAAACATCCCATGTGACCAAGGTAAAACAAAAAGGATGTCAATATTGAAATTAAACCTTTATCAAAAGAGTCAAATTGTAATAATATCAGGGATGAGGTGGGGATGACAGCCACCTTGGCCGTGGGTACACCCTCTGCTTCTTCTCCTGCTCACCTCCTGCCACAAACAGTAAGGGGCCGATTCACTAAATTCGAGTGAAGGATTCGAAGTAAAAAAACCTTGAATTTCGAAGTATTTTTTGGGTTACTTCGACCATTGAATGGGCTACTTCGACCTTGGACTACGACTATGACTTCGAATCGAAGGATTCAAACTAAAAATCGTTTGACTATTCGACCATTCGATAGTCGAAGTACTGTCTCTTTAATAAAAACTTCGACCCCCTACTTCGGCAGCTAAAAGCTACCGAAGTCAATGTTAGCCTATGGGGAAGGTCCCCATAGGCTTTCCTAAGTTTTTTTGATCGAAGGATATTCCTTCGATCGTTGGATTAAAATCCTTCGAATCGTTCGTTTCGAAGGATTTTATCGTTCGATCGAAGGAATAATCCTTCGATCGTACGATCGCAGTATTTGCGCTAAATCCTTTGACTTCGATATTCGAAGTCGAAGGATTTTAATTCCTAGTCGAATATCGAGGGTTATTAACCCTTAGTGAATCAGCTCCTAAATCTTGAATCGATGATCGTCTCGCATGTGCGTCTATTTTTTTTGGCACAATGCGTCGAAATTCAAATATTTAAAGGAGCCAAAGTAAGTCTATTTCTAATGGTTCCTGGATACATTTCTAGTCCCTCCTGTCTGTTCCTGACCTTCCCTAGTTTTCTACATGTCCTGACCTTTATTGAACATTCTCTCGGACCACGTTTCTGTACTGCGTTACTGTTGGTTTTTTACCCCGGCCTGTGACCTCGACTACCTTCCTGTCTTCCGATTTAGTACTGCCTGATTTGTATTGACCAGGCCTGTCCCTCTGTTCCTTATTCTCCATACTTCCTGCACACGTTTGGTTCCTTTGTTTGCCAAGAACTCTCTCCTTGTTCCTCTTGTTATAGGACCTGGCAACATCCAAGCTCACCCCGAAGCGAATGGCGTTTGTTATAGGCAGAAGCATGAGCTGAGGCCAGGACCTAGGGGTTTGTCCCTGGGTTGGGATACCTTACATAACACAAATCTTACAGAAATTAGAAATCCCATTGTTTAATTAGATCTTTAAAAACTTCTTGTCAAATCTTGGCCGAAAGTTACATTACGCAGAAAATAACTATGGAATTTTGCCAAGTCTGAATCTGAGAACAAATTTTGTGAATATTTGTGTAGCTTCTCTGGAATAACTTCTCGAAAATATTTGCAAAATGTGTAAACATTAGAAAAGCATAGTCAATATAGAAAAGCATCATCAATATAATTTTTCATTGAAATAGAAATAAAGGAGCATTGGAAAACTGTATAAAAGATGTAAGGTTTTGGTTATTTATGGTAGCCGGACATATGCTTGCATGCTTACATAGGATATCGATGTAAAATCATGTTACTGAGTTCTTTATCTACAGTCTACATATATTTATGTAAATGTCTAAATTGCTCAGAAGATATTTAATGTGATTGTGAAACAAAACCATTATATAAAAAATGAAGTGGCGCAACTTTTGGCTCCTGCTCCTGGGAAAAATCATGGGTTACTTACGAACCAGAAAAATGGTGCAACCTGCAACATGCAAAAAAGTCATGTATAACACACACTTTTTTATGTGCTTGTGGGGGTAACTGATGCCCTAAACAGAGAATGCAAACTAGGAGCCCCCCACTTCCATAGGGTCTACTTCCTCTATAGTTAGGGTTGCCACCTGGCCGTTATTTTACCGGCCTGGCCTGGAAAAATTATGGATGATTCCAATGTTATTAATAGGGAAATAAGATAAATATATAGGAAGGGCGGTATTTTTTTTCCAGAAAAGGTGGCAACCCTATCTATAGTTA
Organism: Xenopus laevis; assembly: GCF_017654675.1. Classification (NCBI taxonomy): domain Eukaryota; kingdom Metazoa; phylum Chordata; class Amphibia; order Anura; family Pipidae; genus Xenopus; species Xenopus laevis. Next base: position 26,130,106 of record NC_054374.1, on the reverse strand, counting down.
ACCCACTGCCTTCAAAATAGTTGCAAAACTCAGAAATTTTATAAAATACATAAATTACTGTTTTTAGATTAGATTATCTTTTTCACCCAGTTTCACCATGGAATTTAGCCAGCGCTGATTTTATTTCATGAATTCATACTACAAAAAAGTGGCGCGTCATTATTGAGTCAAAGATCAACATTTAGCAGTTTAGTGAAAAATTGTAATTTACTAAACTATGTTTTTTTATTGTCGTAGTTTTAATGGGGAAAAACACAATTTTTTCGTAGAAAAAAACAACTAAAATTTTTTCCTGCACCAAATTTTTTTCGAGTTCATTTATTGATAAATCAGATAAAAATAAGTCTGAATCATAAAGTGCACTATCATAAACCTGCCAAGATCATGTAGAAGTCAATGGCAGATGTCCCATTTACAACTGGAAAATATCCTGATCTGAGCTGGGATTCGTATGATAACCTGAAGAATTTGTAGTTTTTGCAAAATATTCTGAAAAAAACGGGTTGGATTTTTTTCATGATTCTATAGAGTCTTTTCCTGCAACAAATTTATATCGAGTTCATTTATTGATAAATCAGATAAAAATATGCACAGTTTGATCAAAGTAGTGCAGTGAGAAATTTTGGGATTTTAGTAAATAACCCCCTACACTGTATGTTATTCCAAGTAAACTATATACTGTTGACAGATTTTAGTTGGGAAAACATTATGGGGTTTATTTCTTAATACTCTAGGGTTAGACTCTGGTATATTGGGTATATCAATGTAAAATTATACTTTATCTAATTTGCTTTTCTTACAGAAAGTGAGTTTATTAGCTATGAAGGAATTAAAGACTCAATCTCTCTCTTTGTGTTCAGATAAAAAATAAATGAGAGTAACAGAACAATTTGCTGCCCAGCTAGAATAAGAAATAGCAGTTCCATAGAATCCTTATCATATTCCACCATACTGATTGTGCTAATGAGGTCAATAAGTTTCACCACCTATCACATTCAATTTAAAGATTGATGACCTATTTTTCAAATTAACTGTCCTTTATTGAACTTGGCTATACGTCGACGCCCCTGTGACTTTAGTTTTGCCCACTAGTTTATTTTTATTCCTTACATAATATTAGAGTTCAGCATATTTAATGATTTCATACAATAATATATTCATTATTGTAAAAAGGCAATACAATTTTGAAAACATTCTTAAGGGATATAATACACAAGTGATACCCTTTATAACCCAGCCTGCAGCCTTGTGCCTTTATGTGGTCACAGAACCCCTCTCTGACTTCTAATATCCTTATCATTTACAGTAGGGGGGTACATTATCACTTATAATGCATGAGTGATACCCAAAGTTCCCTGTATAATTCAGCCTGCAGCCTTGTGCCTTTATATGGTCACAGAACCCCTCAGTGACTTCTAATATCCTTATCATTTACAGTAGGGGGTACATTATCCCTTATAATACATGATTGATACTCAGACTTCCCTGTATAGCTCAACCTGTAGCCTTGTGCCTTTATATGGTCACAGAACCCCTCAGTGACTTCTAATATCCTTATCATTTACAGTAGGGGGTACATTATCCCTTATAATACATGAGTGATACTCAAGAGTTCCCTGTATATCTCAGCCTGCAGCCTTGTGCCTTTATGTGGTCACAGAACCCCTCTCTGACTTCTAATATCCTTATCATTTACAGTAGGGGGGTACATTATCCCTTATAATGCATGAGTGATACCCAAAGTTCCCTGTATAATTCAGCCTACAGCCTTGTGCCTTTATATGGTCACAGAACCCCTCAGTGACTTCTAATATCCTTATCATTTACAGTAGGGGGTACATTATCCCTTATAATACATGATTGATACTCAGACTTCCCTGTATAACTCAACCTGTAGCCTTGTGCCTTTATATGGTCACAGAACCCCTCAGTGACTTCTAATATCCTTATCATTTACAGTAGGGGTACATTATCCCTTATAATACATGAGTGATACTCAGAATTCCCTGTATAACTCAGCCTGCAGCCTTGTGCCTTTATATGGTCACAGAACCCCTCAGTGACTCCTAATATTGTTGTAATTTACAGTAGGGGATACATTATCCCCTGCATAATATATTAGAAAAGATGGATAGAGAGTGTCACAACAACCATGAACATATTGTTGAGAAACCTGAAGATCCAAACAGATGATGACATTCTGGAGAAACAGTATCCATATGGTCACCATCAATTAATGATGTCACTTACAACTAATGACGCTGTAGGTGTTTAATAGAAGGACACACCAACAATAAATACATAACTTTGGTGACTGGAAGACCTAGATGGACAGATCTTTTTATTCATTCCCTAATCATATTGATTCATACTGTACATAGTACTATAAATAGTTGGCCAATAAAAGAAGACGCATTACCCTTTTAGAAGATCTTTCATATGCAGTTGAACCATGCAAATGAATTATAGATCTAGAATTGCAGCTTTTTATCTAAGGGGGCTGCATTCATAACTGGCAATTGCAGCCAACAGATACCACTTAATAATTTAACAATGAGCGTAAGTGTTAATCAGCTGGCCCATTCATCTCTGCGCTTGCACAGCAGCTTTCATCATAAAACATCCATCTGCAATCAATACTATCTCACCTTCCTTGTTATAGTAAAAATTGAAGAATCCAAATTTTTTAGTGCTGCCAGCCATATCTCTGTACCACCTGTGCCATTAGATTATAAAAAAAAAAATAATATATGTGTTTTTATGAGTAGTTTCTTGATGGATTTTATTAGTTAGCTTAATTTTTATTGCCAATTGATGCTCTTTATTTTCATTGTGACGGTTTGATGAAAGTAAAGCTGAAGGGCAATGGCAATCTATAGCACAGTCAGAGCACAGGTGGGAGAACATATAATGGCTTATTTATTATTATGGGGAAAGCTGCAAAGAGCAAACAAACAGACACAACACACATCAATCTATTTCTCTTTGCACGTTGCCCCTACTGTATGTGATTTCCAGTTGTAGGGATGTGTAGAATAGCCACCCCTAGTATTATTGTCAGGCAGTCCCTCAGTGTTATAGACACCTAACTGGGTCTTAAAATACAGTTGGGAGGGGTACTCTTTTGCTCTTCCTGCTTTAAGCTATGCCCCTTGTTGTTTCTCACAGTGACCAGCAGATGGCATTGTGCTAGAGTATAAAAGCTTCTGAAGCCATGCTTTCAGTGTCCATTTTGTGTTAGTCCTGGTCTGAGCAAGTAGACAGGACCCCTGTGGAACCTAAACTTAAATAGAGTTTAGTCAGTATAGTTTATATCTTTAATAGGTTGCTCTAGGAGTGACAGACAGTCAGATTATTTAGCTGAGCATCTTGAGCCTCCTACGAGGATTGTAGTGGGATTAAGATCCCAGGGTACTAATTGCCCAGAAGTAGGGACTAAGTGTACAGACCTAGGTTAGATAGAATCCCCTCAGGTTCCAATAAGGGAAAAGGTTGAAAGCTGGGTGTACCTCCTCAAAGCTGCATGTAATGTTCCTATTTCTGAGGACAATCATACTGACCAAAGGTGCTGTGAATACTGCCTATTCAATGTACTGTATGATCCTGCAAATGTTCTGATTTATGTAAACTCCACTGAGGATTGTATATTGTGCTCAATAAATCTGTTCTATGGTTAAGTTATAAGAACCACTGGCGCCCAATTATTTGCACCCTGAATACAGTTACAGTTGCACTACACCCTGCTTCCACATCGCTGCGAAGGCTCACTCCCTAAGATTTAAAGGTCTCATCCGGGGGATATGTACTGGGAGTGAAGCTTATAGTAGAGTAAGGTGCACTCAATTTACTATAGCGCTACACAGTTAAAGGGCAGAGCACAGGAATTATCCTTACCAATAAAATACATAGTAACTCAGACTAGTCCCTGGATCAACTTGTACTATGAGCTATCTCCCATAACCCTGTATTCCCTCACTTGCTAAACACCATCCAACCCCTTCTTAAAGCTATCTAATGTATCAGCCTGTACCACTGATTCAGGGAGAATATGACTATGAAGATTTTCATTCATCCAGGTCATGGTATATCTAGTATAGGTAAATCTAAAAACAACTGGACTTGATTCAGGGAGAGAATTCCACATCTTCACAGCTCTCACTGTAACAAACCCCTTCCGAATATTTATGCGGAACCTCTTTTCTTCGAATCGGAATGGGTGACCTTGTTTCAGCTGGAAAGACCTACTGTTAAATAAAGCATTAGAGAGATTATTATATGATCCCCTTATATATTTATACATAGTTATCATATCACCCCTTAAGCGCCTCTTCTCCAGCTTGAACATCCTCAATTTGGCCAGTCTTAGCTAAGATTTTCCATATCTTTTACCAGCTTAGTTGCCCTTCTCTGTACCCTCTCTAATACAATAATGTCCTGTTTGAGTGATGGGGACCAAAACTGTACGGCATATTCTAGATGGGGCCTTACAAGTGCTCTATACAGTGGAAGAATGACCCCCTCCTCCCTTGACTCTTTGCCCCTTTTAATACAGCTCAAGACCTTATTTGCCCTTGATGCTGCTGACTGGCATTGCTTGGTACAGCCAAGTTTATCATCTGCAAGGACTCCAAGGTCCTTTTCCATAATGGGTTTGCCTAGTGCAGTCCCATTAAGGGTATAAGTGGCTTGGATATTTTTACATCCCAGGTGCATGACTTTACATTTATCAACATTGAATCTCATTGGCCACTTAGCTGCCCAGATTGCCAGTTTGTCAAGATCATGTTGCAAGGATGCCACAACCTGGATGGAATTAATTGGGCTGGATAATTTTGTGTCATCTGCAAACACTGATACATTACTTACAGCACCCTCCCCTAAGTCATTAATGAACAAGTTAAATAAAAGTGGACCCAATTCTGAGCCCTGGGGGACCCCACTAAGAACTTTACTCCAAATAGAGAATGTCCCATTAACAACCACCCTCTGTACCCAATCCTGTAGCCAGTTTCCTATCCACGTGCAAACGACTTCATTAAGCCCAACAGACCTTAGTTTAGAAAGCAGTCGTTTGTGGGGCACAGTATCAAACGCTTTGGCAAAATCCAAATAGATCACATCTACTGCCCCCCCACTGTCCAGAATCTTACTTACCACATCATAAAATGCAATCAAATTCGTCTGACATGACCTATTCTTCATAAAGCCATGCTGATTGTTGCTCATAATGCCATTCATTAGGACAAAATTTTGAATGTGATCCCTTAACAAGTCTTCAAATAATTTGCCCACCACAGATGTCAAGCTTACTGGCCTATAATTGCCAGGCTGAGATCATAATCCCTTTTTAAATATTGGAATAACATCAGCTTTTCTCCAATCCACCATACCAGATGACATTGAATCTGAGAAAATCAGAAATAAGAGCTGGTCTAAAACTGAACTAAGCTCTCTTAGAACCCGGGGGTGTATGCCATCAGGCCCTGGAGCCTTGTTTACATTAATTTGTATTAAAGCTTTTTGAATCATATCCTGAGTCAGCCACTGACTAGATTGAGCTGAACCATTTGTGCAGTTATAAAGTGAGCCTGTGAACCCAGACTTCTCTATTGTATACACTGAAGAAAAGAACTGATTTAACACATTTGCCTTTTCTGTATCTGCTACAACCATACTGGTTCCATTATTTAATGGAGCAACACTCTCAATCTGCATCTTTTTAATATTAATATATTTAAAAAACTTTTTAGGGTTAGTTTTCACCTCCACCGCAATTAACTCTTCATTTCTTTTCTTAGCCTTTCCGGATTGGTGATTTACAACATTTATTACAGTGTTTATATTCATTAAATGCAGCTTCTGTCCCTACAGATTTGTAGTCTTTAAATGCCTTTCTCTTCTTTCCCAGTAACTTCTTTACTTCTGTATTAAGCCACACAGGATGATTCTTAGAGCTTCTACATTTTGTCCTTAAGGGAATAAATTGAGAACAGTAATGATTTAATATCATTTTAAAGGACAACCATTTCTGTTCTGTGTTTTTAGCTGAAAACGTATTGTTCCAATCAGTGATCTGTAGGGCAGCCCTCAAGGCACTAAAATTAGCTTTTCCAAAATTCATGGTTTTTGTTGCCACAGTATATTTTTGTTTTTTGCACCAGACATTAAAAGATATAACATTATGGTCACTATATATTTAATACTGGTACCATATTGAACATATTATGTGGTCCTCCCTATCCTTAACAGTATCCCCAGCCAAATCTCCTCCCCAATTTTCCCTTTCTTTGCCCACTATCTCATCTAACCTGTCTTCCACTGAATCTTTTACTGAACCCTCCCCCCCACACCTAGTTTAAAATCTCCTCAAACCGTCTAGCCATCTTCTCTCCCAAAACAGCTGCCCCATCATCATTAATGTGCAGCCCATCCCTAGCAAATAGCTTGTAGCTGACTGAGAAATCAGCCCATTTCTCCAAAAACCCAAAACCCTCCTCCCTACACCAATCTTTCAGCCACGCATTAATCTCCCTACGCTCCCACTGTCTCCTTAGTGTTGCTCGTGGCTCAGGTAATATCTCTGAGAAAATTACCTTTGAAGTCCTCGCCCTCAGCTTTGCACCTAGTTTTTTAAAATCATTTTTGAGGACTTCACCACCTCCTCTAACTTTGTCATTGGTACCTATGTGTACCAAGACCACTGGGTCTTCCCCAGCCCCTCCCAATAATCTGTCCACTTGTTCCATGCTCAGTTCTTACCCGTGATCTAGTGGGAACCAGAGTAGGGGCTGTTATAGGAGCAACCGAAAAGGCAACTTTATGTTAATCCCCTTGGTCTGAGAATGAGATGTTTTGGGCACGGGTCTGGATACCTTTGACAATATAGTGTGATTTCCTTATCAAAATGCATATTAAATCCTTTTCTTCCCTTTTCCTTAAACATACATCTCAGGCATGTGCTTGTGACAGCTTTGTCTAGATTGAACCACAAGCTTCGTGTTTTGCATTGATGCTGTGATTACATCGGTTCAGAAATGAATGTTTACACAGGGACAGACAATTCAGGAAACGCAAAAGAAAAAAAAAACCCTTTTGACTTTGACTGATGAGATCTCACCATGTTTGAATAAGTGGCGGAATACATTATCCAACATACGAATCCTGATTTTACCAGCAAGCCTCAAATCCCAACAAGCTTTAATGTATTACCGGGAAGGTGTTCCATTCACACGAAGCAGCGTTAAATAATTACGCCAACTGCCTTCCATTTGCTAGGATTAAGTTAAACGCGTATAGTAATATTGACAGATTCGCTGCAGTATTTAGAGAACCTCCAGGAAGATTAGAAGGGGATAAATATGTAAATAACAAATATTAATTGTAGCAATCCAAACTTGGCTCGGCATAATAAATGAATGTTTTTCATAAATCTTTAATGACATGGTAAACATTTTCTCATCTTTCTTCTATTATATTCCCTGGGTTGTTGGCACAAATTTGAAGAGAGGTTAAATTAATTTTTACTTCCTCTGCTGCAGCTTAAATTAATAATGTTGGTATGCAGATTGGCTGATTTTGACTATGCAGATAAGCTGCTGTATATTATATTTATATATACCAACCACAAGTACACAGAGACCCATTAACGTGCCTTATATAAAGAAAACAATATGAAAAACTCTGTTATGAAGTCTGTGGTTGTTGTATCATGTGCAATTACACACACACGTTTATATATATATAGTCTGTCCTTGCGAGATCTCATCCATTCATTTGGCTTAAATTATCATCTGTATGCCGATGGTACCCAAATATATTTATCCACTCCTTTATTAACAGCTGAAACCGAGGCTCAAATCTCTAACTGCTTCCTATCAATCTCCAACTGGATGAACCAGCACCACCTCGAACTCAACCTAACAAAAACTGAACTAATCATCTTTCCTCCTAAGCCTGGTCTTACTCCTCCATTTACTAGTTCTATTGATGGCATGCTCATTAACCCTGTTCACTCAGCTCACTGTCTGGGGAAAATCTTTGACTCCATTCTCTTATTATCAGATCATATTAACACCACTGTCAAAACCTGTCACTTTTTCGTATGCAGTATTGCCAAAATCAGTCCCTTTCTTTCACCTGCTACTGCCAAGAGGCTCATGCATGCTCTCAACCAATCCTGACTAGATTACTGTAACCTTCTATTTACTGGCCCCCCCTCTACAGTTTGTATTAAACACTGCTGCCAGAATTCTCCTCCTCTCATCCAAAAGGGTACAGGCCTCTCCCCTGTTGAATCATGGATTCCTATAAAACAAAGAATAACTTATAAACTCCTCCTCATAACCTTGAAAGTCCTACACTACTCTGCACTTAACTACATCTAATTTCTTTTTCCTCTATATGTTCATGGCCAAACCACGGCTCCTCTCAGAGCATCACCACTACTGCTGCTGTTTCCTGCATTAAACCCTTCTGTCTTGCTGCTCCTTATATTTGGAATGCCATTCCTGAATCTCTCTCTCTCAATGCCATCAGAACTAAACTCAAAGACTACCTCTGGGAGCACCTTTATAACACTTGAACTGGCAAAGTGCTCATTTGAGCATACTCAGCACCAACTCAGAGGGGACAGGTGTCTTTCCCCATATCCTATCAAACCATGATCTAAGGCATGTTTAGTTCTTCAGACTCTCCACATTATTTGTAAAATACAATTAGAGTGGTTTTGGTGTGGCACAGTGACTGAGCTAAAGAGTTTCCCTCTGGACACTGGAATCAGATGGTTCCAATCCTACCCATTTCTTTAATTACAGACTTCTTGCCTCTCCCCCTGTAAGATGTCATCAAAATGTTCATTTCCACCCACTGCTAGGGTTTTAGGCTTTCTGCTCCTCCGCTGTCCATCAGAGTGTTCTAGTCCCACCCACTGCTTGGGTTACAGGCTTCCTGCTCCTCCCCTGTCCATCAGAGTGTTCTAGTCCCACCCACTGCTTGGGTTACAAACTTCCTGCTCCTCCCCTGTCCATCAGAGTGTTCTAGTCCCACCCACTGCTTGGGTTACAGGCTTCCTGCTCCTCCCCTGCAAGCTGTCATCAGAGTGATCTATTTACATCCACTGCATCATTGACCCTCCCACTGTAACCTATAATGTAGTTGAGCCTCCTGCCCTTCTGCTACCGAGAAGGGAATGATTAAAATATTTCAGGTCTTATTGAAGAGCTGGAGGTAACGGATACCTTCCAAATTAATTAGAGTTTGGTTAACTATTGTCTAAAATTTAAATTTTCTGCAATCTTTCAGGCAAGTGAAGTTTTAGAGAGAAAAATGTGTAAATACCTCCCTAAGCACACAATTCTTTACAAGCAATTTTATCGCATGAGACACAGAGTGATTTGTTACTCATTTGTATCAGTAATGCGCTTTAGAGAACTAAATGCTTCTCTAACAGCAGAGAATTGCAATTGCTGGAGGGAGAGCAACCGACAAATGAGAAACTGTATGTTATTTTATGTTAAATAAGTCTAACTTTTACATTTTACTTTCTGTTTCTTATAATTGGAGCAAAAAGATGCAGCCACCATTATGCTAAAAGGAATTCAGATGATCTTGACACATTTCACTCTAATTTCAAGTAAAAATTCAGCTTTGGCTGCAGGGATGACTATATGGGATAGCAAGAAAGAGCAATCTGGAAAACCTCCTGGTTCCCAGGAGGCCTGCAGCCTTGTGCCTTTATATGGTCACAGAACAACCCCTCAGTGACTTCTAATATCTTTACTTTTTACAGTAGGGGGTACATTATCCCTTATAACATATGAGTGATAATCAGAGATCCCTGTATATCTCAGCCTGCAGCCTTGTGCCTTTATATGGTCACAGAACCCCTCAGTGACTTCTAATATCCTTATTATTTACAGTAGGGGGTACATTATGCCTTATAATACATGAGTGATACTCAGAGTTCCCGGTATAACTCAGCCTGCAGGCTTGTGCCATTATATGTTCACAGAACCCCTTAGTGACTTCTAATATCCTTATCATTTACAGTAGGGGGTACATTATCCCTTGTGATACTCAGAGTTCCCTGTATAACTCAGCCTGCAGCCTTGTGCCTTTATATGTTCAGAGAAACCCCTATTCTTATGACTTCTTATGTCCTTAAAATTTATTTATTGAACCAACCTTTCAGTTCCTCACAGTTCCTCACACTCTCTTAGACTGGCACCCAGGTTTTGATTTTAGCAAAAGGTGTGCACTCCGTATTTATATATATATATATATATATATATATATATATATATATATATATATATATATATATATATATATATATTTTACAGTTAGGCACATTTTTCTCATATAAAATCTGTTGCACATCCCTCTCAATGGGTAATAATAAAGACCTGAAGAGCCTCAGTAGGTTGGATTCAGGGATACGTTACAACTGTAATTGCGATCCAGGACTGCTTTCCACACCAGTCCAACAAACTCTGACTGCCAAGACAATAATGCATGTTTTCCTTCTGCTGATTTATCATCCGTTGAAATGAATAAGAACTGGACTTCATTTATTTTAATTGACCAACAAGCTAATTTTAAACACTGCATCCTAAAAAAAAATTATGTGCTTGGGTTGCAATGTGCCGTGCCCAGAGCGCAGCTTGGCAGCCAGAGCCAGCGAGAGTTCAGAGTGGCCACAAAGCAAATAATCATATGCCACATTATTAATATTGTTATGAGGATTTGTTTTATCACAGGCTCACATACAATACTCTGTACTCGCTTTCTTCCTCTAAGTGAATTTAATTTTAATTGAAAAAGAGGTGCATATGTGCGCTTGCGAGGCTGTAAATCCAAGGATTTGTCCAACTGAACTTTTGCATAATTGGCTTATTATGAAGATATTCAACACCACGGTTTGGCCTATGACGTGTGAAGCAAATGATCAGATTAATCTATTTTTCATGCAGACTCTGGAAAATTGAAAAAGGAGGTTTCTGTGGTTGCATTTATGTTTCCCTTCTTATATAATGTAGAAGAGAATCACCTGTACTCCATTCATTCAAAAGCATATTGGTGGCCTTGCCCATTGGATGTCTGGATAGTGGTGTAGGAACTAGGGACAGTCAGGGTAGGTATGTGAATGGGTTGCAGTTGGCGGGGTGCTGTCAGGAGCACACTGGCTCTCCAGGTCACTTCGGCACTGCTTCCAAGATGGTGGCCCCTATGACAATCATGTGGTTGTGTCTGGTGTGAAAATTCTAAATAAATAGATGTCGAAGACCCGGGTTGGTGCCCGAGAATATGTCTTTCTTGTAAAGTTCCTGGATTAGTCTAAACTCCTTCTTTGGTTGATTCATCAGTTCCTGACTCTCTGCTTGTCCCTGACTTCGATCCTTTGCTGCCTGCCTCAACTTTCTGTCTGAAGATGACTACAAGCCTCTTTAATCCCTTTTAGTACTGCGTATTGGACTTCTCCGCTCTCTGCTTACTCCTTGGTCCGGACTTCACCAGATTACTACACTGGGCCCTGACAGGGGCAAAGTTCTGAGCGAAGTTGTAGACCTGAAGTTAGGAATCAACCTAGTGAGTAATAAGGAAGTTGTGTGAGTGGGTTGGGTGGAGGGTGTTGTGCATTTTAGAGGACATGGGGTAAACTAGTAAGGTACTGGGCCAAGTAGTTTTTCCTTGAGTGCCATTACTACTAGTCTTGGCTCTGTTGGATAGGCATCATCATGCAGCATCATGGATTTAGATTGTGAAGCTTCCCTAAATACTAAAGTAATAGAGGATGCTGCTCTTGAAATGATTCCCATTCTATGTGGTGGGAAGAGAGGAAGCAAGTCTGTGCCAAAAATATGGTGCATGATGAGTTCCGAAGCTCATTTATGGAATTCTAGGGAAGACCTCCCCAGAAAAAGGGGAAAAGATAGTGTCATGGGTGCAAACCCCAGCATTGCCACCTATTTCCTCATGCAGGAAACCAAGATGAGAACAAAGGGGCAGCTGAAATTCTAAAGCTCTGATTGATCTCTGTAAAGGTTCTAATTCATTTCATTGGTTACAAGCTGCTCTAGACCAACTCAATAAGGAATCCAGTGGCAAAATTATAACGTAGTAAGAAGATATTGCAAAAATGGGGAAAATGGCAGACCTTCAGCACAGGGAAAGGCTCACTAGCCCATGTAGAAAAGGAAGGAACTCACAACATCCAACCACTAAAGGAAAAATCAGTTTGCTGTGGGATTATTTCTGAATGGCTACAGGCTACTTTAGTCCGATGATCACTGTCAAATAACTTGTCTGCCTACAGTTTAGGCTCAACAAGCCAAAAGGATCATCTAAATAACAGTAATAAACTTTGGGATATTGAAGAAAATGGAAGCGACCCTTATACCATCCCACCGGCAATTCACATTCTTGCCGGTGACAAGACATTTCGGGCGTTATGTTATCCCCTGTAGAGAGATTTATCGCTTAGTGACTAATTTCCCCATGTGTCACCACCCTTATTGAATTATGGAGTCCAGTCCATCATTGATAGACTTCAACAATAGGTTAAATGCTCTTTTTAGCAAGGAAAGGCATAAATAATATTCATCTGTTGAACAAGTCACAGGAAGAGTCCAATAAAGCAATCCCATGACCAATCGAATGAAACGTCAAGTGACATATAAACATATTGGATACACTGAAGGTTCACTTACTGTCTACGCATGAACAGCCTTCTCTACTATTTATATAGAATTGTGAGATACTTGCATGATGTACAGTAAGGTTAACTCTCAGCCTGGTTAAAGTACCTCATTATACCGTTTCCTTGAGCCAAGCTCTCTCTCTCCTTATAAAGCCATCAGTGTATTCTCTTTAGTTTCTGGCTCGGAATGTCTGCGTTTCTTAAGTGTGCATTATTACTGGACAATTAAGGAGCAAAGTACCACTATGTCCAATTATGCAAAACAAACATTTACCCTCTGAGGCCTTTTAGTCCTTAGATATCCTAATTATGCCATTGGTTATTCTGGGTCCTATTGTCAGAAGCCAGATCTGCTGTTATGAAACAATCTAATTGTCTTGCAAGAGGCAGTTGCAACCAGTGCTGCAGTATTATAGGCATTTGTACCAATAACCAACATCTTCGAAAAACCTGATGAATTTGTTTTAGTTTGGTCTCCCGGGGTACTCCTTGCAGATCTCACTGTGTTGGACTGACTGATCCCCTGTGTTACGGATGAGTGATGAGCGAATCGGTCCCATTTAGCTTTGTTGAAAAATTCGCAAAATTGCAAAGAAATTTGTGAAACTGCGAAAACTTTTTTTACATGTGAGTCAATTTTTCTTACGCCAAATGCATTAAAGTCAATGGGCATTTTTTTCTTATGGTGGCTTTTTTTGTTCTAATGCATTAAAATCAAGGGGCATTTTTGCTTATGGAGAATTTTTTGTCCAAATGCATTAAAGTCAATGGGCGTTTTTTCTTATGGGCGTTTTTCTCCCTTGTTTCTAACTGTTCCTCCTCTTATTATTGACTGATTCCATTTATGCTTCTAACTGTTCCTCCTCTTAATACTGACTGATCCCCCTGTGTTATCAACTGTTGCTCTGTGTTTTTGACTATTCCTCTGCTTGTTACTGACTAATCCCCATGTGTAACAGATTGATCCTTCTGTGTTTCTGACCATTCCTCCTTTTGTTACTTACTGATGCCCCTGTGTTTCTAACTGTTCTTCCTCTTATTACTGACTGATCACCATGTTCTACTGACTGATCCTCATCTTGTTACTGACTGATTTCCCTGTGTAACTGACTTATGCCACTGTGTTTTGACTGTTCCTCCTCTTATTACTGACTCGTCCCCCTGTGTTACTGACTGATGTCCCTGTGTGTCTAACTGTTCCTCCTCTTATTACTGACTGATCCCCATGTTTTACTGACTGGTCCTCCTCTTATTACTGACTCATCCCCCTGAGTTACTGACTGATGTCCATGTGTTTCTTACTGTTTCTCCTCTTATTACTGACTGATCCCTCTGTTTTACTGACTGTTCCTCCTCTTGTTACTGACAGTGATCCTCCTGTGTTACTGACTGCTGCTCCTGTGTTTCTAACTGTTACTCCTCTTATTACTGACTGATTCCATTGTGTTACTGATTGTTCCTCCTCTTGTTACTGATTCACCACCCTCCATGTGTTACTGGCTACATGGACATGTCTTGTAATGTAATAAGGTGTCTAACAGTAAATAACTTCTTTTTTCTCTATAGTAATAAAACAGTACCATGTGCCAACTAAGATATAAGTATTTAAAAAAAAATCCCATTTGGGTTTATTTAATGTTGAAATTATTTTTTACTAGATTTAAGATATGGAGATGCAAAATTACAGAAAGACCCCTTATCTGGAAGCCCCCAGGTCTTAAGCATTCTAGATAACAGGTCCCATACCTGTTCATATACAGTAAGAGCAAGAAATAATATAATGGAGCTAATTACTTCTTATGACTAAGGGAATTGTACAGGTTTCTCTTCCTTCATTTTACAAAATAATACATTCACAATATGAAAATATTAAGCTTTGTAAATAACTCCAGACTAACAGTTTTCACCTTATTGATTTTCATTAAGTTTCGATTACATGATGAGCTTCTGGCTGTAGCAAACTCTGTAGCTAATACAGATTATAAAATAAGTTGCACCAGTCTGAACGCAACATGCACTGTTTCCTGGGAAATATCATCTGGCAATCGAATGCACCATAAAAAAAAATAATCAAAAAGAGTTAAGGAAAAAGAGGCAGCAGATATTATAGTAAAACTAAAGTGCAAGCGATAAACTCAATTGGTGCTTCTGTTTGTAATGATTTGCTTGGTAATGGCTAAGTCCTCTGCACTTAATACAGCACTACAAGTTGATTATCAAGCAGCAGGGTTGAAGAAAAACCTCACCAAATAGAAGGTCTAAATACACCTAATATTTAGATTCTTCAGGTGACAGTTACAAGGTGCTCTAAATGGATTTTTTTGCTATGCCTACTGTAAATAAATATACAGCTATGGGACCTATTATCCAGAATATTGTAAATTGGAAGACAAAAAGATGGGGAGGTACTGGGCCATCTCCTGAGGAACAGATGTTCACTTCTTTGGCCTGGTAGAAAAAGTCCAAAACACAAGGTATATTTAGCGTAAGGTATCCCAAAACCCAGAACAAACTTCAAGGTCACGGCTCACGCTTTCACTTTGGGACGAGCCCTCCGCTACTAAGATGCCACCAGGTCTTAAAGTGAGAGGACCAAGGGAGAGAGTACTGGACAGGCAACAAACCCAACCTATACAAGAAGGATGGGGAACAAAGATCTTTGTTGAGGGTCAGCTGGGTCGATACCAATCGGGTAGTTCAGTACAAAGTCAAGAATCAAAGACATAGCTGTGGTCACAGGCCAAGGTCAGAACCAACAGTTACACAGTAAAAAGAAGAATGGTTAGTAAATGGGAAGAGGGCAGTACAGGCAGCATGTAACAGATGGCAGGGACAGGCTAAGGTCAAGGAACAACAATCAGGACAACAAGAGCACCTAAGAACTATAATAAAATAGACCTAAATTGGCCAAGGAAAAATTCGCCATGAGCCCTTTAAATATTTGAATCTCACTCAATGCGATGATGTTAGGTGCAGTGCTCGTGCCAAAACCCGGAATATTAACATTTAAAAAAATGAAGTCATACTGGCCCTTTAATACTTTTGCTTTTTTGCTCTGCAATGCAGCGAGTGGGATTGTGCTAATGAATTAAATAACATGTGGTTCTGTTCTAAAGGAAAGTAAGAAGTAACACAATCTATATAAAGAATCATGACAGCTTAAAAGTTCATCATGATAAATCATTGAATGCTCTAGGGAGAGCAGTATAGCTTAGTACGGAAATGCTTAGCTACGAGTGAGTTGAATTTCACCGGCTTAATGGATAGAACTCACGTTTGAGTCAGTAGTCACGCTGTTAATTGCAGGTTAAAATCCTTTTGTAATCTGAGTTAGCTCTGTCTGATCGACAATTATGTTGTTATCACAACGGTGTGTGTGTACATGTATACAGAGAATGGTGGTGGAATGTCATTAGAAAGTGGTTCTTTGCTATCGAGTCTGACTCAAGCCAATTATAGGCCCAGCCTTGCTCAGTGCTTTTAGACAAGGTTTGTCTGTTTTAAAAGCCACCGTAGGCTCATAACTAAGAGATCTGTACATGTCTGGTGGATGTGTCCTTTGGATCATCTCTAAATGAATGTCCAAACAACACAAACCAACACTTAATAAAAAGCCTGGATGGATGTCCACCTTAATGCTTGTTCGCATTCATGTCTTCTGCAATAAATGTTTCTTTGTTCTGACCCTAGCACAATGAGTTTGACCGTATGTTACATCTCCTGCAGAGATTGTTCTTGGGTTTATACTTTTTCATCACTTTCTCTGCATGATCATACATTGACCTCTATGGCACGATAAGTCCACAACCGTTGCACTAATATCTCAAATAAATTTCTGCCTTTCTATCCTTACACATCCTATAAACTTCAGTTCTATAAAATTGTGAAATAGCACTCAACATCTTATGTATCTGTAGGCATGAGCATACCTAAACCAGTGAGATACCTGTAGGCATGAACATACCTTAACTAGTGAGATATCTGTGAGAAACCTGGGGCTGTTCATATTTAATATAAAGCACTCTGTAACCCTGTTGGAACAGCCAGTAAACTTCATGGATGCAGTTTTCCATACAGTCTTCCTCTATCATACATTATTCCAACAATCGTAGCCATATACATGCCAAAAGTCCAGTGCTGGCCAAGTAACATGGCATATGCAGTAAATACCAAAGTAATGTCAGCCACCAATTCTCCTGTTCCTCCTCTATATCATTCCCTACCAGATTGATAGCAACTACTTCACACCCCACAATTAAAAGAAATTACTAGATTCATTAGAGGAGTTGAAGATCCAGTAGACATCAGGATAGTGCATAGACCAAATAAAAAGGGAGGGCCAGGTGCAGGACCTAAATACACAACTAAACCATTCCCCCCATCCATCAAATTAATAGGTTGAGATGAACAGTGTGTTCCAAATAATGAGTTACCCCAATTTTATCCTTGGACTACACAAAGGCAGCTATAGACAGCTTACAAACTTAAACACCATAAGTAGCAGATAGTTCCAAGATAGCAATTCAAGTAATTGTAATTTGGATTTTGGAAATAGCTTAACATTCATCAATCATAATAAAAAGGGGGTTATTATTTTGTTATATCAGTATTCCTTAAACTGTACAATGTCCTATAATTATAACAACAGTACATTTTACCTTTATTAGAAATTATGCATCTTATGGCCAAATGTAACCATTCCCACATCTCTTTTCTTTCTCTGTCCCTGTTCCTTCACTTTGGATCCTGTCTGTTTTTTTATTTAGTATCCATAATTACAGTGCAGCCATTATATACATATTCCCTGCGACATTCATTGCAGTTTATGTGGATTTAAAACGGTGGCGAATATGTAAGAGCCAGTAAAAATACTTTCTTCACATTTTTCGGTGCTAATCTTTTAATTACATGCCAACTTCCTAAGTATTTTACACTGGTTTATTTTGCCAATAAAATTATCTTCTTTTAACAACCAAACTCTTTGCTCAGTCCTAACAAATTAAAAAAGTTGTTTTACTTCACTGAAAACATTCTTTCAGACAGAATAACTTCCTCTGCCTAATGAGCACTGAGGAACATGGAAGAGCTAATTCTAACAAAGTGCAGAAGGAGAATATATGGTAGGCCGAAGGAGTGGAATCATGTTTTGAAAGTAAAATATTTTGTGTTAGTTCCTTGCTGCTGCTATATTCTTTATTATAAACAAATTCTGAGGCTCTGTACATAATCCGAAATACCCCCATTTACTTTCCAGGTCGCCAACTTTAAGATCAGCACCTTTTTGTAGGTTGGAGGCCCTAAGGCGGGAGAGGTAGCTGGAAGGCTTAATAAAATGAGGCATTATATTGATATAGTGATATGCAATGGTGGGTTGGCCTCCCTGGAGCAGATGCAAGTGTGGGTTCAATCTGAAGGACGGTTATAATGAGATTTTGGGAGAATACTTATTTGATCTCCTAGGTACACCTGAAAACCCAGCTCAAAGATCAGTTAAGCTGTAATAGATATTCTTGGCACTATGGCTGATACACCAATATTTCCTAAATCCGTAGCCTTGCTATAGTGCTTAAAAAAAGTTTGGACCTCCAAGGCAGGCTTGTTCTAAAATACTCCAAAAATGTAGACTTAGAATATAATGGCGAATGCTAAGGTAGTGTTGGAAATGTTTACAGTAAGGGGCCGATGCATCAAGGGTCGAATATCGAGGGTTAATTAACCCTCGATATTCGACTGGGGAATGAAAATCCTTCGACTTCGAATATCAAAGTCGAAGGATTTTGCGCAAAAAGTATAATCTATCGATCGAACAATTAAATCCTTCGAATCGAACGATTCAAAGGATTTTAAACCAACGATCGAAGGATTATCCTTCGACCAAAAAAACTTAGCTTAACATTGGGTTCGGTAGCTTTTAGGTGGCGAACTAGGGGGTGGAAGTTTTTTCTTAAAGAGACAGTACTTCGACTATCGAATGGTCGAATAGTCAAACGATTTTTAGTTTGAATCCTTCGATTCGAAGTCGAAGTTGTAGTTGAAGTTCGAAGTAGCCCATTCGATGGTCGAAGTAGCCCAAAAAACACTTAGAAATTCAAAGTTTTTTTTTACTTCGAATCCTTCACTTGAGCTTGGTGAATTGGCCTCTAAATGTGTTGCTCATATTAACAGAATGCCACTAACGATGGGCAAATCTTAGCCATTTCACTTTGCACGAAATTCATGAAACAGAGAAAATTTGCAGGAATGTTATGGGTGAGAAATTTTTTGTGATATGTGACAAATTTTTTCAACCATTAGAGGCTATGGGCGTCATTTTCGCAGCAAAAATTTTGCAGCAAGGTTTTTTACTATAGATACACAAAGGCCAACCCCGAAACTGCCACCCTAGAATATCTGTATCATTATATGAAAAAAAAAAATTTCAGATCCAATTCCTGCAATGTAAAATGTCATGTAATGAATCTCCTCTGCAAATGACTATATCTTACTACTTTCTGCCCCTCAACATGGTCACCCCCACACCCTTTTTGAACTTCCGAATGAGACTCCCAGCTGCTTTGGTAATGAACGCAGTTAGTGCAGTGTTTCCATTCCTTCATGAAGGGGAATCAAAGGAAACTCGACAATGATTGTCACTGCATGCTCTGTAATTTTCTTAAATTACAGTTTTCTCTTTCTATTTCCATTAGATATGTTTATTGCATATTCCTCCCTCACTATTTAATATCTGACCCTGGGCTTGGAAATGATGTGTACAAATAGCAACTAGCTCCTCGCAAAGCAAAAAAAACAACTAGAACGGAAAATTTAAATTAGGTTCTTCAAAATTGTTTCATGAATTACAACTAGGAAGACAGTAAGGTGAAATTTTAGTTTTCACATTTTCACCAAAGTTTATATATTGTTTGCTTTTTTCCCACAGGCTTAAATAGTTTTCCTATGCCCTTGGTTATCTAAACGATTAGTGGGGGGAATATAAAATTGGTCGCAAATGATACATTAGATAGCTTTAAGAAGGGGTTGGATGGCTTTTACGCAAGTGAGGGAATACAGAGTTATGGAAGATAGCTCATAGTACAAGTTGATCCAGGGACTGGTCCCATTGCCGTTTCAAAGTCTGTAAGGAAATTTTTCCTCCTCTGAGGAAAATTGGAGAGGCTTCAGAAGGAGATTTTTTTTTGTCTTCCTCTGGATCAACTTGCAGTTAGGCAGGTTATTTACAGACTTATAAGGTTGAACTTGAAGGACGTGTGTCTTTTTTCAACGTAACTTACTATGTTAATATGTTACTATGTAGTTTGCGACAGTGCGCAGTGTAGGTAATAAAACTTCTTAATGAAAAAGTTGTTACATTTGCTCAGTTTATTTCACCTTCAAGCAGGTATTAAAGGTTTGCAATGAGCGATTAAGAATCGCAGTGCAATAAAAGCCTAATGAGGAATATTACATTGCGACATGCGCATTTGTATTTGAAAATTTGCAAATTTTATTACTGGGGAATGTAGAATGATTCCTAGAAATATAATACATTTTGCAATTTATCACTGTTAAATTGTTTCCCTTAATGTACATTATCTTAAAATGACTTAAAATAACTAGGCCCTTATTGGTAGCTTAAGTTGGTTAATTTAGACTGGTGTTATGCAGGCTATCTCAATCCGTTTAAATAACCCCTTGATGTTAACCAAGAAAGCATAAATCCATGTTGATGGCAAAATAATCCTATTGGTTGGTTTTATGCTTTTAGTAGCCTTAAGGAATGATGCTTCAAATTAAAAAAAAATATGCCTTATTGGGAAAACAAAATATAGTTTTAGGCAGAGGAAGTTATTCTGTTTTAAAGAATGTTTTCACTGAAGTAAAACTACTTTTTTAATTAGTTAGGAATGAGCAAAGAGTTTGGTTGTTATAAAAAGATCATTTTATTGGCAAAATAAACCAGTGTAAAATACTTAGGAAGTTGGCATATACCTATAAGTGTATATTTTTTTACATTTATAAGTATATTTTCAAATAGCAAATCATTTCCTTCCATGTCTTCTTTACCTTGCAAAATATTCCGCTATAAGTTACAAAAAGAAAACTTTTTGATTTTGATCACGTGGTCGCTTTAAGCCACTTTATTAGTGGAGCAGAAGTTTTGCAGTTGAGAAGAAAAAACGATTATCAGAGAAAAAACATTTTTTCTGTAGATAAAAAGCTCTAGGCAAATAGTACAGAATTCTATGCTAGATAATATGTCAGGGTCTATCAAAGCTTAAAAAAGGCATTTTCGGGAGTGATGTGAATACAAATAAAAAGATTACAGAACCTGGCTATCTGAGCACATACGGCAGGTAGAGCAAAAAACTGATATTCATGGAAATTATTTGCTGTAGGACTGGAAACATAATAGAGTCTATTGACAGCATGTAAAAGGAACGGAATAATAGTTGCATAGTTTTCTCTGGGGCTTGTAACCGACAGCAACCAATCAGCAGAAAGAATGTACTCATCTAGGGTTACTACACCTTCAGAAACTTTAACATCTACATGAGTGTTCAGAACTCAAAGAATTCAGAGTATAACCAAGATGGACGAATGTCAATGTCTTATTCCTTTGAAGACATTCAAACCAGTAGTTTTGGCCTGTTGGCCACAGGAGGCACTTCACCGCAGATTGACTTGTTAAAACAATGTTGCCAGAATACAGAGAAGTTACTTTTTTTCTTAGGTCTTAAGTTTCTACCCCTACCGAGGCCCATAATTCACACACATGACCAGGGCAGCTGGGAAACTGACAATATGTCTAGCCCCATGTCAGATTTCAAAATTGAATATAAAAAATTCTGTTTTCTCTTTTGAGAAATGGATTTCAGTGCAGAAGTCTGCTGGAGAAGCACTATTAACTGATGTGTTTTGAAAAAAACATGTTTTCCCATGACAGCATCCCTTTAAAGATTGCCACAGTCTGCTAGAGTGAAATTCCGCAACCCTCCATTCATTTCAATGGGATTTTGAAAGGTGTATTTATCAAAGGGTGAACTTTCACTTGCACCCATTAATAAATACTCTTTTAAAAATCTTATATAAATTAATGGATAGTGGCGGAATTTCACTCTAGAGGACTGTGGGGATCTCTAACTTCAATCATTGATAAATGTACTCCATAGACTCCATTGGATCCAAATATTTAAATACATTTTAAATTATTTCTTTATTTCTGTAATAATAAAACAGTAGATTTTACTCGATCCTTACTAATATATAATTAATCCTTATTGGAAGTAAAACCAGCCTATTAGGTTTATTTAGGGGGCAGATTTATCAAGGGTCGAATTTCTAAGTAAAAAATACTTTGAAATTCGACCATCGAATTTAAATACTTCGAATTTAAATACTTAGAATTTGAAGTTTTTTTACCAAATTTGACCGTTTCGCGGTCAAAGTAAAATCGTTCAATCTAACGATTAAATTGTTCGATTCAAATGATTTCAGCGATCGATCGAACGATTTTACTTCGACTACAAAAAACATAGTAAAATGCATTAGAAGATCCCCATAGGCTAACATAGCACTTCGGCAGGTTTAATTTGGCGAACTATTGAAGTCGAAGTTTTTTTAAAGAGACAGTACTTTGATTATCGAATATTCGAATATTCAAACTATTTTACTTCAAATCGAATTTGAAGTAAATTCAAAGTCGTAGTATCCTATTCGATGGTCGAAGTATCCAAAAAATTACTTCAAATTTTGAATTTTTTTACTTCGAAAATTCCCTCGAATTCACTTCGACCCTTGATAAATCTGCCCCTTAATGTTTATATGATTTTCTAGTAGAAAAGGTATAAAGATCCAAATTACAGAAATATCCATTATCTGGAAAGTGCCAGGTCCCGAGCATTCTGGATAACAGGTCCCATACTTCGTATATCGTATATCATACGTATATCTATCTGTATCTATCTATATCTATCTATACCTCTATATACTACTGTACAGTTTTTTTAAAAAATAAATTAATTTGTTGTACATTTATTGATTTTTTAAATGAATTGTATTATTTTATTAATTTTCATTATTTTATCTCTATATTTTTATAGATTACTCTATAGTTTTTACATTTATTTTTATATTTTTGCACTTTTTTTTAATAACATTTTTTTATATGAAACATACATACTGTATACTTTTTTATGTTGAAAAAAATATCTATAAACTACTTTCACATTTTTGTAACTGCTTACAATGAACATTAGGGTTTATGAATACTTTTTACAAGTAAATATGATCCATGTGATTCATAATCTGTGATGACAAGGCACAGCCAAGTTGGCACTAGGCAGAGGCCCAGTATGACTCCAATGACCCCTGATGTGCATTTCTTAGTAAGCAGGTTATTGAGAACAAATGACTGGAATGAGAAACATGCACTAAGCCTGAATTCAGTTATTATGAGAGATGTTAAATTAGCCATGCTACATGAATATACATAAAAAGAGACCTGTTTGCATGAGCTAATAAATGTAATAATTACAAAAATGAGAATAGTTGATTGTTCAGTTCTCACTTTCTAAAAATTCTTCTGAAAATCCAAAGCAAGAAAAGGTATATTTTTTGTATTTCTAAAATAATCCCCATGTTAAAATCTAAATATTAAAATTAAATTAAAACTTTATTGATGACACATAAATGTTAAAAAAAAAAAAAATTCTCACTATTTTCTGAAAACCACTTCCAAATCACCACGGACTTTCCCCCCTTATTTATCAATACATTTTCAAGACTCAATAAAATTGTGAAAAAATGGGAATTTATGATTCTTTCGGATATGATGCACGAAAACTCAGATTTTTTCAGATTATCTCATGTAAACCAAAAAATCTTCAGATTATTATACGAAACCCAGTGCAGATCAGGATATCTGTCAATGGGACATCTGCCCTTGACTTCTACATGAACTCGGCAGGTCTGAGTTGGAGTCCTTTTTATTCTGACTTCTAAAACCATCTGGGTTTAATAAATTTTGAAAAATTTGTGGTTTTCCCCTTTAAAAGTGAGACCATAAAAAATATCAGACTTTAATAAATAACCTCCAAAGTGTGTGTGTGTGGTATTTCTCCTTAACTGAGATAGAACACTCAACTATTTATATCTCAAAAACCATAATATAATGCAAATACCTATTTGAAAAAAACGCACTACATTCTGCATGCATGTTTATATCAATTGTGGTTCTCATTTTTTAAGGAACTACCTATTAGAACAAAATTAAAAATTGTTAATGCTTGTTAAGATCCTTGTAGTGTTTTTCTAATTTTTTTTGTTGTATCTTAAGGGGGCACACGGTAAGATTTGGGGAGATTTAGTCGTTTCGTAACAAATCGCCTCTTCTTCGGCCAACTTATCTCCCAGAAAAGCCTTTCCACCAGCTAGAATTTAAATCATGTTGGATGGAACTCGGAGCGATTAGTTTTCTGAAGTCGCCCGAAGTTTCCTCTTGATGCAAACTTCGCTGGGAAACTAAATCTCCCTGAATCTTAGCTTGTGCCCTTACGCTTAGAAAGGAAGAGATTTTTCTTGACACTGTAAAATACCTCTGAAAGTATAAAGTACGGCATGAAGTCCTTTGTAGCTGTAAAGTATAGTCCATTTACTCTGGTGTAATAATGAAAACCTTGGGGATTATTCTACAGAGATAACTCTATTTCTTTTTGGTTAAGAAGGGGTTTTTTTATGCCAAATTTTTGGCATAAACCAATTTATTTCCTACAAAGCAAAGAAAACATTTTTTTCTGCACTCACATTATTTTGCATCTTATGTAAAAAAAGACTTGTCTTTCAATAAAAAATGCATTTCGAAAAACCACTACATCTTCTTTTTTCTGCACTTCTAAAGACGAACAACATTTTTTAGAAGGGTACATTACCTATTACACAACAGTAGCTAAATCTTTGCATTCTGAACTAGTTGAATATTTTTTCAAGAGGATATAAAGGAAGAAAATATTGTACAATTTATCACCTCTTTTCTATGTACTTTGTGCCTACTGTATATTTGTCAAAAACACATTGGCTGTCACAGCAAAAGAATTGCAGATTAACAATCTGCGAGTTAAAGAATGTGACTGACAGCTTCTCATTTCTTTTGAAAAAATAAACATCTTTCTTTGTGGCTGGCAATCCATATATTTTTATACTTGATTGATAGCAGAAATGAGTATTTTTGGTTCATGGAAAGTTCTGCTAAATAAAAAAAATTACTCCAATAGGTTCTAGGAAGTCCCCCATAGGTTAAAACAGCAATTCATTAGGTTTTAGTTAATGAATGGTCGAAGTCGAATTTTTAAAGAGACAGTACATGATAAATTTCGATATTCTAATTTTCAAATTTCAATCAAATTCAAATCAAATTTGGACAATTCCATAGTTGAAGTACACAAAAATTAGCTCAAAATTCGAATTTTTTTCATTTGAATTTTCACTTCGACCCTTGGTATATCTTCCCTACAATGCATTGAAATCAATGGGTGTTTTTTCTTATGGCAACTTTTTTGTCTCAGTGACTTTTTTGTCCAAATACATTAAAGTTAATGGTCGTTTTTTCTTTTTTGTCTTGGCAACAATTTTGTCTTAACGACTTTTTTGTCATACTTACATAATTAGATTGAGTTGAAAAAAGACCAAAGTCAATCAAGTTTAACCCTTCCAAATGAAACCAAGCATCCATACACACACCCCTCCATACACTCACATAAACTACCCATATCTATACTAACTATAGAGTTATGTCTCTGCACTTTCTCCAGCTCATTTATATCCCTCTTAAGGACTGGAACCCAAAACTGCACTGCATACTCCAGATGAGGCCTCACCAGGGACCTATAAAGAGGCATAATTATGTTTTCATCCCTTGAGTTGATCCCCTTTTTTATACAAGACAAAACTTTATTTGCTTTAGTAGCCACAGAATGACAATGCCCAGAATTAGACAACTTGTTATCTACAAAAAAACCCTAGTGTCACGGCCGGCACCCAATACCAGAACAAGTGCCAAGGACCCTAGTCTCGGCTCGGCTTCACAAGTAGTGTGACCACCTTTGGGCTTCGGGAGGAGCCCTCAGCTTAATTGGGTGCCACCTGGACTTAACGAGGGGTACAAGGCGAGGTGTTCTGGCTGGCAAAGGGGCACGACCGGATAGCAAGAGTCTTTGGGCAGAAGGTCAAGGACAAGGCGTCTGGTGGAAACGGAAACAGGACAAACTGGATCAGGACAGGCAGATAACAGAATTGTCAGGCAGGCAAGGGGTCAAAACCAGGTAATCAGACAGGCTGGATCAGGCAGAAGGAGTAGTCGTTAGGCAGGCAAAGGGTCAAAATCGGGTAATCAGACAAACAGGATCAGGCAGGCTCGGTAGTCAATAAACAGGCAGGATCAGGATACAGAGGTCAGAATAGTCAGGAACAGGCTGGGTCAAACACGGAAGAACAGTCAGGATAGCAAAATCAGGAACAGGTAGCACAAGGCTCAGGAAACGACAGGATATGATCCTATAACGGGCACTGGCTACAGGGCCTTAAATAGGGTCCCAATTCTCGACAAAACGTGCGCAATTTCGCGCCATTACGCCAGCTCACCTGCGCCTTTAAGAGATGCACCCTAGGGATCCAAGATGGTGCTGGCAAGGGGAGAACAGGAGCGGCGCAGCGGGCGTCCACGCCTAGGACACGGCGTGGACCCCGCTGCCCACTAGCCCACCAGGGTAGGTTTCTTACACCTAGATCCTTTTCGGTTAAGGAAACTCCCAACACACTACCATTTAGTATATACAGAAACCTGAATTAATATAATTTCTGCCAAAGTGCATAACCTTGCATTTATCAAAATTGAACCTCATTTTCCAGTTTGCTGCCCAGTTTTCCAATTAAGTCAAATCTCTCTGCAAAGTGGCAGCATCCTTTATGGAACCTATAGTTCTGCACAATTTAGTATCATCTGCAAAAATAGAAACAGTACTTTCAATGCCCACCTCCAGGTCATTAATAAACAAGTTGAAAAGCAAAGGACCTAGTACAGAGCCCTGCAGTACTCCACTAACAACACTGGTCCAATTAGAAAATGTTCAATTTACCACACTCTGTGTAATCTATCTTTTAGCCAGTTCTCTATCCAGGTACAAATACTATGTTCCAGGCCAACATTACTCAATTTAACCAGTAACCTTTTGTGTGGCACTGTATCAAATGCTTTAGTAAAGTCTATAAGTAAATAACATCCACTGCCATCCCAGAATCAAGGTCCCTGCTTACCTTCTTATAAAAATTAAGTTAGAATTTAAGTAAGTCTGGCAAGATCTATCATGCATAAAAATGATGCTGGCACAAACTCATAGTATTATTATTTGCAATGAAGTCAAGTATCTAATGCCTTAGTACCTCTTTAGTCGCTACAAAAAACCTTTTGCCATAGTTTTGCAAAATAAATGGCAGATGGCGAAGTGCAGAATTTGGGGACTAACCCATGACTGGAGAAAAAATGTGCTCATCACTACACAAGCATTTTGTTGTATGTGATACTCTACAAGAATATATAAGATTATTAGCTTTAAATGATTCATTGCTGAAGAACTTTTGGATCATACTGGGATGAAACATTAAATGGTGCAGCAAAACCCCGACTACATTTCACATCTGATCATCTTGGTGACCACATCCTAATACTATTAATTTCTAAGGAATTTATCTAAATCAATGGGTTTTACTTGGTATCAAGCCACACAGAGAAATATAGATGAAGGAGAAATTCTAATTATATATTTGTAGAAATGTTTAGTATAACAGACAGAAAGACTATTGAGTTTAGACAGTTTAAGTTTCTATCACAGCAAGTGGGAGCAGGCATGTTGCTTATTCTGCTAAATATGTTAATAAAAATACATTTGATCATATATGGAAGTAATCATATTTTATCACCAATGGGCACAAATTAAACAGTAACCCTAGTGGTAAATCATATCTACAGAAAATAGTTTAATTTTTTTTTACTTTGTATTTGTCTGAAGCAGGGCTGTCCTGCTGAAGTCCTGCAGTGTGTAAGTGGCTCTACAAGTTTTTTGTATAAGGGCCCCATTGTTTTGCAATGGTCCCATCGGCTTCCATGTATGACAGGATACGTTTAAAATAATTTGGATTTTAGAAATAATTGGCTCACAACTTGAGTTAAACAGCTCGGTCTAAAGGAAATATTGAAGGGTAAATGTAGAATCATTGATAATTACTGTCTCTACTTCTATGAAGGTCTTATTGTGGTGTAACAGTTTAATTTTGACTTGGGTGTAATTTAAGTCTTAGGGGCAAATTCACCAAGGGTCGAATATCGAGGGTTAATTAATCCTCGATATTCGACTGGGAATTAAAATCCTTCGACTTCGAATTTTGAAGTTGAAGGATTTTAGCGCAAAAACTGCGATTCGAGGGATTTTAATCCAACAATCGAAGGATTATCCTTCGACCAAAAAAACGTAGGCAAGCCTATGGGGACCTTCCCCATAGGCTAACATTGGGTTCGGTAGGTTTTAGATGGCAAACTAGGGGGTCGAAGTTTTTTCTTAAAGAGACAGTACTTCGACTATCGAATGGTCGGATAGTCCAACGATTTTTAGTTTGAATCCTTCGATTCGAAGTCGTAGTCGATGGTCGAAGTAATCGATGGTCGAAGTAGCCCAAAAAACACTTTGAAATTCGAAGTTTTTTTACTTCGAATCCTTCACTCGAGCTTGGTGAATTGGCCCCTAAGTCTGTCTGATCGCAACCTTCTATATAAGCTCCTATCACTCTTATACTCCGGTATTCCCCTTGATTACCTGAGCAACTTTGCAAGATCAATACAAGAAACCAGACACTGATTTTTTTGTTATCAACTAGTAAAACATTTTGTAGAGTCTGAAGTCTTCCCCCAAATCAACACATGACACTTTTTTCTGAGCGATGGCAAACTGGCCTTGAAGAGTAAACATCTCATTACTCTCTCTCTCTCTTTCAAGTTTTCCATATTTGCCTGTACAGAGAGATCTCATAAAACTATGGCAGCATAGGTATTCCCTGTACTAAGCACAATTCAGCAGGAACAGTCCCCTAAGTTTGCTCATAGCCTGTACAGAGAGATCCCATAAAACTATGGCAGCATAGGCATCCCCCTGTACTAAGCACAATTCAGCAGGAACAGTCCCCTAAGTTTGCTCATATCCTGTACAGAGAGAGATCCCACAAATTTATGGCAGCATAGGCATTCCCCTGTACTAAGCACAATTCAGCAGGAACAGCCCCTAAGTTTGCTCATAGCCTGTACAGACAAAAACCATAAAACTATGGCAGCATAGGTATTCCTCTGTACGAGGCACAATTCAGCAGGAACAGCCCCTAAGTTTGCTCATAGCCTGTACAGAGAGATCCCATAAAACTATGGCAGCATAGGCATTCCCCTGTACTAAGCACAATTCAGCAGGAACAGCCCCTAAGTTTGCTCATAGTCTATACAGAGAGATCCCATAAAACTATGAGAGCAAAATATCTGTGTCCCCTTAAAGTAAGCATAAGTTAACAATCTATTTTCAGGATATTTAGCAATAGCAGATATTAAACCTGATGTTTATCTTTGTGCTAAGAGCGCACCTCTGAGAATCCCCCAGTAAAGCTGAAATAGTTTCATATCATCTCAATGAAGATTAATAATGACGATGTGAAATCCAAACTATAGTGGCTGGGGCTTCCTGCAGTGCCAAATAAGAACAAATGTCATTAACCCAGGTGTGTGTTTCAGAATGATGGAGACCGTAATTGTCCTACCTGTACAAGTGGGGATTCAGGGATGATATGCATTGTGGGGGGGGGGGCTGCTGAGATTACCACCGGAAAGATGTTCTGTGCACTTGTATCGCTCTCATCCACCACCATCTATCATACTTGGCAAAGAAGAGACATAACAACAACAGGTTCCAAATAAAGCAGAGCAGTAAAGCAGTTCCCCGCGTGTGATTTATCCCAAATAGCATCACATAGTATATAGAGTTTGGTCTCCCCCCAAGACTTCTGCTCAGATTTACAACGGCAGATGCCTCTTTGTAGGCTCCGAGCGCAAGAGAAAATAAAGTATTTTGGTGGCTGCAGATATTTCACTTTAACTTAAAGGGAAAATTTCATAAAAAAGAAAGTTTGGGTTAAATAACAATAAAAAAAGGATTTTGATTTCCCCATCCACAGCTTTTGTGGATGTTTAGTTTTTGGGAGATTTGTTGGAAGGAGAAAAAAGAGAGAAACGACCGCCGGAATATGATTTTTATTTATGGTCAACCTATTTTTTTATTGAGAAGGTTCTGAATTGAGATTTCAACGAATTGAGATGTTTAGTGCTTTTCATTACAAGCCTGATTCATCAATCTTTGGCAATTCTCTGCTTGAAAGGTAAAACGTAGGACTCCAAGCAAGACAAAAGAGGCGCCAGATGGTTGTTTGAATTTATTAACTGAAAAAATTAATTTAAAGACTAAAAAACAGGTAATTGTACCATTTGGTGTGTGAGGGATGGAGTGGAAGGTGAGACATTTGGATAAAAATCAATATTTTGTTACCCACAATTATTCCTCAGAATCCCATCATTAATAGCGGTCACCGACTGCGGCAACTTGGGCGCAGTATGAAAGCAAATTAGCATCAGTTTTGGCAAATCGCAACAGACACAGGGGGTGGATTTAAGAATGTTCAAACCTTCAGGCTCAAGAATTCAGGTACAGGTATAGGACCTCTTATCCAGAATGTTGGGAACTTGGGGTTTTGGTCTTTTTTCAACTCAAAATAACTATCTAACTATTTGGGTATAGGTATGGGATATGTTATCGGGAAACCTGTTATCCAGAAAGCTCTGAATTACAGAAAGGCCATCTTCCATAGACTCCATTTTATCCAAATAATCCAAATATTTAAAAATGATTTCCTTTTTCTCTGTAATAATAAAACAGTAGCTTGTACTTGATCCCAACTAAGATATAATTAATCCTTATTGGAAGAAAAAACAGCCTATTGGGTTTATTTAATATTTACATGATTTTCTAGCAGACTTAAGGTATGAAGATCCAAATTACGGAAATATCCACTATCCGGAATACTCCAGGTCCCGAGCATTCTGGATAACAGGTCCAATACCGGTACTAAAAACATCCAAGACTTCCTAAATGCTCATGTGG
Source organism: Xenopus laevis (assembly GCF_017654675.1). Lineage (NCBI taxonomy): Eukaryota > Metazoa > Chordata > Amphibia > Anura > Pipidae > Xenopus > Xenopus laevis. The sequence goes on along the minus strand of NC_054374.1, from coordinate 26,099,194 downwards.
TTTTTTACATTTAAATACTTTGATTTCCTGTAAATCATGTTTTTTTCCCCCCAAATGGAGTTTTAAAAAATATAAAAAGTTCTTTCGCCTAAAACCCGCTGAGTTTTTAATTTTTGGCGGAGAAAGAAGAACCCTGATCAGTAGGAAACCAAAGCATTCGAATGAAGAAATAATCCACATTTTTAAAAATGATTTCCTTTATCTCTGTAATAATAAAACAGTAGCTTGTACTTGATCCCAACTAAGATATAATTAATCCTTATTGGAAGCAAAACCAGCCTATTGGGTTTATTTAATGTTTACATGATTTTCTAGTAGACTTAAGGTATGAAGATCCCAATTACGAAAAGATCCGTTATCCAAAAAACCCCAGGGCGGAGCATTCAGATCCAATAATGAATGTGGTTAATACATGCAACATTTGCCATCATTTTTGAGCGTCTTGGCATCAGTAAGCACAAGCATACAATTATGGAAGCAATCTGATGATACTTTCAAGTCCAGGGTTGTGGCAAACCCAGGGTTGCGGCAAAAAAAAAAAAAGCGTCGGATCCGACAGAAATGCATCCAAGTTGGCTGTGTACTCCTACCCTTAAGGCTCTTACTGACGAGCGTTTTTACCTGCGCTCCCCTGCGTTCCGTTTTTCTGCGTTCAGCCGCAGGGGAGCGCAGGAATAAACGCATTACATTTTTTCCAATGGGGCTGTACTCACACAGGCGCATGTAGGCGACGAACGCAGGTTGAGACGCAACATGCTGCATTTTTCCTGCGTTCGGCGCCTACACGCGCCTGTGTGAGTACAGCCCCATTGGAAAAAATGTAATGCATCTATTCCTGCGCTCCCCTGCGGCTGAACGCAGAAAAACGGAACGCAGGTAAAAACGCTCGTCAGTAAGAGCCCTAAGAGTCACTCTACGGCTGAGAATGTAAAAGGAACATTAAAGGAACGGTCCTGAGTAATGAGCACATGGTTCACCTAATTTCCATTCACAATGGGATACGACTTTAACAATCCCTGTTCCATTAGTCAGTAAGTGGAAAAGAGGAAGGTGATGAAGCATGTTGCTTACTGTGGATTTCGGTTTAGTCTGGATTTTCGGTTACTCTGGATGCAAATGTTGCTTCACTTTGTTGGTCACCTCCAATGCTTTGATTATTATTACAGGCATGGGACCTGTAATCCAGAATGCTCGGCATCTGGGATTTTCTAGATAACAGATCTTTCAGTAATTTGGATCTTTATACCTTAAATCTACTAGAAAATCATGTAATCATAAATAATCCCAATAGGCTGGTTTTGCCTCCAATAAGGATTAATTATATCTTAGTAGGGATCAAGTACAAGCTACAGTTTTATTACTACACAGAAAAAGGAAATCATTTTTAAACATTTGGATTATTTGGATAAAATGGAGTTTATGGGAAACAGCCTTTTTGTAATTCGGAGCTTTCTGGATAATGGATCCCCATACCTGTACTAGTGTTAGTATTATTCCCACATCTCAGGGCCAGTAAATCCTCAGTGCTGACGTCCCACAACACATACATCGTCATTTATTTGGAGAAGAAATTGACACTCACATTGGGAACATTATTGCACATAGCTGTTTGCAAATAGAAGAGAATGAATTACCCTCAGTTTTCATACAGAGCAATGTTCCATTTTTTTTATCCCCAAAATAAACACATTTAGCTCTTCAAAAAAATAAAAAAATACACTGGTCTTGACCTGAAGCCTCTTTCCTGCGCTCTCAATTAGAAACTATTCAGAAGAGGGAAAATGAACAATTTGTTAGCTGGCTGGGGGAATAAAAGAAATTTGCCGTTTCTATGTAAGCCCTCGCCTCATGATGCCTTTTCTGTCCCGCACCCACTTTCCTTTATTGCTGCCGAACACAAAAGCATTTGCTGTGTTCATAAAAGCCTGTTTAAACAATCTCCTTCAAAACACCATACAATGCCTCATGGGGCCAATTAATGGAATATTTCTTTAGCGTTCTATGGGAAAGTTCAGGGGTGTTTAGCATAGACTAGAAAACAGGTTTCTTGTTGCACACAGTGGGCGCAGGGCGCTAATCACACACTTCTATTCTTAATGAGCTTTCTTTTGGAACAAGCACAACTGGAGCAGTTTGGGGTTGATATGCTCCCGGTATGGTAATAAATTAAATAGAATTCCCCCCCCCATCACTGAGACTTGATCAAGAAATGATTCATACCCAACTCAAAAATAGCATGAGCTCCACTTTTCCTACATTACACTTAAACCTGATGATCAGTAAATGTTACTTTTTCAACCATCAGTGCTTGGCAAGTTCAGGGATTGAAGGAGAAATTGATTTAAAAATCCATATTGAAAAACATTCTAGTTCTGACTCATGAACAACAGAAATGGGCAAGGTTCTGCATTATGTCTTTAAAGAAAATCCTTTAAAGAAAATAAAAAATAAATGACATATTTGGAAATATATTACTTGCACCAAAGGTGATTCATAAGGATATAAAATGCCAGGATCAGAATAGTATATAGTGATAAAGGGAAAGTCTGGTTATTATCTAAAGACAGAGGCCAAGGATAAGTTCTGCAACACATCTCTAGTCACAGGGCAACTGACCAGAAAGTGCTCCTGGGTCTCTTTCCCTCCACACTCCTAGGGGCAATTTTTGCTGCCAATACTAAGATTATTCAAGTTGCCTCGGACATAGAGTTTCGCTTGGAGTGAAAGCCAACTAATATCAAAGAACTAAGAGAGGAGTCTCATGCCATTAAGATATCGAAGGCTTTCCTGAAGAATGTTCCACACACAGTCTCTGTAATGGAAAAATAGTCCCTGATTACCCACCCTGACATCCCACCTCTTCAGAATCTTCAGAACGAGAACTAGGTAATATGGGAGGGATCCCTATACTATCTGAAATCTCTTCATGCTACCAACTTGAAACCATGTCCCTACAAAAGGTGATACCTAGTTCCTGATAGAGATTCTCACAGGGAATTACTTCTTTGGGCCAAATCCCCAAAGTTAAACTTCAGGAAAAGTGACCCAAAGAAAGCCACTGGGCACAACATGCCCAAACCACCCTCCTTCTGCTGCAGGTACGTTATCCCCCTTTTGACTGTATTCAGCCTATATCCACAGAGCAACTGGAAAAACAGACTGTGGACCCTGGTGTAGAGAGATTCTGGCAATAGATTGATGTATGCTACAAGCAAAAACAGAGGGACCACGTAGGCCTTGATAAGCTTCACCTTTTCCTTCAGCCTCCATTCCTTCCATCGCTGGACCTTTGCTGTTTCGGCATCCAGTTTCTCATCCCAATTTAGCCTGCAATTGTCTTCCCTCCCAAACTTTATCCCTAGGATCTTTATGTGGGATGGGGCAGTTGAAAATTCAGAAAGCTGGAAGTTGTTCTCACCGTTCAATGTCCAAAAAGCCTTTGACTTGTCACTCTATCGCACTGAAAACATCTCCACTCTTACCATTGACAAGTGGGAAGCTTACAGCCTCTTCATACAAAGCTGCCAGTCATTTGATAAATTTGCCCGGAATGCCGAACTTTGCCAAAGAAGACCACAGGTACTCATAATTCACCCGGTCAAAGGCCTTGGCCTGGTCCAAATAGATAATGAAGCAGCCCTTGCTCTGAACTTTGCATACTTCTAAGGTCTCCCTGATAGTAAGAAGAGTCCCAAAGATGCTCCCCTCTTTCACAGTGTCGAATTGAAAGCCTGACAATAATGTGCCTGAGAACTGAAGTCTATCAAAAAGTACCCATGCAAGAATCTTCCTATTATTATTGAGAAGAACAATAGGCCTCCAGTTCTCAATATGCTGCAGGTCCTTACTCTTTGAAAGCAGGATCAAAGAAGAAACCCTCATGGAGGGGCGCAAGATGCCCTCTACCAGGCTGTCACTATAAACCTCCACGAGGACCAGGGCCAACTCATCTTTGAAGGTCTTATAAAACTCAACTGTTAAGCCATCTGGGCCTGGCGTTTCCTTTTTATGAAGGCTATAAATAGCTGTTCTTAACTTGGCCTCTGTTATTTCTGCTTCCAAAGTGGAAAAGTCCAAATTAGGTGTACTGTATCAGACCCTGACAACGACTGGACCTGCACAATGGTGCCTGCCAACCCGACTATTGCAGATAGCAACATCAACAAGGTCTGCCTGCTGGATGATACAGTTAAGAAGGCCTTCTGAGTTATTTACTCTAGTTCCCGTCCTATCTTGTGATCTTAATACCTGGTTGAAATCTCCAGCTAGAACTACTGGAAGGGAAGTGTGAAGGTACTGTCTCATATCAGACTGCAGTGCACTTCTTCCATGTGCAGATTGTGGCCCATAGATATTAATAAGGCACATCTTCCTGCCTCTGGCTGAGATGTCAAGGAGGATACATTTGCCTACCTGGATTAACACAAGTCTATGTATAATAACATTAAATTCAGCTCTGAACAGCACCCCCACTCCACCACACGGGTCAGCTGCTATGGACAAGACTGAGGGCCCACGGTGCTACTGTGAAGTTGCCTTCTGAATGTCAGCCGAGTCTCCTGAAAGAAAAATATGTCTCCATCAGATGATGGATTGCCTTTGGTGAATGGATGTTGCACACATTAGATGTGTAAATCCTAAGTGGTTGTGTAGTCATTATGTTGTTTTCTTTTTGGCCTTCTTCACTTTCACCATCACATATCACTTCTCCAAATTTTTTAACATGGACACTTGCAGGTATAGGATCCTCATCTCCAAGACGGATTGTCTCACATCAGATTAGATTACACACCTGCTCTGCTCTCATGTCCCTATAGAAATAGGGATTGGTAGCACTAGATAGGTACCTAATATATAGGAACAGAGATAAGAGGAAAGTGTTGGAAGGGTTACTGCCTGCTCTGCTCTCATTTCCCTACAGTAATAGGGATTGGTAGCCCTAGATGTGTCATAGAGGAAGACAATTGAAAAGAAACGTGTTTTAGTGGTGAGCATAATTTTTCCTTGTTTGTTATAATTTATAAAGGAGCAGTGGCCAGTTCCATGCTGTAGCTCCCACCATTCCCAGCTATAGTCAGGTGATCCCACTGGTGGCCAATAAAAAGGCAACCAAGTTTGGGAGTTTTACTTTGAAAGCAGCAAGTAATTTGCAGGTAAAACTTAGTCCATTTATAAAATGTATAATGAAGCAATAGAATTCTTAATGAATCAGATGAAAGTTGAGTGTAGGAACTGGCCACACCGGGGATGACTTTGACGTAGTTGGCCAACTTCAATATATTGTAATATATGGACAAACAATCTCTGTTTTGTTTAAAAGGTAAGGCATTTTTAGTACCTTAAGGCACAAAATATTTCATTGTCCTTAATAGATTGATAATTGGTTGAGTGCAGAGAACATCTTGTATTTGTCTATGTTAATTTTTTGGTCACAGCCTCATTGCACCCCCGCTTAATGTTTTTAAAAATTAGTGGTGAGCACAACTTTTCCTGAAACAGAGCTTAGCCTCCGTTTTAGTGTATAGTAGTACTAGTGGTGGTTCCCTGGATGCTCCGTCGCTGACATCCTATTTGTAGTATCAATATAATGTAGATTTGGGAAGCACTCACAAAAGCAGAATAACTGCAATTTAAGTTTTTATTGTGCGTCCACACAGTGTGGATGCACAATAAAAGCTTAAATTGCAGTTATTCTGTTTTTGTGAGTGCTTCCCAAATCTACATTATATTGATACATCTCCAGTATAATGTACAAGTTTACTCATCAACTTTTAAGAATGGTCTTTCCTTCTTCTCATTTCATTTTAGCCATCTCTAAGAAGAGTATAAAAGCATCATGAAAATATGGGTAATCTTGATGAACTCCAGTAAGTGGTGGACGACTCCTCCGAATGATCTTATTATGAATTGGTTTTTACTGGTTTGTTCTTTTTGTATAATCTCTGGCCAGTATGCCAGATGGTCAGGCAGAAGCATCATGAGGTGATGATGAATCTGGGGTTGAAGCTGGACAGGTTGGGAAGGAGAGCAGGGAGCTTGTTCTGACGGGACTGCATTGCTGGTGATACTGGCCTTGACCTGGTCTGGTGATATTATCAAGATGGACACCCTATCTAATGAAGGTTATTTGGACAGATGTTCACCACCCTTTGTACCCATTAGTTTTCAGCATCATGACCATGACCATGGCTGGTTCCATAACAATGTACCAAACCACTCAACAATTTATATGAAAAAAATTAAAGATTTCAAGGAACCAAGAAAACCCTGGATGAATTCAAATGATGTTGCCTGCAGTGATCTATTACCTGCATACCCCCAACTACCACCATTTATCTCAGATCAGAGGCCACCCATGGGTCTGTAGCACTGTCTCTTTATTCCTCTCTGCCCGCGCTGAATAAAACTGATGTAATAAAATAAATAATTATAAGCCACCAGTAAATACTCTTACAAGGAAACTCAATTTATTTCAAGCCTTGCGGCATAGACATTATGCAGGATTGGAAGGAAAGGAAAAAAAGGGGGAATTACATCCCCAGCTCTAAAAAAAAATAAAAGATTTACGGATTTACGGTTTTTTTTGGGAGGGGGTTATAGCTTATCCCTTAATAAAATATACTTTTTTATATGCTCTTTTATGCAGTTATGTTACAGGGCAATAAGTTTTTTATGGAATAGGAGTTTTATATTGCTTCCTACAGCAACACAATGGCACTCACAGATGAGGAAGGTTTTTAATAGTCTCAAACCGCTCTCATGAATCCTGTCCTGCTTTATGGCTGAGATTCTAGCTATCTGTATAACAGAACATTCTGTCCCAGTGGCTGCACATATCCTATCTGTTTCCCCTTGTAAGCAACAGTCCTACCCTGCTTTATGGCAGCTTAGATTCTAGCTATCTGTATAACAGAACATTCTGCCCCAGTGACTGCACAGATCCTATCTGATCACATTGGAGAGGTGAAAGGGATGTGTTCAGACTGTAACTGGGCATTGTGGGCATGGCAGAAGTACCCCTGTATTCACTTTCCTTAAGGTCGCCATCAATGACACTGTATTTGCATTATTTGGTAAAACAAAAACCCACTTAAAACCCAAGCAAGTAAATAAAGGCAAAGCAAAGGCACTACTGCCATAGAGACAGGGTAAATGAACAGGTTATGATTCATAACTTATGAAAATCATGTTTTTTCAAACAGAAAATGATTGTTGCAAAGAAAAGTCTGATGTCTAACCCCAACTGAGAACCTTCCCAAGAACCTTCTGTTGTATCCATGATTTATTCCTGGTGCCTTCTCAGGTTTGACCTTTTGATGTGCTTTGTACTTTATTTCTTATAATTTTGATATATATTGCCACTCTCTGAGAGAACTAGAGAAAAACCCCTCAGATGCCTCCAAATTTAGCATTAAAACCTGCACATAGTAAAACTGTATTTGCTTAAAGTATTTATCCAGTGTGATCCTACATGTTCTTTGCCCTTTCAATTACCTTGAAGTAATAATAATGATTACAATCATTCTTCTAAAGGCTCATAGACAAAAGACCCGTGTCTGTACTTCAAAGTTGTTGTTAACTCTTCTTCAACAAATTCTTGCTCTGGTCTACTAAGAGAGTAAATTGCATTTGCATTGGCTTACCTATATTAAAAAATACTTGTTGGACAATATAGGGTGCAGCCTACTGTCACTCCTTGCACATTTTATAGTACTTGACTGATTCAGGTCTGTAAATCCACCTGGACATTCTTGCAGTCGCCCAAACTTATACACTGAGCAGGGGCCAGGACATAACTGGGTGTGGTCAGTATAAATGGGCATGGGTGGGTCCTTCCAGAGGCATGGTCAAAAACTCCCAGAAATAACTTCTTGTTGGTTGACATCTTTGCTTCTCAAGCCTCTCTAGCTACTCAAGCCTTATGCTATATCTCTGCTACTCAATCTGCTCTAGCTACTCAAGCCTTGTGTTACAAAAGACCCTACAAATTTTAAGATACTTGACTGATTCACATCTGTCAACCCATCTGGATATTCTTGAAGTCACCCAAACATATACACTGAGCAGGGGCCAGGACATAATTGGGTGTGGTCAGTATAAATGGGCATGGGTGGTCCTTCCAGAGACATGGTCAAAAACTCCCAGAAGTTACTTCTTGTTGGTTGACATCTTTGCTTCTCAAGCCTCTCTAGCTACTCAAGCCTTATGCTACAAAAGACCCTACCACTTGATTACAGGCTCATCCTCCTTTAATGGTTTATTATGCAATGGTTCTTTACCCTTGCCAACTATTTATGTTGGGAAAAACAATAAATCCTCCCTAAACATTGTGTATATAAAACAAGATGGTCACCATATATGTGACAGCAAAGCCGAGTTACACCTACCACAATTTAATGCATGCTCTTACACAATTCTTTTAATTGGTTGTCTTCTGCTACACATTTCAAAGGACAGAGCCAGCAGATCTGAGTGCTCTGATGAGCAGTTGTTTTTGTGAGCATATTTTTCCAGTTGGAAGGAAACTTAAGGTACAATACATGCACACAGCTCAACATGATGTCCTATGACATGTCATTCTTTTCTGCTGTAGTTCATGGTTTTTCTGTGAAACCTTTTATAGGCTGATAAGCCGTAATGAACTATGAAATTGTTTCTCATTTATGCCAGATTGTTACATGGATGTGAAATATATTCCATGTAATGCCTCCTGAAGCCTTCCCCCTGGAGTACAAAATATATGTTTTATGCTTAATGTAGGTAGCTTTAGCCAAAGGAAGTAAAGCAAAATAGAAAAACCACAGGGAAACAATGAATATTCCAATTCATAAAGATTACCAGGATGTGATTTCATCAAGAGGTTGTTGACAATGTAAAATGACATTCTTTTATGTTAAGCCGATGTGCAAAAATAGAAGTAGAATGACACCTTTGTGTCTTGGGATAATAAGGATGCAACGTGCGGAGCTTGGTGGGGGCGGCACTTTCCCTTTGCGGAGTGCACTGGGTAGGTTGGCCATTGTCTGTTTCTGCATTCAGAAGCCGACTGGTTTACCACCAGTGCTTGGGGAATATTTACAAAGTGTGAACAACATTATCAATGTGCTAACGATCATTAATCTCAATCTTCTTTAATGAGTGATAATGACTTTCACAACTTACTAAATATTGTATGCTTCCCTTTTGCAGCTCACATTTAATTATTAAATATCACAAAGAGGACATAATGCCATTCTGAACTTTCCAGCAATTTATGTAGTTAATATGGTGCCTGTGCTAAACCTCTGCCATCTGTTTCTCTTTTGTATCTCTGTTTTGTTCCACCTAAAAGCAAAAGTAAAATATCTGTGTAAATAGCCAATCGGTCTTTTTTATAGGGGGCTTAATTAACTAACACTGCAATGGCTGGCTGCAGTGGATTCCTAGGCCTGACACAACTAATACTTAATCCTTTACGACATGTGTTCTAATGATGGCATCACTCTAAGGTCTGGTTTTGACCTGGACAGCCCAGTTTTTAGAAGGGCTGCCTGGGTCTGAACGGCCTGCCTGCTTTTAGGAATGAGAAAAATCAGGCAGGATCCCGCTTGATTGACACATCAATCAGACGACCGCCACATCATAATCCCGCCCCACAATGCCGCCACCCTGCCCCACAATGTCACAGACACACCCCCTTGTGACATCAGCTCCCTTCCCCTGTCCTAAAAGGGGATGGGAAAAGGTGGCAACGCTACATCACTCCAGGTAGAAAGTGACTGCAATGTTGGCACCTAAACTAGCCAATCAAATATTTCCTTTCCTTTTCCTTTCAAACTAGTGTCTACCTGCACATTAGCTCCTGTGCATCACTATACTTTATTTGCAACTGTTACTACATTAACCCAGTCAAGCACATCTACAGATTGTCAGGGGGTTCCTCATGACAAAAAGCAGTATTAGAAATTCAGACACAGCATGGGCTTTATTTAAAGAATAAGTAAACCTTTAAAATAAGTCAATGTAAAAATTGATGAGGGGGTATTCTAAGCACTTTTGCAATGTACATTCATTATTTATTTATTTTTTATTTCCAAGATATTAAGGGATACATGTACCGTTAATATGAATGAATTTTGTTACAACAGCACCACCTGCTGGTCAGTTTCTGACCATTCTGACCACCAAGTAGTCAAGGAAGTTGTCAGGAGAAAAAAAGAGGCTGCTCTGATGTTCTTCTGCTTAGGAAAGATTTACATTCACTTATTGTAAAGTTTTACTTATCCTTTAAGGAGATATGGGTTCTCTAAATTTTGGATTAGGAAGTAGAAAGGTCCCACCAAGGCTGACTTTAAGGGCCCAGCTCCAACCCCCCAAGCACACTTCCATGTGCCCCACAGTACATTTTAACCTCCCTTTCTGCCTGTATTCAGGAAAATAAATGGTCCGGGCAGGGAGGCTGGTAGGCCTTTGAAGGCCAGGGCCCACTTGGGTTTTCCCCAGTGTTCTGCTGTCCCAGTCTGACACTGGGAAGAAGGTTAGTGATAAGCCCGACTTAATCGGGGAGGGATACAAACTCAGTATTTGTAGTGAACAGCGTTTTGTCAAACATCCTTACAGTAAGGGGCACATTTACTAAGCTCGAGTGAAGGATTCGAAGTAAAAAAACTTCGAATTCATGGTATTTTTTGGGTACTTCGATCGAATAGGCTACTACGACCTTCGACTACGACTTCGACTTCGGTTAGAACGATTCAAACTAAAAATCGTTCGACTATTCGACCATTCGATAGTTGAAGAACTGTCTCTTTAAAAAAAACTTCGACTTCCTTCCTTCGACCTTCCCCATCACTTTTCTAATGTTTTTTGATCAAAGGAAAATCCTTCGATCAATTGATTAAAATCCTTTGAATCGTTCGATCGTAGGATTTGCGGTAAATCCTTCGAATTCGATAATCGAATTCGTAGGATTTTACTTCGAGGGTCGAATTCGAGGGTTTTTTTAACCCTCGATATTCGACCCTTAGTAAATGTGCCCCTTTAAGTCACTATATCACTATGGGCAGGGAAATGATCAAGGCACATATACAATGTTTTCCATAATATAGAACCGGTTCACAAGGGGTTATAAATTTAATTAACTTAGAGTTAACATCTGCAATTTACTATTTAGTGGGAGCTTGGGTCCTGTCAATGTGTAATGGGGATGTCGGCAAGGTATCCTAGGCTAGAGAAAAGTTCAAGCTTGCCTTGGGACTGAGCACACTATACAGAGTAGCCAATCATTGGAGATGCCCTCTAAATATTTAATAGCAGAATAGCAGCCTAACAATCTTTAGAGAGACCCACTGAGCCATCAGTCGCAACACATCACAAATTTCAGTTTTCAATAAACACAGTGATTAGGATAGTGCAGGATAAGAATGATTTCATATAAAGAACACGCTTTTATTAGATTTCTTGCTAAAGGACATTCTGGAAATCAGATAAATTTGTGTTGAGGATTTGCTTAGGAAATGTAATTAATTGAACAACACTTTATTTTCTGTATGCCCTGGGGAAAACAAAACATCAGCATGCTCAGCAATACTATCAGGTAGATACAGACAATTAGAATTTCCATCCAAAAAACTTTTGCTTCCTTTCCAAATACAAGGTTAGGTACCACAACACATGTTTAAATGAAAACTAAAAATTACAATTACCTTTCCTTTTCTTTTGAAAATTTTTATTTTACATCATTATTTTTTCCTCCAGCCAAGGTTTGGTATAGTATAGTACCAACACTTCCCAAACCCTGTAGACATAAGCTATCAAAACACATGTGCATCAAGCATGGCCCATGTCAGAAGTGCTGGAGCTGCTGGTGATGGAAGGAAAATATGATGTGATTGGTGTGGCCGAAACATGGCTGAATGAGTCGCATGACTGGGCAGTAAATATCAGTGGCTATACTTTGTTTCGGAGGGACAGAGGCAATAGAAAAGGAGGAGGGGTATGTCTGTATGTTAGGCAGGATTTAAAAGCTCATATAAAGGAGGAGGTTATGTTAGAAAATGAGGGGCCAGAAGTCGTATGGGTGGAGTTCTTCACCAATTGTAAAGAATCCAGCAAATTAATTGTAGGAGTATGCTATAGACCCCCTAATGTAAGTGAGGAGGAAGAGACAAAGCTCCTAATGCAAATAGAAAAGGCTGCTAGTTTAGGTAAAGTAATGATAATGGGGGATTTTAATTACCCAGATATTGACTGGAGCAACGGTACTGCTAGATCAGTTAATGGGAACAAGTTTATAAACTTATTGCACGACAATTTTTTAGCACAGGTTGTTGAGGAGCCTACCAGAAAAAATGCTATTCTTGATTTAGTGATCTCAAATGACCCAGAACTTATAGCAAATGTGCAAGTCATTGAACCCCTGGGTAATAGTGACCATAATGTTATATCTTTTAATGTCTGGTGCAAAAAACAAAAATATACTGGGGCAACAAAAACCATGAATTTTGCCAAAGCTAATTTTAGTGCCTTGAGGGCTGCCCTACAGAGCATTTATTGGGGCATTAGGTTTTCAGCTAAAAACACAGAACAGAAATGGTTGTCCTTTAAAATGATATTAAATCATTACTGTTCTCAATTTATTCCCTTAACGACTAAACGTAGAAGCTCTAAGAATCATCCTGTGTGGCTTAATACAGAGGTAAAGATGTTAATGGGAAAGAAGAGAAAGGCATTTAAAAACTACAAATCTGTAGGGACAGAAGCTGCATTTAATGAATATAAACACTGTAATAAATGTTGTAAATCAGCAATCCGGAAGGCTAAGAAAAGAAATGAAGAGTTAATTGCGGTGGAGGTGAAAATTAACCCTAAAAAGTTTTTTAAATATATTAATAGTAAAAAGATGCAGGTTGAGAGTGTTGCTCCATTAAATAATGGTACCAGTATGGTTGTAACAGATACAGATAAGGCAAATGTGTTAAATCAGTTCTTTTCTTCAGTGTATACAATAGAGGAGTCTGGGTTCACAGGCTCACTTAATAACTGCACGAATGGTTCAGCTCAATCTAGTCAGTGGCTGACTCAGGATATGATTCAAAAAGCTTTAATACAAATTAATGTAAACAAGGCTCCAGGGCCTGATGGCATACACCCCCGGGTTCTAAGAGAGCTTAGTTCAGTTTTAGACCAGCCCTTATTTCTGATTTTCTCAGATTCACTGTCATCTGGTATGGTGCCTATGGATTGGAGAAAAGCTGATGTTATTCCAATATTTAAAAAGGGATTACGATCTCAGCCTGGCAATTATAGGCCAGTAAGCTTGACATCTGTGGTGGGCAAATTATTTGAAGGCTTGTTAAGGGATCACATACAAAATTTTGTCCTAATGAATGGCATTATGAGCAACAATCAACATGGCTTTATGAAGGATAGGTCATGTCAGACGAATTTGATTGCATTTTATGATGTGGTAAGTAAGATTCTGGATAGTGGGGGGGCAGTAGATGTGATCTATTTGGATTTTGCCAAAGGGTTTGATACTGTGCCCCACAAACGACTGCTTTCTAAACTAAGGTCTGTTGGGCTTAATGAAGTCGTTTGCACATGGATAGGAAACTGGCTACAGGATCGGGTACAGAGGGTGGTTGTTAATGGGACATTCTCTACTTGGAGTAAGGTTCTTAGTGGGGTCCCCCAGGGCTCAGTATTGGGTCCACTTTTATTTAACTTGTTCATTAATAACTTAGGGGAGGGTGTTGTAAGTAATGTATCAGTGTTTGCAGATGACACAAAATTATCCAGCCCAATTAATTCCATCCAGGATGTGGCATCCTTGCAACAGGATCTTGACAAACTGGCAATCTGGGCAGCTAAGTGGCAAATGAGATTCAATGTTGATAAATGTAAAGTCATGCACCTGGGATGTAAAAATATCCAAGCCACTTATACCCTTAATGGGACTGCACTAGGCAAATCCATTATGGAAAAGGACCTTGGAGTCCTTGTAGATGATAAACTTGGCTGTAGCAAGCAATGCCAGTCAGCAGCATCAAGGGCAAATAAGGTCTTGAGCTGTATTAAAAAGGGGCATAGAGTCACGGGAGGAGGGGGTCATTCTTCCACTGTATAGAGCACTTGTAAGGCCCCATCTAGAATATGCCGTACAGTTTTGGTCTCCATCACTCAAACAGGACATTATTGTATTAGAGAGGGTACAGAGAAGGGCAACTAAGCTGGTAAAAGGTATTGAAAATCTTAGCTATGAGGAAAGACTGGCCAAATTGGAGATGTTCACGCTGGAGAAGAGGCGCTTAAGGGGTGATATGATGACTATGTATAAATATATAAGGGGATCATACAACAATCTCTCTAATGCTTTATTTACCAGTAGGTCTTTCCAGCTGGCACGAGGTCACCCATTCCGATTAGAAGAAAAGAGGTTCCGCCTAAATATTCGGAAGGGGTTTTTTACAGTGAGAGCTGTGAAGATGTGGAATTCTCTCCCTGAATCAGTTGTACAGGCTGATACATTATATAGCTTTAAGAAGGGGTTGGATGGCTTTTTAGCAAGTAAGGGAATACAGGGTTATGGGAAATAGCTCATAGTCCAAGTTGATCCAGGGACTAGTCCGATTGCCATTTTGGAGTCAGGAAGGAATTTTTCCCCCTCTAAGGCAAATTGGAGAGGCTTCAGATGGGTTTTTTGCCTTCCTCTGGATCAACTGGCAGATAGGTAGTTAATAAAAAAAAAAAAAGGTTGAACTCGATGGACATGTGTCTTTTTTCAACCTTACTTACTATGTTACTATGTTACTATGTTACTATGTTACTACCATGTGTTGGTAGAGTCATGTTTTAAGTTGAAGATTAGTGAGAGCCAATATGGACACTCACTAATCTTTAGCCAATATGGACACAGTTTAAGAGGCAATCCTTTAACATAGGCAGATAGGTAAAGTTACACAAGATCATAAGCTGTATTGGTGACTCTAGGTGATTAAGAGCAAGTATCTGGTTTCTTGTACATTGTCCACATACAATGACTGGTACATACAGAATGAGTAAACAAAGACAGAAAGTTGAGGACAAACTGAATATTGCCTAGTAAACATATGAAGAAAAACATAAACTGATAAAGAGTAAGATTAGTAGCACACACAGAAAGAAACATTGGATATACCATTCCTGAGAGAACAGAGAGAACATGGTGAATGGTGTGGCACCTATAAAATGAATCTGCTGTACTACATCAAGCAGAGGCCATTGTTTTATCGAGATTCATGGATCTTGCTGAATCATCACATATTTTTAATCTGATAAAGAAAATCCTACCCATTCCTAAGAGTGCCTTTTATTTAATCATTCAGCTTGTCTTGCAAAGAGCAGGGATTAGTTCCTTGTTATCCTATTTACTTTATTTACTTTATTCATTTACTCGTGCATTTGGCTTCTTGTTCGGTTACATTGCACTTTCGTCGAAGCTATTAAATGCCATAATCAATTGTTAGGATGCAATGCAATACAATCCTTTTCAAATGTCAAAATAAATTACCCACGGATAAAATGTATAAATAAAAAAAGGTTGCTGAAAGCTGGGGATAGATCTGTGATGTGTCAGCATTCACCCGGGACCTTATATAACCTTAATACCTTAAAAAGATCTCGATTCATTGTCAACTCTGTAACAATTCAGAGCCATAGGGATGAACTGGATCAGTAAATATTGGTAATGTTGAAACAGGCCACCCAGCAACATACAATAAAAACAACCCACTTTATCATGCATTCTGAAAAGCTGGCCAAATATGTTTCAATACTGATATGGCTACTTCAGGCTCAACTGTTGGTTTATTGGTCCACGTGTAGGCCAAAATGATGTCTTTCTTGACTGATATTTGGTCAGTGATCAATCATATATTGAGTCATCTAGTGGACAGGTAAGGTAAGAACTGTATTAGCTGCCTCCAACTACAGAGAATGTCTCCTAAGATACTTTCTGAAGAAGGTTACAGGCCATGTTTCTCTAGTGATATGCACTTGTTGGTGGACACACACAATGCAAATAGTGAAATATTGGAGAAACAGAAGTACTAACATATAATTTCAGTACAGTCTCCAGCACACATGGTCTATACATTAGAAGATCTGATTGTTGGTTGAGGTCACCACACAAGTGGATCTTTGCCTTATTTAGTCATCAAGAACTGGGTCAAACTGGCTGATCTGATCATTGGTTTGTTTAGATAAGGGCTTCACTGGTAATGAAATCAGTAACAATGACATATTTCAATTCTTGGTTAGCTAAGTCTAGTGAAAAAAGGACCAGCTGCCCACACACCATTATGTTTGCAGTAATGTGACATTACAGTATCTTCACAACCTGTGTGGTAAAGCATTCCACTGAAAATGGCCCACCCAATTAAAGATCCTTTATGGAAAGTTTTTTGTACTAATTTTATATCCTTGACTTCTGCCAAACATTGTAGAAATGCAAATGCTGCACATAGTTACCTGCAAACACTGGTAATATCAATCTACAGAAATCTATGTTAGAATGTTGGCAAATTCTACATCCATCTGTTTATGGAGAGAAATTGCGCAGTACTCCCACCACCTACAATACACTTCAACTAAACTTTAGATTCTAAAGGGCTTGCAAAAACAGTAACTGAAAGTAAAACTTAGATTGCATTGATGGTTTTCCCAAAAGGAAAAAGCATTGATGGTTTTCCCAAAATACTTGCTGCTACATGCACCAATGCACCTGGCCAGCCTGCTCCTATATATAGTGCACAAGCACACCCATGGATGTTAAAAACCCTGGAACTTGAGCTTTTTTCTAAATTTGAAAAAAAAAAAACCTCAAAATTAAACTCAATTTTTTTTCAGAATCGTGAATTATTTCCATACGAGAACACATTTAAGAAAGAAAGACAAATCAGAAATACTTGATACTGATATCAGAAATATAAAAATGAACAAAATGCACTTTGTTCCTTTCATTTTTACAAATTTGACTGTTTAAAAAAATTGTTCAAAAAAATTAGCTTTACTGAAAGAGCATCTCACATTGACTTATATAACATTATAGCTGGATGTCATTTATATCACTGATACTGTAAATCTTGAAAATTCAAGAGAATTTGGTGAACTTGAATTCAAAATATTTTGAAAAGAATTGTTTGCTGTAAGGTTCTAGAATTGCAAAAAATAAAAAAAAAACACTTTTTTAATAGACAGGCCTTTTGCTGTCTATAGAAGAAGAACAGTACATAACTTACAGTATATTTTAGGCAATACCGATTTAAAGATGATTCATTGTCAAGTTGTTAGAAGTGTTGATGTTGCCTTTAAGATTTCTAACAGTTCAACTATATTTGCAAATAAATTGCCTCTTAGCTAATTGTGATGCTCTTGGGTAACCTCTTGAAGCCAAAGGAACTTTTCACATTGAAGTTCAGTCAAGTTCTTTTTCTGGGTCATGCATCCCTTTCTGTGGACACATTGAAAGTCGAAATGCACAAATCCTGCTTTGCACCTTCAATCTGGGCCTGCAGAATGGGCCGGCAGTAAATCCTTGTGTTCACAGAGCTGTGAAACCCGTCAACTAAGGATAGAGACACTCTATAAAGAGCATTGAAAGAAAACGCTTTCAGTAGCACCATGAACCATAAATTTCTGCATGTGAAGAATGATCCCATTGATCGGACAAATTTCCCCATCAACAGTTTTTTTGTTAATGACCTCTTGTACGTCCTACTACTTCCACCTTAACCCTTTCCTGGAAAGAGAAACGTCTATTGCCACCCAATGTACGTCGTTTTCTGCAGTTGTGAAAAGAACTTCCTCTCTCTTTGATCTTTGAAAATGTGTCTCCTTTTTATGATGGAATAGAAATTATAGGCAATAATCTAATCCTGAGAATTTGGAGCACAGAAGCTCTAAGAACTTCACCCAGAGAAGAGGCTTTCTTTGTTCGTTATACTTCATGTCATCACGTTGCTTTCCTATATTGCTGTAAAATATTGAAGTATGAGAGCTTATTGTAACATATCTAGAGCACAAAATATGCAACACTTGGTATATAGCCTCTGGGAAACATTTAGCAATGTTACAGAGGATGATGCATTGTATTACAAAGAATGTGATCTGACTTGTTCCCCAGAACAGCTTGCTCCACCTCAGAAGTACCTCACTTAACTCATAACCATTATATGAAGGTAGCTTACCCAGTCTGTATGTTTTGCCAGTGCCATCTTTGTAACCCAAGACACAGAGCACAAACACATATCTTAAAGGAGAAGGAAAGCTCCAAGACAGTTTATTGCCAACAGATTAGCCACAATAGTGCAAGCTAGAATGCTATATTTATTCTGCAGAATGCTTTACCATACCTGAGTAAACAGCTCTAGACACTGTCTCTGTTTGTTTAGGATAGAAGTTGCCATATAAACTTGGTGTGACATCACTTCCTGCCTGAGTCTCTCCCTGCTCACTAACAACTCTGAGCTCAGATTATAGCAGTGATGGGAGGAGGGAGGGGGAGAGGAGCAAACTGAGCATGCTCAAGCCCTGGAGGTTTAAGCTGAAAACAGGAAGTCTGATACAGAAGCCCATGTGTACACGATAAAAGGAAAGAAATGCTGTGTTTCTTTTGACAGAGGACTCAGAGAAGCATTACTTTTAGGGTTTACTGGTGTATTTATATAGACCTTTCTGATAAAGCTTACTTAATTTTAGCCTTTCCTTCTCCTTTAAAGGTACCATTGGCTGCAAGTTATTATAAGCCTCTGTTGTCCACATATGCTGCAGCAAATTTTCTGTTTTTACTTTATTGTTTCAAGCTCCCTTTTGAAATTAAGATATTTTCAGACCATCTTTTACGTATAGAAAAGTTATAAATATAAGAAAACACTGCTATTCACCCATTGTTAATATATCTACGACACTCATTAAGTAATCACCCCAAATAATCACCTGAAAATACCTTTACTTTTAAGTTGGGCTCCCAGGAGCATCTAGAATAACAAATAGACCTTGTTCCAAAATGTCATCCTAACTAGAATATTCCATGTTCTGCTCTTGAATCCCCTGAGAGGATAATGTGAAATGTTTGCAACTGTTGGTGATAGCTACAGTACCTTTGATAGAAGCCTATGTTGTCTTTACAACAGGGACCAACTTTTGTAAGACTAATTGCACCTTGGGTATTTTGACATACGTATGGCCTTGTTTTTTATTCTCAAGAGATACAGCTTCAAGGTGCAAGAGTCTTGTATAGACTGGGCATTGAAGGAGTGCTTGCTATTGAGCAAGGGCATTTTATTTTCATTGTTCTCTTTAAATGGACCATGCTGAAAAAATGTGCTCCATACCATCAGTCTAGATGGGTCATTTAAGTACTCACTTAAATGCACTACCCTACTGTTTTGGGTTATTGGATGCTATATTGGATTGAGACCCTTTAATCCAACACTATGGGGGTTATTTATCAAAATCTGAAATGTTCTCACTATTTTCTAAAAACCACTCCAACCAAATCCGCACTTTCTCCCCCTACTTATCAATACATTTTCACAACAATTTCTTGTTGGGAAAAGACTTGATAAATTGTGAAAAATTCTGAAAAAGAAATGCTGCATTAATTTACAGAAAAAAACTTTATCACCACATAAATCAAATGACTGAGTTCATTTTTAAAACACTTAAAAAATGATAAAAGTCAGAATGTTAAAAAATCAAATTGAGATTGAACAGAAGCTCAACAGATTTTAGTTGGCAACGTTTTCTCATTTTTAATTTTTTTTTGGCTATTGCTGAGGCTTAAACAATTGAGATTGGAAAACTTGAACCTGAAATTGTTCAGATTCACTCAATTTTCTGGAATTTCCACCAAAACTCAATGACAATTTTAATAAACGTGCCCCTTGGCTGTGCAGCTTATCAGACTATTTCTCCTTCCCAATGGCTACAGTATGCTGTAAACAGGGCCGGCCTTAGGCCTATTGGACCAATTGGGCCCAATTGGGCCCCGCGCCTCAAAAATGAGCCTTTCATTGACACAACAATTGACACTACACAGCATTATTGAATATCCTTCACTGTGTGTAAGCAAACTTTCCTTCAATATTGATTTTAAAAGCTTAACTCTCTTAGAAACATGACTAATGTGGTGTGATTTCTCTGGGAATATTGCATGTACCTGGCAGTTGGATTCCTTTTTTTTTTCATCTCCTTATAAAATGGTATGAGCTATCCAGGTTTTAAATGAATTCTTTATGTTTTTACTAGCAACATCAGAAAAAAACGAAACCTACATGTTAACCTATATGTGTTTAGGGAGCAAGAAAGGAAAAAAAAAACAATAGCACATTTATATTCACAGCAAACTTTTGACATTCACAGCTGCTACAGACTTTGTTACAACAACATTTGAATTTGCTAAAACTGGCAAATGTCAATACGACTTTTGCAAACGTTTTGTAAGACGGAACCATTTCTATGAACTTCAGGAATTATTCACGGCAAGTCTGAACAAGTGAGAATATTGAATCATTACACACACAGCAAATTCTATTGATTAACATTTTTACTGAAGCTTTGGTTGTATACTAATCAGGAGGACCTGCTTGATCCCCACTGGCAGTTTTCAGTTGGACTGAATATGTGGCCCACTCTTTGTATATCTAGTTATTTATAGTGTTGGGGTTCATTTCTAACTATTTCTGAGAATATCTAATCAATACTTCCTTACCTCAGGTTGGCAAAGCCTTTCAGATATGTCAGGAAAATTGCATGACTTAAAGTAGTTTGCAGAACAAGATTTAATGCACTGAAATATCACCATTTCATCTGCTAGTTCACGTAAAGATTGGCAATTTTTCATATTCCTTAGTGAGCAGTGTCTGTGGTTGGCATTTTGACATTGTCACTCATGTCAGTAAAACAAGTTGACACGGGTAAGTGTGCTTTTGAAATCTCTGCTCCTCTGCAAGAAATATCAGTTTCCTTCAACCAATGAAATCTCAAGTATGTTCAATTTGTGAGCTTTTTAGGCAAGTTACTGCACCTCAAATATATCATCATTGATTTAGAACTCAAAGGCAAACAAAGGACCAAGCTAGACAGTCACTTATTGAATGTTGAATGAATACTTACTTGAAGACCATCTAGTGCTTAAAAAGGAATCTGTCATGATATTTATGGTGTAGTTTGTATTCCTAAATGATACTGTTCACACTGCAAATAATTCACCCTGCCATATAAAATTAATATCCTAACTCAATAAGTGTATTTTTTGTAGTTGTAATATTGGTGTGTAGGAGCCATCTTAGGTCATTTTGCCTGATCATGTGCTTTCAGAAAGAGCCAATGTTGCACTATGGAACTGTGTTCTGGCAGGCTGCTGTTTCTAGTGATGGGCGAATTTGCGCCGTTTCGCTTCGCCGAAAAATTTGCGAATTTCGTTCGAAATTCGAGAAACGGCGCCTGGCGAATAAATTCGCCCATCACTAGTTGTTTCTCCTACTCAATGAAACTGAAGGAGTCACAGTTCTATCTGGTTACTTTCCCATTGTTCTGTTGTTAGGCTGCTGGGGGGGAAGGGAGGGGTTGATATCACTCCAACTTGCAGTGCAGCAGTAAAGAGTGATTGAAGTTTATCAGAGCACAAGTCACATGACTTGTGGCAGCTGGGAAATTGACAATATGTCTAGCCCCATGTCAGATTTCAAAATAAAATATAAAAAAATCAGTTTGCTCTTTTGAAAAATGGATTTTAGGGCAGAAGTCTGCCGGAGCAGCACTATTAACTGATGCATTTTCCAATGACAGTATCTGTTTAAATATGGCTACTTAAAAATTATTTTAATATGTTACCAATGTTATGGATGTTGCTATCCCCCTAAAACCCCATTTCTATGAAATATTCCATTAATTGTAGCTTCTAAAATATGACAGGTAAATTTAAAGACTTGTAGTGCACCCGGTCATACACTAATCCAACCGTCAAATCCTGTAGAATAAACCATCTCTAAAATTAGAAGATTCAGCTCCACTAGATCTTTCGCATACCCTTTTGATTCTTATAGACTAATGTACCTTTTTGCTAATTTACATACTGGTTGACTTCAGCACTGGATAGGAACAGTAACCCCATAAAAGTTATGTGGGTGTTACACATGGAGGCCTGCTTATCAACATTTTCATGTTCATAGTTTTAGAGGTTTTTGAAACCAAGACTAAAAACCACATTCTATAAAACCATGAATGTGAAATGTATTGAAAAATCCAAAGTTAAAAAGCATGAAAGGGAAAACTTTGACTTTTTTGAGTTGTCTTTTAAGTATTGCACACAAAAGTTAACTTCAGAAACACCAGAAAACCTCTAAAACCACAAGATCTTCCAGTTGTAAAAGGGACATCTGTCTTTGACTTCTACATGATTTCGACAAGATTTTTGGTGTCAAGAAGCCTGATTTGAAAAAGTTGTGGCTTAATAAATTGGCCCCTTAGATATTACTTGTATCTAGGTTTATTCAAATACTATTTAAAAACCAACCTCTTACAGTGCATTTATAAATCACAAAGCTTTTAATCTGATGCTTGCAGCTATGAATAACATTTGACATCTGTTTGTTTATAGCACTATATCATTTGCTTGTGAAAACAATTGTATTCTAAATTACATTATATTTGCTAGTTAAATAGAAACCATGTAGACCAACATACAGAAAGTAAAATAGAAATACCACAGTTCACCCAAAATACCTTCTCCTTCTTTTCAATATACAAAGCAGATTTGCGAACTTCTCCAATATAAAAACATTATGCAGGTATGGGACCTGTTATCCAAAATGCTCAGGACCTGGGGTTTACTGGAATTTGGATCTTTATACCTTAAGTCTACTAGAAAGTCATGTAAACATTAAGTAAACCCAATAGGCTGGTTTTGCTTCCAATAAGAATTAATTATACAGGTATCTTAGTTGGAATGAAGTACAAGGTACTGTTTTATTATTACAGAGAAAAAAATAGATATTTTTTTTAAAATTTGGATAAAATGTAGTCTATGGAAGACAGCCTTCCCATAATTCTGAGCTTTCTGGATAACATGTCCCATACTTGTATATATATATATATATATATATATATATATATATATATATATATATGTTCAGAAAGTACCTGCGCTCAATCCCTTGTAATACATGGTGGGTGCTCGGTCGAGCTATAATATACAATCTTCAGAATGGACCTGCACGCCAAGTAGTTCAATCAAGGTGAATTTTTATTGAATCATCACTCACGTGTCCAACGTTTCGGCCCACATTGGGGCCTTTATCAAGGAAGGGCCTTCCTGATGACGGCTTGAGTTTGTAAGCCGAAACGTTGAAATAAATCTACCAGCTTTTCTTCACTTATTAAGACCTATGTGTGCGGAAGTTTTTTTGCTTTATAGATATGAATTTTTGTTCCAGCATCTAGGCATCACCATGGCTATCTGAGTGCACCTATCTAGTTATATGTCTATATATATATATAAAGGCCTTGATAAAGGCCCCAATGCGGGCCGAAACGTTGGATGCACAGTGTATTGAATAAACACTTTTGATAAAGAAAACGGAGTGCTGGTCCATCTTCAATTGATACATATCCTTTTGACCGAGCACCCGGCAAGGAACTACAGAGGATAGAGTGCAGGTGTCTCATATTGAACTATATATATATATATATATATATATATATATATATATATATATATATATATATATATATATACACTCATAAATATATATATAATCGTTCTGGAAAGTACCAGCACTCTTCCTTTTGATATTTGCAGTGGGTGCTCTGGTCAAATATAATGTATATCCTTCAAAATGGACCAAAATGGACTCCAAGTTCATTTAAACAAATGATTTTTATTCAAACATCACACGTGCATCCAACGTTTCGGCCTTGATAAAGGCCCCAATGTGGGTGGAAACTTTGGATGCACGTGTGATGTTTGAATAAAAATCATTTGATTAAATGAACTTTTGGAGTGCTGGTTCATTTTGAAGGGTATATATATATATACTTATCATATTGTGTGATCCCAAACAAAACACAGATATAGAAACAAGATTATTCCTTGAATATTTCATTCCAGTATAATCTCCAGCACCAATGAGTTGACAGATATAGAGGTGGGAGGTAGACACCTCTGCAACAGATTATTCTGACATTCAAGTTTTTTACAGAGAAAATTCAATTTGAGTTTTCGAGTCTGTAAAATTTGTCCGAGATTTAGATATTCTTTTTTTTGTAAAATAACCCCCCCATTCGAATTTCAAGTATATTCAAATTCAAGGGAGTTAAAAAAAAATTCCACCTCTTTGATAAATATGTTTAATATAAACACCAGTCCAACAATAAAGGCCTCCAAACTGAAAAAGCTTAAGTAATTTGACTTTTTTTTTGGAAAAATGTTAATGGCTGGGAAGTTCATCATCATTATTTATTTATAGTACAAGCAAGTTACATAGCTCTTACCAAAAATATTATAACACACAAGAATGAATGATGTGGATCATTGCCTCAAAAGGACTTATTTATAATTGTTTAGGGAACCATAGATATCTAAGGTGGATGGAAAGAAGCATCCTTACATGGTGGAGGGTAGATTTCAGAGACCATTTGAGTGACTAGAAAGAAGAAGAGCATTTGACAGGTCATGGAAGCAATCCCAGAAACAGTGAAGTGCATACACCCTGCTCTGCTCATGAAAGATCATATTGGGTAGGGCATATGAGAATCCACCAGTGACAGTGGGCAAAAAGCAGATGATGACACACCAGAAATCCCAAGTAGTATGAAGAGTATTGGCACCTTTATTTGAGGAACAGTCACAAGACTGATCATATTGGATAAGATGTATAATGATCAGTCACTGTCTATAAGCAGGAAGTAGGATATGGTAGTGTGAAGAGTGTAGGCATCTTTATGGCTACAGATATTGTTGTGTACCTGATGAATGGTCATAACACAGATCATCTATGCATTGTCATGTATCATTGTTTGTAAAAAAAAAAAAAAAAGATCAGTCGATAGAGGACAGCAGTCGAATTTGGGATTTTAAGGCAGCTGTCTGTGATTTTAAGGCTACTGTCTGTGGGTCAGCAATTTTACACCTCCATGCAATCACATTTCAGTTATTTTTATCAGAACTTTATTTGCTCTTTTGGAAGAACATTTTTCTCCCATCTTCAATGCCATATTGTACAAAATTAGGACGTTTTCAGAGACTGAGCAATAAATGTGTGATTAAAAAGAAAAGAAAAAAAACCTCCACATTTCCTCAATGTATAAATACGGCATTAAAACTGATATGTTTAAAGTACTGCCATAACTTTCCCAGCTGCTGTAATTTCTGGAGTTTATTGCCCCAAACCACAACCTTAGAAAACAGTACAGGGAGACCGAGAGAAGGAGCCATATCATGCAATCAGAAATCCAAACAAGGAAAACATTTTATGCATTGGTTTCTAAATATTAATATTTTATTTTAAAATGTTCTACTACAAAAGGATTGTCTCTGCACTTATATAGTTTACTTGCCACTTATGTTAGGAAGGAGCTGATTCGTAAAAAAAAAAAAAGATCAGAATTTGAAGGGAAAAAAATTCTAATGGAATGCAGAGAATTCTCAGAGATAATTGCTTAATCAGATTGTCTTCTCCAGTAAAACTGCCTAAGTTGATGATTTATCTGAACTTAAATGGGCATCCTGGAGATAAATAGTTTATAGTTTTTTTCAATGACTCATTTATTGTTGAAATATTCTATTCAAATTTAGCTCAATGAACCAAGGGGTATATTAATTTTTCTATAGAGAAATTGTCAGTAATGCACTACAGGGGGGCATACAGACTCTCTATTAAAACATTTAATGATGCCAATATACAAACTTGGACTAAAAAGCTCGAGCTTGCTGCTCTCTTTTTGTCCCATCATGATAATTGAATTACTTTATTATTACTACATGATGGCAACTATAGGAGTATCTTGATTTGATCATAAAGTGCCACATTCCATACTGTATAATGTACACTATGTTGCATTGAGGCACCAGGGAAAGCATAATAAAGGAAAAATGCCGCTGCAGACTAACCCCTTCCAATAATGGCCGTGCTCTCCAAACGCTATGCCACTACTCTTACTCCACAGGCATCCCTGCTGTTGCTAGTACAAAAAGAAGCAAGGAGGGTATACCAGGGAAGAATTGGCACTTTATTCAATATGAATTAACAAACTGGCTCTACTTCCTGCCATCTGAGCCTGATCCTCTAAGCCCATGACCAAGAGCCCGAAACGCGTAAGGCATGGAGTTTTTTAATGTGACCTCCTTGCTTCTTCTTGCACCAGGGAAAGTGTTTCACGATTTCCCTGGTTGGTTTTGTTTAGTTTTTTGTAACATATATATTAACAGATCAATGAAAATTTGTAGCTCCAATACAAGGAACTCTGAACTTACTAACTGCTAATGGCAATAGGTAATCAGATCACCCTTTGAAAAAGCAACTTGTAGTTATCACAGTTTTTAATATCTATACCTATGCCGGGTGTGGTGCCTGACAGAATCTTCACTCTGTCTATCTTTTCTATAAGCCCATCAACATCATGCACACAAATGTTTTCAAGGTTTTGCTGCGGAAAAAACGCCAATGGACTCCAATGTATTGTGCACTGGAAAAAGTCATGGAAAGATTTCTTAAGTGGCCTTCACCTACTAGTACTGTCAGTATAATGTATATTGTTTCAGAAGACTGAAAACAAGAACCAAACACCATCCACTTAACCCCACCCCAGAAATCACAATGGAACAAATGCCTTCCACCTGTGTAACATAAACCTGAAAGATTGCCTATAACTTACCTACTGTATAAGAAAACAGTTTTACTTTTGATTTTCTTTTAATACTGATAAAAATGAACCACAAGTGTAAGGTCGTGTATGCATTCCAAGGATGGTAAGTGATCCCAATATTGGATAATTACCCTTTTTTTAAAAGTCAACCAAGTATCAAAAGAGACAGTAATTCAAGGACAACTCTCGATAGCTCTATAATTCAACATGGACTGTTGTGTTAGAAACAGGTAATCAACAGTTAATTCAAATATTTGAAAACCCCCAAAAATCTTGATTGCTACCTTATCTATCAAAAGACTTAAAACACCAAAACTCGATAGCTTGAAGTTATATAAAAAAAACACTATAAATGCATTCTCCTCTTAATTTTAAAAAAAGTCTGCAAAAATTAATATTTATTTCAAAAACTTGACTTTTAGAGGAGATGGAACTGGCCTAGATGTTAAGTGCTCAATCTTTGATGTGGGATCTCATGCTAGAGTCCTTGCTTCAATTCCCTTTGGCAACTCCTTGTGACTCTGGACAAGTCACTTAATCTCCTGGTATTCTGGCTACTTAGTGCGACTATAACAGCTGCCTTGCTTGCTGAAAAAACACTTTGAGTCCCATGGGAGAAAAGAACTATATAAATCAGTCCCTTTAACATTGTTTCAATGTTGAGAATACACCCCATTAAGTTCCACATAACCATGCCATATTTTTCCAAAAAACCTAATCTAGAAAAAAAATCAATCTAATTTTTTTCTAATGTTTTTTACTAATTCAAATTTGAATGTTGACCTGCCCCTTAGCATCATGTTTACCTCTGTATACCCTACCATCTATTGACTCTTGCCTTCAAAGATGACACATTATATTGGGTTCTTCTTGATTAAGACTGTTTAGAGTATTATTAATTACATCATTTTAAATCTCCCTGCAGCCAATTATTTACATCAACCGTTTCCTAACTGGAGAGATCAATGTTCTGAAGCAGGTCACATGTTTTCTTCACCCATCACTTTAAAGTAACATTCTAAGACAACAGGTCAAGGCAGAAGTACTGTCCTTCAAAGTACACTATCACCAGTACTGTCTGCCCCAATTCCTGTTCCGGCTCTAAGTGAACATACTCATCTCACATGTCGTGTTCATTGTAGTATTGATTTTGGTGCTTGATGCTACACCAACTTTAAAGAGACCCTAGACAACACTTACTCTACTTAAATGAATGCATTAGCCATTGCTGACATCAGTAATTTCATCATCAGTATCCACAGATGCTAAATGGTTCTGAATGCATTATAAAAACAGCCATTATGTGTTTTCTCTTTTTTTCCCAACAAAATCTAGTCACTGAACGGAGTATAATTTTTAACTGAATGCAACACACACCATTACCCTGACAGCTCAGTATCAGTCTAACACTTGAAAATGTTCTTCTTTCCATCATATACAATAGAACAATTTGACAGCAATTTCACCTCATTGTGTAAGGTTTAATTTATGGCCTACTGCCTGATGTCTGCTACAGTATATATTCTGTCTAATTTCTCTTCTAGCTGAGTGCTAGGGAGATCG
Organism: Xenopus laevis; assembly: GCF_017654675.1. NCBI lineage: Eukaryota > Metazoa > Chordata > Amphibia > Anura > Pipidae > Xenopus > Xenopus laevis. The sequence continues at coordinate 26,070,745 of NC_054374.1, read as the reverse complement.
TGCCTAAACCTCGCGGTCATAAGAGCTAACAATTTTCTTACTCAGGAGATAGCAACTAATAGTACCAAGTAACTGGTATCTCTCAACTTCCTAAAAACCTTAAAAAGGCATATTCCATAGCTATTAAAATGCACCCAAACTATAGTGGATATTTAATTATACAACTAGATGTTTCCTTAATTTGTTTCGGTAACTTTGCCAAAATCATCAAGATAAAAGATAAGATAAACACTTTGTAGCTATTCCTCTGTATGCTAGTCAATATTATGACTGATCCTGTCTTGACTATACTATGTCTTCAAGTCATAAAACATGATTTGGAACTGCATAAATATTTTGTACAAAAATTCACAAACATAGCACTTTAGGCTGTTTTTAATATTAGAAAATACATTTATTTAAAATTTGAGTTGATCAAGATAAAACAATTTGAATTTGTATTTATCAAGTTTTTTCATGTTATCAATTTGATTTTTTTTCAAAATATAATGGTAATCAAGAATGAAAACAAATCAATGCATTTACATTTTTTTTAAGTTAAAGTTTTCCAAACTCAAATTTGTGAACAATCTGAAAATTCAGATGAAATATTTGGCAGCTATAAGCTAGTGATCTTATGTGTCAGTCAGTAGGAGGTGTATTTTCAATTTAAGCTTTTTTAGATTCAATGTTTGGAAAAAAAAAATCAAGATTTTGCTGAAAAATGAATGAAAGATTGCAAAGTAAAGTTCATTTTGTGTGATAAAGTTTACAGTTACATTTTATTGTAAATATGTCGGCGATCTAGAAAAAAAACACAATCAGGTTAATTTGAATTCATTTGAATTCTTGAGTATTCAGATAATCTTAACTGTAAAGCAAGATTTGCAGAATCATTGTTTTTTTTTTTTCACTTGATCAGGATTTTCCAGTTTAAGTTTTTGCAAATATTCAAGTCAATTCAAGTTTTTCAGAGATTCAAAAAAAATAGTAAAATCAAGATAAATTATAAAATGATCTGAAAACTCTAGAATAAACGTTACCTTTATAATTTGCCAGTGTTGGTTTGAATTTTTTTTTATTTTGGCTCAAACCAACTTATTTTGGGTCAACCTATATTTATTACATTTATTCTCCATCCTTTAGATGACCACAGTGAGGAGACAGGAATCATTAATCACTATGGGAAAGGACAGATTCTTCTAGGGTTTATAGCTTTATTTTAGATTTTTTTGTTGATTCATAGGAATACATGATTACTGTTCTAGTTGCAATCTGACAGATGGCACAAACAAACGTCACAAATATTGGTAGGCATATGTATGGCCAAGTATTAAAAGAAAAACATGCATATCGGCCCAGGGTTTGAATAACAATAAATTGTATAACAGCTCTTTTTGACAAGGCTGTTTGGTGTATTATAAGAAGCCAACAAAACACAGCATCATTAGACACCTTCCAATTATCTCTTATAGAATATTCACAAGGCACTTTGACTCTGGGGCAGTATATAAGTCAATGTTTTCAAATGTTGCCTTTGAAAGACGCATTGAGGTCTTGCAGTGTCAGGGAGACATCTCTGAAAGCACATCCATTTCTGTCTCTGGCCTCAAACAAACAAAAGAGTAACTCGTAAAACATTTGTCATTTCGCTTATTGAAAAATGTGCCTTGGAATATAGTCCGTGTGGAGTCAACAGCCACGCCAATACAGATTGCAGTGAGAAAACCCCAGAGAAGTCAATATATCAACGCTCAGATTCTGAAGGAGGATCATGCGCTATTTCAGAATAAACCAGCTTATCCTTTATTGAAATAAAATGACTTGCTTTGTGGATAGAAGTGGACTTTCAATTCTTCAAGTGATCTTAAACCTAAAGGGTCTTGGTGTGTCTGAGCAGCTGAATGGGAATTGTGCACCTTTTATTGGACAAAAGAATGAAAGTACATGGCTAGTACTGCAAGATTTTGTTTTAAAGTAACACCATATCCTGTTTATATTGTATTTAGGAATTTACCTTTAAGTTTAACAACAATGTAGGCAGTGGTGTGCTAAGATTACTACAGGGCCATAGTTTTAAAAAAGGTTACTTACATGTCATATTGTGTGCACTGTATAGTTATATTTATAGATATAGGCAGGAGATACCATATTGTTTTCCCTTTCACATGTAAATTAAAATGATGACGTAATACAAATATGTCTATTAAACCTTTGGGTAAACTGGGGTCATAAAAACTCCCTTGAAGGGCAGTCTGCAGTCCTTCAGTTGGGCAGCCAAGCCTAAGACAGTACAGCATTAGGGGAATAGCTTATTGTATATGCAGAACATTTCAATATTCCTATGCATTCACTTGTGGGAGTTACCATACTACCTACACTGGAAAGGCAATTTTTCATAAAATACATGAGAGACAATGCTATTTCTTTGTCTGTTAGTCGGTGCAACAACTAGAGGGCTTCAGGTTAGGAAAAACACAAATGAAGAATTACTGTAACTATCTTTGTTTTCAGTGCTTACCCTGATCTGATATGTCTATTACCCCAATCTGGATACCTACCAGTGTTGCTGCGGATCTGTACCCATGTCAATTAACCCTATTTATACATTAAGGTATAAATGGAGACATTGTTTTTATTATTTTTTTTATTTGAAGCCATAAAAGAAAGAAAGATAGATAGATAGATAGATAGATAGATAGATAGATAGATAGATAGACAGATTGATGGGTATATTGAGTTTGTAAGCATTAGCAGGAAGTAGATGATAGAGATCTACTGGTAGGTGTGGTCATCCTGATGCTGTGTATTCTACAGTGCAGTGATGTTAACCCTGAATTGCTACAATGTTGGGAGCCACACACCTCTAAAATATTCATATTTCACCAAGCAGATCTGGAGATCTCCAACACCGCGCTAAAGCACAAAACCTAAGGTTCATGCAATGTAGGCTGCCAGTATATGCTCCATACTCCTCCTTGCCAGACAACAATCTAAAAGTCTGTGAAACCTCCCTTGTTCCCTTAGACTTTTTTTAACCTTTCAAACCCGGACTCCTTATTTCTGTGATGTAAGTGGCAGATTCGGGTCAGAAAAATGTGTGTCAGCCTTGAAGTTTATAAAGAGTTGTTAGGGTGGGGTACAGGATATGCAACATCTGTTCTATAGAGCTTGAATTTTTTAGCAAACGCAGAATGGCTATATACACTGGAGGAAATAATGTAACTGGAGAATGAAATGATATTGGCAAATGGCTAACCAAACCCCCTTTCAACCAACACCCTTCACTACCACCATTATTTTAATAATTGCATTTACCACCTAAAAATATTTGTGCCCACATGGAATGGAAAGAAACAGGCTATGACATCCTCTGCTACGTGAAGATAATGATTCATCCTGGAGTATGTCTGTATTAAATTAGTATCATTGGTCAGATCTGTCTGATTACCATGTGCTGAATTTTATACACAGTATTGCACTGGATATGTACAATGTGATTAAAAAATGCTGCAAGAAGGAGAGAGAGAGATAAAGACAAAGAGGGAGGGAAAAGGGAAAGGAGATGAGAGATAGGCAAGAAAGAAATTGAGTGAGAGGAAGGAATAAGGAAAAGGGCTGGTTAAACTGGCAGTTGTTTAATCACTAGCAGAAACACCAAGTGGGCTTTGAAAAAGAAATCCCAATAATTTTCACATAAACAGTAAATCTAAAAGGGAAAGTCCAATAACCGTCTCTTCTCACGTTTTCAAATCTCTTGTCACGTTTGCAAATCTCCAAACCCCCCTGTGATATTCTATGGATTTGTGAATCATTAATCACCAGTCTAGAAACAGCCCTCATTATCCCTGTAGAGTATCTATAAATCCATGGAAGGAAGAAAATACATCTATAAAATAAACTTCAAAAACATTTTAAAGAAAAAACTCAAAGACCCCTCAAAGACCCCCCCCCCACTACAGTCAGCCTGTATGTGAGCATTTTGATATACAGTTACTAGTCTGGTGTTTTTTGGTGGCGCCACAGGTTTCATGCCAGCCATCAGATTTCTCTACTTAAGGATTTATCTCTAACAGGTAAAAATGGACCTTGCTAGGTTATGGGTTTTGGGCTTGTATTTACTAATCATTTCATGAGCAGTAATGAAGAACTCCAGAATATGGAAGACCATTCAGCAGGGTTTTTCGCGTCCCACCTACTCTTGGAAAAAGTAAGAGCTTCATCTAGATTTGTTGCAAAAAAATCAAGGCTTCAGAGAGCTTCTTTAGCCATCTGTGGAAAAGGTCCACCTGGCAATCAGAATCACAACCACTTTTGTATGGAGTGTCAAAGTTGTGTTCCATCAGGCGTTTGGAACTACTATACCCAACATGGCATAAGCTGTGTATAACTCACAACAACTGGTAGTAACTTGCTAGATATATATATACAGTATCTATATATATTTAAAAGCTCATCTCCAGCCAACACACAATTCTCAAAATGTATAATATAGTGGGGGGCGTGGCTTTTAACAGCTGGAAGACAGTGAATTTGACACTCATCATGTATTGCATGTATACATTTAACATAGCAGGTCAACATAACCTGTAGCACAGGTCCTTTATTAAGAAATAGTTTTATGGGTGCCCCCTTTATGGGCACTGTCATCACCATGATCTTGATCCATTAAAAACAACAATTTCCTGACTTTTCAAAAGAAGGTCCATATCTGGCAGAGACAGAGAGAAAATGAAATGGAGCATGTGAGTAATGTTACTCATTGCTTCTGTGTCTCTCTGGCTGGTAAAGGGAATAATCCGATCAAACAGAAATTCTGTAAGCAGAGCACCAAAGAGAGGGATGAAAGTAGGAAACAAAATCCTTCCGCAGAACCCAGTAATACATAAACAAAGAGAAGTCCTTATGGAGCACCTCCAGGGGCACCATCTGTATATAATGAACCAACATCCCCAAGCAAACAGTATCCAAGGCTAAAATCAATTTTGTGCCTCCAACAGTATCACAACTGGATTTATTCTGAAAGAAGCAATGGAATAGGATTTTCTACCCCCCCCCCCACATTCCTTATGCACTGCTGCACACTATAATGGATAAATACTGGTAACAGGTGATTGCAGCCAGAACAGGAGAACCATCAACAGACACCTTAACATATACAAACACCCATAGATCAAAAAGCCAAGTGAGGGTGAGCACCTATAGGCTATATGAGGTGAAACCAGAGTAAGAGTAAAGGGGAACACTACCTTGCATTGAGAGGAGGCACAGGACAAATCCAAGCATCCAAATACTGTGCAGCAAGCAGGGTCTCATCTTCCCAGTGTAGAATTCCTCTTCTAGGGACTGTTGGTTCAGTGCACTAAATGTGCTCTTCTTCCTCTTCCCTCTTCAATCAGCAAATGTGATCCGTCCAGCAGTGGGTCTCCTTTTCCTTTCTTTCACAAGAGCTCTCCCAATATCCAGATGAAAGGGGCTGTGATGCTGCCCCAGATGCCCTGTTGTGTTGGGTACCAGAAAGGATTCTCCAATGTAAATCTGACTGGTTCAGGCATTCACACTGTGTCTGTATCTTCTCTGCAGCTCAGGCTGAATGTGAAGCTAGTAGGACAAGCTTAAGCTTTTTTTCCTATGCTGATAGGTGCTCAAAGCCTGAGAAAAAAAAAAGGATCCCACTGCTGCCACCTAGTGACAGAAAGCTGCATGCCATCTATACCAACAAGCTTCTCTCATCATTCTTTCCAGGATAAGGTGCAGATGGGATCACCCGGAGCTCACAATGCAGAGCTGTAATAGACGGAGCAGGATAGAATCCTCTGCTGAATGTGTTAGCGCTGGAGGATAGAAGCGGCTGATATGCAAAAGAAAGGAAGGGAATAATCTGCAGCACAGAATAATAATGAAGTTTGTGAGTCTGGAATTAAAATGATCCCAGGAGTGGATTTGAATTGAGCTTGTGCCATATTCCTCTTTCTGATCAGGGTTTTTACTCTTTCCTCCTTTCTCCAGAGCTCCCATTTAGGAGCCAGGAGTTCCATAACTTTCTGTATTCTCCACACTTTGTGCAGATTTGCACTGTATTATGGTCAGTTCTTAGGGGGGAAATGCTTGTATCAAGCTTTAACTGATACACATAAGAGTTTAATTGCAAAGGCAAAGGGCAAAAAAAGTGCACAACAGCTGTCCAAGAGCTATTTACAGAGGCACACAATCTATTGCATCCTCCCTTGCACTTTGCAGATGAACTGAAAAGTAGCAGAAAGACCTGCATCTGCCCCATGAATACAGAGGTAGCTGCTTTAACAGCACTGTGTTCATGTGGGGTGGGAGAATGTAGTATTCTCACCCCCTCCCACACGTCACCTACCTTGTGCTTCATTTAGATGTGCATGTTAGGGATCCCAGTACCCTACCATAGTGTGGATTTTAAGGACAGAGTCCACGCCTAAATCCATCATTGTAAAGTCCAATACTGTCCCTGCAACAATCAATTGTAAATCATCACTAAGGGGTGTAAGTTTGTACCCCTTAATGCTTCAATACCTGCAGCAGTGCACAAGTAAATAAGCCCTCTTGCTTAGTTCTTGCACCAAAATGCCATCTGATTCTTCTCTGGCAAATACGGTGCAAGGGGCAAAATAAAGGGAATATTTATACAAGGGAGCCCTTGAGAAGCGGTTACTTCTGGGGTTCCCTTTGTGTGGTGTGCTTTATGCTTTGCACTTGTGTTGGAAATGAGCCCCTTGGTGCACCCAAAGTGTCATTTACTTACACCATTCACATAGCCTGGAAGTACAATAGGGTTTCAGGCGAGTAACCCGGTCCGACCAGCGCTACCATCAATCCTGCTCTTGAACTTTCGCTCCTTGGACAACAAGATGGATCATCTGTGGCTCCAGTATTCAAGCCAGTGAGAAATAAAGGACTATTGCATCTTTATTTTCACGGAAACATGGCTAAACACAAACATCGCTGACTCGGCTATCCAGCTAGCCGAGCTAGCCTGCTACCGAGCCGGCAGAAACGCTGCATTGTCCGGCAAGAGCCGAGGTGGAGGTTTGTGCATCTATATCAACAAACTCTGGTGAACGAACTCTGCTGAAGTGACTTGCCACTGCTCACCACAAGTGGAGTTTTTAATTGTTAAATGTCGGCCTTTCTATCTGTCGAGGGAATTTACCGCAGTACTAGTGGTAGCTGTGTACTTGCCGCCTAGCTCAAATGTTAACCTGGCGCTAGGAGAGCTGTACGAGCTTCAAACAACACACCCGGATGGATTTAACGTTGTTGCTGGCGATTTCAACCACGCGAACCTGAAGTCAGTGCTTCCCAAATTCTTTCAACATGTGAACTTTGCTACAAGGGAAGAGAACTGTTTGGACAAAGTCTACACGAACGTGTGCGGCACCTACAAAGCCTTTGCGCGCACCCACATAGGTTCCTCTGACCACCGGACAGTGATGTTATCACCCACATACACATCGCTGCTCAAACGCACAAAACCAGCCAGAAAAACCATCACAGTCTGGCTGAGTGGAGCTGTGGAAGCACTTCAGGACTGTTTCGACTGCACAGATTGGAACATGTTCAGGGAGACTGCTACTCACAATGGCTCCATCAACTTGGAGGAGTACACAGACTCTGAGACCTGCTACATCAACAAATGCATAGAGGATGTTACCGTCTCCAAAACTGTTACCACGAGAGCGAACGAAAAACCCTAGTTTGCAGCAAAGGTTTGTGCACGGCTAAGAGTTAGAGATGTCGCTTTCCGATAAGGGGACAGAGTTGCTCTTAAAATAGCCAGGGCCAACCTCTCTTGAACCATCCGACAAGCAAAGCAGGAGTACACACTGAAGATTCAAAATCATTTAGACAACTGAAAAGACTCACGCAACTTATGGCAAGGCATTCAGGCTGTCACACAGTACAAGCCTGCGTGGAGCAGCAGTGATGAAGACGCCACACTCCCAGAGGAATTGAACATGTTCTACACACGGTTTGACGCGCTAAACAAAGAGCCTGTGAGGAAAGCCACGCCTCCTCTCACCGACCAAGTCATCTGTCTACCCACGGCCGACGTGAGGCGAAACTTAACCAAGGTCAATCCACGAAAGGCTGCCGGACCAGACAACATTCCTGGTCGTGTGCTCAGAGACTGTGCTGATCAGCTGGCTGACGTCTTCACTGAGATTTTCAACACATCTCTAAGCCAGATGAACATCCCCACATGCTTCAAGTCCACCACCATCATTCCAGTGCCAAAGAACTCTTCAGTAACCTGCCTGAATGACTACTGCCCTGTTGCACTAACCCTGGTCATCATGAAATGCTTCAAAAGACTTGTGATGGCACACATCAAGAGCACCCGCCCGCACTCACTGGACCCACTACAATTTGCATATCGGCAAAACAGGTCAACTGAGGATGCCATATCTTCTGTACTCCACCTCTCACTAACTCATATGGAAAAGAAAGACAGTTATGTGAGAATGCTGTTTATAGACTTTAGCTCAGCATTCAATACCATCATCCCTCAAAAGAGTGGGAAACTAAGCAAGCTGCGATTGACTACCTCTTTGTGCAATTGGATCTTGGACTTTCTGTAAAAGAGGCCTCAGTCTGTTTGTATCAGCGACAACGTTTCCAGCACCATCAGATTGAGCACAGGAGCTCCTCAATGATGTGTTCTCAGCCCGTTGTTGTACACATTGCTGACACATGACTGCATAGCTAGACACAGCTCAAACCACATCATCAAGTTCGCTGATGACACAACTGTGGTGGGGCTCATCAGCCACAATGACCAGTCGGCTTACAGAGATGAGCTTCAGCAGCTGGCGGTCTGGTGCAGTGAGAACAACCTGTCACTGAATGTGGATAAAACGAAAGAGATGATCGTCGACTTCAGGAGAACTCGCCCTGTTCACACACCACTCAACATCAACGGCTCCACAGTAGAGACAGTAAAGAACACCAAATTCCTTGGAGTCCACATCTTTGATGACCACCAACACCGCCTCCATCACCAAAAAGGCTCAGCAGCGTCTTCACTTCCTAAGAAGACTGAAACAGGCCAGCCTTCCACCTCCCACCCTCACAGTATTCTACAGGGGCACCATAGAGAACGTCCTGACGAACTCCATCTGGTACAGTAGTGCCAGCTCTGCTGACCGGAAACGACAGCAGCTGGCAACATCATTGAAGCACAGCGCAGTTCCACAAGCGCTGTGTAAGAAAGGCCTCCTGCATTGCACTGGACTCCACACACCCCTCACACTGACTGTTCACGCTGCTCTCACCCGGCAGACGCATTAAAGCCCGAACAACCAGGCTGCGCGAAAGTTTTTTTCCGCAAGCGATCAGACTCCTCAACTCACTGCGTGTCCTCCCACTACATACCAGACACACCTGAACTGTGAACTTAACTTTGCGAACTGTTAATTTATTTGCACAATTCTAAAGGTTTACACATGTATATATCCAATTTCTGCCAATATATTGCACATTTCATGTTTACATATTTATTGTGTATTTTTAAGTGCCTTTTTGTGATATGTACTAGCTGGAGCCACGTCGTCTCGTCTCACTGTATATTCATATACTGCTGAGATGACAATAAAGTTTACTTTGACTTTTGACTTTGAGTAAGTAGTCACCAGGGTAAGCAGCATTGGCATGGGTACCAATATTACTTGGTTACATTTTGGTGAATTTGGTGGAGTGACATGGATCAGTATGGTTAAAAATAATAGAGGCAGGAGCAAGAAGAAAGTGTTGGAAAGGTTACTGCCTGTTGGAAAGGTTACTGCCTGTTCTGATTTCAAACAGAGTCTATCAGGAGCTTTCCATTGCGGAGCACTCCGGTTTGCACCCAAGATGGCGGGGCCCAGGGCCACACACCTCAACATGCGTGTAATGTCATCACGAGGAATATGGCACAAAAATTCAAAATATAAGGATTCAATGCCGAAAATAGGTCACACTTCTTAACGTTCCTGGGTGCTTTATAATTCTTGATGATTCTTTATGATTCCTGGTAGTGATGGGTGAATAAATTTGCCAGGTGTAAATTCACAATGAATTGCCGCGTTTTGACGCCGGGGAATTAATTCGCAAACTTCAGCAAAAATGTGCTGCCGAAAAATCTGCTGCATCTAAAAAAATTGGGCATGCCCATTGACTTTAATGCATTTGGACAAAATAGGCGCGCATATTAAATATTGTCGCGTGAATCAGCCCTGCCACTGGTGTCTAAAGTCATTTATCTATTGCAGAAGAAAATGGTATCCATTATCCAGAAACTATTACCCAGAAAGCACTAAATTACAGAACTGTCATCTTCGATAGATTTTATCCACATAAACCAAATTTTTAAAAACAATTTCCGGACCTGGGGTTTTCCGGATAATGGATCTTTCTGTAATTTAGATCTTCTTAACTTAAGTATACTAGAGAATCATATAAACCCAATAGGCTGGTTTTGTTTCCAATAAGGGTGGACTTTATCTGAAAACCCGCAGGTCCATTCTGGATAACAGGTTCCAATACTGCATGGTATTTGTATAATAAAACTGAACTATAAGCCTTTGCCTTTCCCCTTTTTAATTGATACCTAACATAATTTTAAATGGAGAGTATTAACAAATAATTGTGAGTATATATTTGATTTGTTTTAATTAAGATTGTGCTGCTCCGTGTGTCACCCCGAGTCTTCTCCTAACTCCAATCTTATCCACGCACAGTCTGTCAAATCTCTGTGTCTCTCCTTTCAAGGCTTATTCACTCGTAGATTCAGAAAACACGAATGAATGTAATGTGTTTAATGAGATAAATTCCCTTGATTGATGGATTCCTAAAAATTCAGACAGGCATAGAAAGATACTGTAGATAAGTGATGAATATTAAACCAACTATATTTCTGTGTTCTGATGTGGACTTTCTACTTCGTTTTCAATTCATTTAAAGGGTTAGTTAACCTTCATAACATATTTTCTAGGAGTTAACCACTAACAATGACATATTTGCATTGCACACTATATTTTTTATACAGTTATTCATCTATTTATAAAATGAGTGTTTTGTTTCCCAAACCCTTTCCTTGTTGAACAGCTTAGTAAGCCTGCATGGCCAGTCACTATTACAATATACTGGTATTTCTCCTAAGCTTTACTTTACTGATACAATCTGCTTAACCCGGACCAGCAGGGACCTGAAGAATTGTGCAGAAGCCGGCCTGTACATCAATACTACCCACACTGGGATGGTCCTCACGGTGCTGGTGGTCATGTTTGGTTACACACACGCACATAATGAGAGAGATTGGACTCCATTCATCACTCACATATAATAATGGCCACCCACACCAAGAACTTGCTCCTGCCATTGTTGACAACTCCATTCATCACTCACATATAATAATGGCCACCCACACCAAGAACTTGCTCCTGCCATTGTTGACATTGCACTTCCAAGAACATCTTTGGGCCAAATTTGTATTGTTTCCCACATCTGGAGTGTGTAGGGTTGGATTTTCCCCTAGCCTCTCCACCACTTTGTACACACGCCCTTGCGATTTCCCCCCCCCCCATTTCCATCCCACTGCTCACAATCCTTGTACCAAATTGATGGATCTGCACCTTTGGGCCCATTGTATGGTTGCTGCTAACTCCGGCAACCTCATAGCGGAGGAGCAGTGATGTTTTAGGGGCAGGATGGCCTTTGTGGCCTTCCCACAAATCTGTGCCTGGGATTATGGGCTCTGTTAGGCCAAACAAATCGCCTATAATAGGTGCCTCTTAATCTTGACTTACTGTATGTCTGTTACAAAGCCACTGATAACATTGTGCATGCCACTTACCAACTTTTCTTTTACACATAACTTAAAGGTGAAGGAAAGGCTAAAATTAAGTAAGCTTTATGGGAAAAGTCTATGTAAATACACCAGTAAAGCATCCAAATAATGCTGCTCTGAATCCTCTGTCAAAAGGAACACAGCATTTCTTTCCTTATATTTTGTATACGGCAAAGGATTTACTGGCACACGGGTAATGCTGGCAGGGTGATACCCTTGCTTTAAATTTATTTAATGCAGCATGCAACATTTCGGGGTTGTCCCCCTTTATCAAGCCAGCCAGCATTACTTGTGTGCCAGTGAATCCTTTGCCGTATACATTGTATATACCTCTCTCACCGTGCACCGGGGCTTCGCATTTGGAGGCCTAGGGTGTGCGTTTGTATTGAACTTTTCCACTTATATTTTGTATACATGGGCTTCTGTATGAGACTTCTTGTTTTCAGCTAAAACCTCCAAGGCTAGGGCTTGAGCATGCTCAGTTTGCTCCTCCTCCCCTCCCTGCTGTAATCTGAGCCCAGAGCTATGAGTGAGCAGGGAAAGACTCAGACAGGAAGTGATGTCTCACCAAGCTAATATGGCAGCTGCTATCCTAAACAAACAGAGAGAACTTCTAGAGCTGTTTACTCAGGTATGGTAAAGCATTCTACAGAATAAATATAGTGTTATAGCTTGCGCTATTGTGGTTAATCTATTGGCAATACACTATGTCGGTAGCTTTCCTTCTCCTTTAAGCAACTGATACAATTTGATACACTAGTTGATGGCATGTCTCTTAATCTTTATTTATGTCAATTGCAGTTGTAACAGTTTATAAAACCAGCAACCCAGTTGATACCACTCTTAAAAAGATTTAGAACACGTTACTTTAAAGTGGACCTGTCACCCAGGCATAAAAAAACTGTATAATAATTAGGGATGCATCGAATCCAGGATTCGGTTCAGGATTCGGCCAGGAATCGGCCTTTTTCAGATGGATTCGGATTCGGCCGAATCCTTGTGCCTGGCTGAACCAAATCTGAATCCTAATTTGCATATGCAAATTAGGGACGGGGAGGGAAATCGCATGACTTTTTATCACAAAAGAAGAATTTTTTCCACTTTTTCCTTTCCTGCCCCTAATTTACATATGCAAATTAGGATTTGAATTCAGTTCAGTATTCAGCTGAATCTTTCACCAAGGATTGGGGGTTCAGCTGAATCCCAAGTAGTGGATTCAGTGCATCCCTAATAATAATCGTCCTTTTCGAATGAAACATGAAACCCTCATTTCTTTTTTTTTTTTATGTCTCAGGCATAGAGTCAGGGCAGACAATTACTTTCACTTTCCATTCTTCATTTGCTACGTCACTGCACTTCTCCCATTGCCCCTCTCTATTTACAGTCTATAATAATCGAAGGCATGGGCATTAGGTCCCCCATTCTAGCTCATAAATGAGAGTGGAGGCAAAGCTTGTCTTAATAATGGTGTCAACAAAATGGTGTTCCTGCCTGCTATGATTGTGAATTCCAAGGCTGAAGGCAACAAAGATTTACATTTTTATATATTTCTTTTGCTCATTTGTTGATGTGACATACATTGGGTAGCAAGAAAATGCAAATACCTCCGTTAGCCTGAGATATCACAGGTGTTCCTAGACCCAAGATCTCTAGAGGATTGGGAAAGTAAATACAGAATCTGAGCGGTTGCCCTTGAAATCTTTTTAAATGCCTTTTATGTACCTTTTTATAGTGTATGAGCAATTAGATCAAACGGGTCTCTTTGCTTTTGCATAATGTATATCGATTTTATTGCCTTTTGGTACAGACAAGTTTTACCTTAGATGTATATTGGAAAACTCTCTTCCATACTGTTACCCTTGATACAGGATGAATCATCACTCGCTGTGTTCCATATGGTAGTTTGGCTTGTAGTTACCATCAAAGCCTTCTGCTCTATAAACAGTAATATAAACCTTCATTTTCACTTACAGCATGTTTAACTTTGACGATGCACAAATATATCTGTGTGTGTGTATGTATATATATATATATATATATATATATATATATATATATATATATATATATATATATATATATATATATATATATATATACATATATATATACATATATATATATATATATATTGTATAGGACTCCAGGGGTGGGTCCTGGACGACAGGTATATTTCCCCTTTATTCGGATACCTGGAGGGTGCACAGCAGGGCTAATTGCAGGAGTTAAGAGAGCCCTGAGAGTTCAGGAAGGGGGTTGGTAGACACATGTGAGGTCTGCACAAGCAAAAGTGTGTTGGAAACTGGATTCAATGTTTTGCAAGTCTAGGTGAGCCTGATTCCTGAATGGGTAAATGAACTGTTTAATGTGATCCCTCTCCCCCTGAACTTTACAAGATATATACACACACACAACACCTTTGATAGTGTCAAGATGTTTAGGATGTTCTGGAGAGCTCAGATACCAGTGGCAAATGACAAATCATTATATCATTATATTGCTGGTACAGGTATGGGACCTGTTATCCAGAATACTTTGGACCTGGGGTTTTCTGATTATGGATCTTTCTGTAATTTGGATCTTCATACCTTGGGTCTACTAGAAAATCATGTAAACTTTAAACCCAAAAGGCAGGTTTTGTTTCCAATAAGGATTAATTATATCTTAGTTGGGATCAAGTACGAGCTACTGTTTTATTAGAACAAACAAAAGGGAAATCATTCTTAGCAATTTGGACTATTTGGATAAAATGGAGTCTATGAAAGATGAAAAATCGATGTTTGGAGAAATAAAGCAAGGGAATACTAAATATAGGCTTGAACCCAACTCTGCTGGGGCTTTAACCCAGATCATCTTGGTTTTTGGCTGCTCTCCCTAACTACTGGGCCAGGAGAGCAGCCAGCCCTTAAACTTGTTGCCCTGGGGCTGTTGCATCAGCCCAGCAAACTTATTAGTTGGGTTGGCTCAGCCATTCACGACTGACTCTGCCGTATATAAAAGCCCAGTCATCCTCAGAGCCGATGCCTGAGCATTGGCCTTGTTTCATGAGCACTACAGATTGTCCCTAGTTCTTCTGTTCCTTGTTCTTGCTCCTACTTCTACTCTTGTACCTTAACTTCTTCTGTTCCAGGTCCTTGTTCCTAGTCTTGTTCCTAGTCGTTGTTCACTCCTGCTCCAGTCTTGCTTCTGTTTCCTGTATCAATTCCAAGTTCCTGTATTCACAGCACGGTCCTTACCTGTTAAGTCTATTCTTGAGTTTTCATCTGTCCTGCTCCACTCCAGTCACTGATTCTCCAGCTGATCTTTTCCAGATCATATACTTTATACCCACTCCGTCCCACTCCAGTCTATCTTGTACTGATCTTTGTCCATTTTTTTCCTTCTTGTCTCATCTGAGCACAATCAGTCCTTGCCTGAAGGACTCACTCCTAGAATCCTTAGAAATCCCTTACAGTTACCATGCACATTTGGGAGGGTTTGAGTTCTTAAGAAAGGCCAACCCTCCCAAGATCTAATGCTTTTCAGCCCCCAGCCTGCCCAAGTTCCAACCCTTTTCCCAGACGTTGGGCCCCATTTTTAGCATTGGAGCCTGGGTGACTGGTTAGGCCTAATGGAACTCCAAAAACCATGGTGGTAAAATTATCATAAAGAACATGACATGATGAGGGGAGAAGCAATAATTTCGAGGCAGAGAAACTTGTTTCTTATTTTGTATTAAATGAATGATTTGGCCAGATCTTATTGGCCTGAGATGACAGAAACGGCATTGACATTTCACTAAAACAAAGAAAATGAAACTGTATAAACAGTAAATAGTAGGATAGTTACCATAAAGTGCAAAACGTTCTGTTTATGTGACTGAACGGGCCTCTAGGAGAACTAAAATCAATTACAATAAGCATTAAACTAAAGTTAATTGCAATATGATTGAGTGGAGTCAGAAATTTCACATAGGAGTGGAGATAAAAGTCTATTATATGACACAAAGCTGAGCGAGGCAATAAGATGATAATGAATATGCATATTAACAAATCATAGACAACATAAAACTCAACATCAGATGAAATCACTAAGTATCAATATTACTCAGCGTTAATTAAAAATGGGGACGATGCGCACAGTTTCATGGGCAGATTTATTAAACTGGTGACAATTGCCATTTTACTCTTTCTACCCTTTAAGTTTCTCATTTTCAAAAAACATAATTGTCACATGTCCTTACCACCAGCAATCTCCAATCATGAGATACCACAGAACTCAAACTAATATAGTTCCTTACCTATATTTGTGTTTTAACCCAAAAAAAGCCTTTCTGCACCTGGGATGAAATCTATGAGAGTTCTGATTGCTATAGAAAGGTCAATATTGTCAATATTAATAAAGAGATCTAGCTCATGTTAGGGTCATGCTCTATATCATGATGGTATCACAACGTAAGGCAATCCCAAACCCCAAGGGACTAACTGGATTCTGATCTAAACTTGCTCCTCTGCCTGTAACAGCCACTTTGCCCTCGGATCAGGACCTCAGCTACTTTGGTCCCACCATGTCTTTCTGCACTAGAATCCAGATACTCCAATCAGGGCAAGTGAAGGAGCCAAATGTAGAACTCAGGGAAGGAACTGGTAATGACAGAGTTAGGAATGGGTCAGAGCCATATAAATAACCTCAGAATTGTGAGGCAAATTTATAAACAGGTACAGAGACATCTTATATACAAACAGGTGGTAACTTGGACAAGTTCAGGTTAGTGTTGAACAGTTTCCACCAGTGGAGAAAATGAAATCAAAGATCTAATTGGTTGCTGTCAGCAACTGCGCCTGTGAACCTTTCCACCAGTGTTAGTTAAGTTACCTTTATTGTTGTACAAAGAGGAGGATTCATTTGCAAAGTGCTGGACAGGGTTCAAAGTCCAAAAAATGAGAGCAAACTGACATGTATTTTGCAAACATTTCAACATTTTCTGGAGAGCAGAATCCTGCATGTGTCCCATGAATACAGTGCTGCCTGCCACCACTATCCAAATTCTCAATTTCCCTGCACACAGTCTGTATGTACTAGCTGCCCTATGGCACTACCTTCTGGCCCCACTTTCACCAATATTTATAACTTCTGTTTTTCTTTTTTAATATTTGGTATTTCTTCCTCTGGAAATCCCAAATCTGGGTCTTAGGGCACCATCAAGCTGTTACATTGGCCTACTCAGATATTTTATTTCTTCATAATGTTTCAAGCTTTTCTGGAAAATAGTCCGTTTAACATACGCCATTTAAGGGCTCTCCCTCCCCATGTGGTTTATATCGCCACTGCTAATAACGCTGACACTAATAGCATAAGGTTACGAGGACAATATGAAAACTCTGCACCAGTCACATCGATAAGATTTAATGCAATTCGCCCTCAAGATTCTGCAGGAAAGGCAATAATGTCATAACCTGGATTAACACTTGTGTGATTACATTTGCTGGGTTATTATTATCACTGGGTAATAGCTGCCTTCTCTGACGCCGCCATTCTCTCCTCATCCTCTTGAAGCAGAGACAGCGCTGCCAACTGCAACCTGTTTAATGATTTACTTGGATTTACTTGATCTTCATCTGTTTTTTCTATGAAACGCAACCTCTTTCTGAAAAACTCATTGTTTTAATAATTTAGAATATAATATTAAAGTACTACAAAAAGTTTAATCTAAGAAAGGTATAGAAGTTAGGTGTGTTTGGTACAAAGGGAGGAAAAGAAATAGAAGGCAGGTGGGGGAACAAGACGGTAGACACAGCGGTTGCTGGGGGACTGGTAAGGGTCCTATAGGATGTTTTGTTTCAAACAGTGATGTAACTATGGGTGGGAATAGCAGACTAGGGAGTGGGGGCTATAAATACCCTGTGGTAGAGGTTCTGTATGCACTAAGAGCCGCACCTCTCACCTTTCCTTTGATGTTCCTGCTTAGGTGGTGCAGATTTCTCAAGACGGTCAGCACACGTCATAACATTCAGTAGAAAGTGGAAAGAGAATCGCACAGACACCAAATATGTTGCAGGTGGGGAGCGTCCCCTATTTTTTATTGTGACCACCTGTGCATCAACGTTTCGGGGGGGATTAACCCTCCCTTCGTCAGGATACAAACTTAAGTGCTACAAACATATTTAAGGCATTTGGGGTACATGTGATCCCACCCCTTTACCCATAGTCCACCAGGGTTCAGTGTATTTCAAAGTGAGGCTTGACACTCATTGTCCTTGTGTAGATTCAAAAGTTCAATCATATATACAGAAATGCATGTATGTAATCCCTTCCGTACAGCAATTATAATTATTAATAGCCAAAAATGGCTAATACTACTCACAACCAGCGGGGTGTTAACCGTAATCTCTATTTCTCATAATTACCGCTGGCCCAGGTTATCTGTGGAAAGGAAACACAGTGTAAGTAACAGCAGTGAAGTGTTTACAGAAAACAAGATAAACTAAAATTCTCATTTAAACCCTTAGGTTGCACGGTTTCTAGTTTCCATATCCAGAACGCTTCTCTTTTAAGCAATGCCAGCTTCATCTCGTTCCCTTGTGGTGCTGTAACCTTTTCAAGGATTTGCCACCTTAATTGCGATACAGTATGTTTTTGTACATAAAAGTGCTTCGCTAATAACGTTTCTTTTTTGATTCTGTCCTTCTTTTTACTTATTGCCGGGTCACACCCTTCTATTTCAGGTACAAAGTTTCTAATCACACTTTTGTGTTCATTTAACCTTACTCTGCACATCCTTGAGGTTTGTCCCACGTATCCCAGTCCACATGGGCATTTTAATAAGTAGATAACCCCTTCCGTATTGCAAGTGGCAAAACATTTTAGTCCTATGGGGAAGCCTTTGCTGGGATGGGTACAGACATCTCCTTTTATTACACCACTACAGTGTCCACAGTTGAAACATGGAAAGGTGCCCACTCTTTCGGATACTGGTTTTTTGTACTTATGTCGTTTAATGTCAGTTTTGGTGAGCTGGTCACCTATGCTTTTACCCCTTTTGTATGAAAACAGTGGGTTATTCAAAAACAATTTCCCATAGATCTTATCATTTTGTAATATGGACCAGTGTTTATTGATTGTTCTTTTAAGGAAAGACGAGTGAGGACCATATGTAGTGACGCAAGGTATCCCTAGTTTTTTCTGTATGGGCGTCTTTCTCACCATTAGGTCTTCCCTTTTCATTCTGCCTACCTCATCCATAGTTTTATCCAGTTCTGTTTTGGAGAAACCCCTTTGTACAAATTTAGACACCAATTCCTCCCCTTGTTTGTTATATAATGTTTCAGATGATGTTATCCTTCTCGCCCTTATGAATTGGCTTTTTGGGAGCCCTTTAATTGTCCCTATTGGGTGGAAGCTGTCCTTTCTCAACATGTTGTTCCTATCAGTGGGTTTTTTATACAGGTCCGTCGTAAGCGAGCCATCTGAACTTGTGACCTGTACATCTAGGTAATTAACACTATTGGGACCAATACAGGTGGTAAATTTGATGGTATCATGGATGGTATTAAGATATGTGAAAAATTCTGTGAGTATCTCAGGGGAACCTGTCCAGATCAGGAACATATCATCCACATATCTTTTCCATAAGGCAATATGTTCCTTAAATTTTGGGTTATGTAAGATATGCTCATGCTCAATCCTATGCATAAAAATATTTGCGTAGGCCGGAGCCATGTTGGCCCCCATACTGGTACCTTGGGCCTGAAGGAAATAGTCAGAATCAAACCGAAAATAATTACGTTTTAACACCAGCTCCAAGCAGTCACATAGAAAATTTATCTCATGTGTGGGCAAATTCTCACGGGACAAGTATTCCCTGGTACATTCAATACCCTCATCGTGTGGGATAGAGGTATATAGACCTTTGACATCTATAGTGCAAAGTATAGTAGAATGTGGTCCTGCTGTGAACCCTTCAATTGTTTTTAAAAATTGTGTGGTGTCGCTTAGACAAGTGTCTAATTTGGGTAGGATTTCCTGTAAGTACGTATCTATATAAATGGCCAGGGGTTGTAGTAATGAATTAACCCCTGACACGATAGGTCTTCCTGGGGGATTTATCAAGGTTTTATGCACCTTGGGTAAGAGGTAAAAGATTGGCACCCTGGGGTTGTCCTTACGTAAGAGTTCCTGTATTTCAGGAGAGATTACCCCTGTTAAGCATGCATCTTCGAGAAACATGTCAATATCAGTTTTTAACCTTTCCGTTGGATCATTATTAAGAGGTTTATAATGTTCAGTATTGTTTAACTGTCTATGTGCTTCCTTCAAGTAATCCTCCTTATTCATTACAACAATGCTGCCCCCCTTATCGGCTTTCTTAATGATTAACCCTTTGTCCTTTTGCAAGTTAATTAATGCATTTTTTTCTTTTAAGTGCAGATTATTTACCTTTGGGACAACATGTTTATGCAAACCCTTTTCTATATCAGAGTTAATCATGTTAGAAAACGTGTCTATGGAAGCACAGGAAAAATTTGGGTTGAAGGTGCTGCGGGTTTTAAGTTTGCTGGACACTATGTCCTTTCTCCCTTTAGGCCATATCCCAGTGTTCTTATCCATATAAAGCATTTTCAATTTAATGGAACGTAAAAATTTAAACATTTCAATTTGTACTGTAAAGGGATCACATTTATATGTGGGAACAAAGCCTAGACCCTTATTTAACAGTTTAAGTTCATCTGAGGACAATGGTTGAGAGGAGAGGTTAATCACTAAGTCATTTACCTCTTTTTCCTCAGTGTGTATTCGCTGCCCGATGGAGTAGCCGTCCTTGGGGTTGCGGATCTTTTCTCTCCCCATTGTGCTCCCTTCTTGCCTCCTCTGGTGCTTCCTCCCCCTTCGGGTTCGCCTGTGGCCAGATGAAAAACCGCCTGTGTGCTGGATGCAGACAGTGCCGCTGCGCTGCGTTCTCCTCGCTCAGTACTGGAGTCTGACGTCACTTCCCTGCGCCAGTCACCGGAGTCAGTGCTTGACGTTGTTCCTCTGCGACGGTCACGTGGCTGATGGCGTCGCTTCCCCGGTCCTTGGCGTACTTCCCTTCTGTCCTGTGTCCACGTGTAGACCCGATCCAGCTCGTAGTCAAGGGTATCGCGTTTGAACTTCTTGAGCTTTTTCTGGATGATGGCTTCGCTCAATTTCTCCAGATCAATTTGTACCTTGTGTAGGTATAAGGTAAATTCTTCTGCTGCTAGCGTCGTTTTTATCTCATTCTTGAGATGATGTATTTCTTGTGTTGTAGTCTGGATTTCTCCTTGTAACGCTTGCAGGGTTAGGGTCATTAGGTCAAGGCTGCATTTATCCAACACCTGGTGCCATTTAACCCTAAATTCTTTGTTATCTTTGCAGAGAATGGGCTCAAGGTTAATGCGCAGACCCCTTGGTATCCTTGAAGATTTTACATACTCCGTCAATGTAGACAAATGTAAGGTGAGACTTAATTCTTTCTTACTGGTAAATTCAAATTGCTTCTGAAGGTTTCTTGGTTCTGGTTGCTGGGAGGTAAGGATGGATGTAGTCTGGATATTCGCCAAAATACTCTCCCTTTCCTCCTCTGTGAAACCGAATGGTGTAGCACATTTTGTGGTGGTCAAACTTATATCTTGGAAAGACATTCTCCAGTGGAGTGCAGGCTATTGGAAGTCGCTGTGGTAGAGGTTCTGTATGCACTAAGAGCCGCACCTCTCACCTTTCCTTTGATGTTCCTGCTTAGGTGGTGCAGATTTCTCAAGACGGTCAGCACACGTCATAACATTCACTTTTATGTACAAAAACATACTGTATCGCAATTAAGGTGGCAAATCCTTGAAAAGGTTACAGCACCACAAGGGAACGAGATGAAGCTGGCATTGCTTAAAAGAGAAGCGTTCTGGATATGGAAACTAGAAACCGTGCAACCTAAGGGTTTAAATGAGAATTTTAGTTTATCTTGTTTTCTGTAAACACTTCACTGCTGTTACTTACACTGTGTTTCCTTTCCACAGATAACCTGGGCCAGCGGTAATTATGAGAAATAGAGATTACGGTTAACACCCCGCTGGTTGTGAGTAGTATTAGCCATTTTTGGCTATTAATAATTATAATTGCTGTACGGAAGGGATTACATACATGCATTTCTGTATATATGATTGAACTTTTGAATCTACACAAGGACAATGAGTGTCAAGCCTCACTTTGAAATACACTGAACCCTGGTGGACTATGGGTAAAGGGGTGGGATCACATGTACCCCAAATGCCTTAAATATGTTTGTAGCACTTAAGTTTGTATCCTGACGAAGGGAGGGTTAATCCCCCCCGAAACGTTGATGCACAGGTGGTCACAATAAAAAATAGGGGACGCTCCCCACCTGCAACATATTTGGTGTCTGTGCGATTCTCTTTCCACTTTCTACTGAATGTTATGACGTGTGCTGACCGTCTTGAGAAATCTGCACCACCTAAGCAGGAACATCAAAGGAAAGGTGAGAGGTGCGGCTCTTAGTGCATACAGAACCTCTACCACAGCGACTTCCAATAGCCTGCACTCCACTGGAGAATGTCTTTCCAAGATATAAGTTTGACCACCACAAAATGTGCTACACCATTCGGTTTCACAGAGGAGGAAAGGGAGAGTATTTTGGCGAATATCCAGACTACATCCATCCTTACCTCCCAGCAACCAGAACCAAGAAACCTTCAGAAGCAATTTGAATTTACCAGTAAGAAAGAATTAAGTCTCACCTTACATTTGTCTACATTGACGGAGTATGTAAAATCTTCAAGGATACCAAGGGGTCTGCGCATTAACCTTGAGCCCATTCTCTGCAAAGATAACAAAGAATTTAGGGTTAAATGGCACCAGGTGTTGGATAAATGCAGCCTTGACCTAATGACCCTAACCCTGCAAGCGTTACAAGGAGAAATCCAGACTACAACACAAGAAATACATCATCTCAAGAATGAGATAAAAACGACGCTAGCAGCAGAAGAATTTACCTTATACCTACACAAGGTACAAATTGATCTGGAGAAATTGAGCGAAGCCATCATCCAGAAAAAGCTCAAGAAGTTCAAACGCGATACCCTTGACTACGAGCTGGATCGGGTCTACACGTGGACACAGGACAGAAGGGAAGTACGCCAAGGACCGGGGAAGCGACGCCATCAGCCACGTGACCGTCGCAGAGGAACAACGTCAAGCACTGACTCCGGTGACTGGCGCAGGGAAGTGACGTCAGACTCCAGTACTGAGCGAGGAGAACGCAGCGCAGCGGCACCGTCTGCATCCAGCACACAGGCGGTTTTTCATCTGGCCACAGGCGAACCCGAAGGGGGAGGAAGCACCAGAGGAGGCAAGAAGGGAGCACAATGGGGAGAGAAAAGATCCGCAACCCCAAGGACGGCTACTCCATCGGGCAGCGAATACACACTGAGGAAAAAGAGGTAAATGACTTAGTGATTAACCTCTCCTCTCAACCATTGTCCTCAGATGAACTTAAACTGTTAAATAAGGGTCTAGGCTTTGTTCCCACATATAAATGTGATCCCTTTACAGTACAAATTGAAATGTTTAAATTTTTACGTTCCATTAAATTGAAAATGCTTTATATGGATAAGAACACTGGGATATGGCCTAAAGGGAGAAAGGACATAGTGTCCAGCAAACTTAAAACCCGCAGCACCTTCAACCCAAATTTTTCCTGTGCTTCCATAGACACGTTTTCTAACATGATTAACTCTGATATAGAAAAGGGTTTGCATAAACATGTTGTCCCAAAGGTAAATAATCTGCACTTAAAAGAAAAAAATGCATTAATTAACTTGCAAAAGGACAAAGGGTTAATCATTAAGAAAGCCGATAAGGGGGGCAGCATTGTTGTAATGAATAAGGAGGATTACTTGAAGGAAGCACATAGACAGTTAAACAATACTGAACATTATAAACCTCTTAATAATGATCCAACGGAAAGGTTAAAAACTGATATTGACATGTTTCTCGAAGATGCATGCTTAACAGGGGTAATCTCTCCTGAAATACAGGAACTCTTACGTAAGGACAACCCCAGGGTGCCAATCTTTTACCTCTTACCCAAGGTGCATAAAACCTTGATAAATCCCCCAGGAAGACCTATCGTGTCAGGGGTTAATTCATTACTACAACCCCTGGCCATTTATATAGATACGTACTTACAGGAAATCCTACCCAAATTAGACACTTGTCTAAGCGACACCACACAATTTTTAAAAACAATTGAAGGGTTCACAGCAGGACCACATTCTACTATACTTTGCACTATAGATGTCAAAGATCTATATACCTCTATCCCACACGATGAGGGTATTGAATGTACCAGGGAATACTTGTCCCGTGAGAATTTGCCCACACATGAGATAAATTTTCTATGTGACTGCTTGGAGCTGGTGTTAAAACGTAATTATTTTCGGTTTGATTCTGACTATTTCCTTCAGGCCCAAGGTACCAGTATGGGGGCCAACATGGCTCCGGCCTACGCAAATATTTTTATGCATAGGATTGAGCATGAGCATATCTTACATAACCCAAAATTTAAGGAACATATTGCCTTATGGAAAAGATATGTGGATGATATGTTCCTGATCTGGACAGGTTCCCCTGAGATACTCACAGAATTTTTCACATATCTTAATACCATCCATGATACCATCAAATTTACCACCTGTATTGGTCCCAATAGTGTTAATTACCTAGATGTACAGGTCACAAGTTCAGATGGCTCGCTTACGACGGACCTGTATAAAAAACCCACTGATAGGAACAACATGTTGAGAAAGGACAGCTTCCACCCAATAGGGACAATTAAAGGGCTCCCAAAAAGCCAATTCATAAGGGCGAGAAGGATAACATCATCTGAAACATTATATAACAAACAAGGGGAGGAATTGGTGTCTAAATTTGTACAAAGGGGTTTCTCCAAAACAGAACTGGATAAAACTATGGATGAGGTAGGCAGAATGAAAAGGGAAGACCTAATGGTGAGAAAGACGCCCATACAGAAAAAACTAGGGATACCTTGCGTCACTACATATGGTCCTCACTCGTCTTTCCTTAAAAGAACAATCAATAAACACTGGTCCATATTACAAAATGATAAGATCTATGGGAAATTGTTTTTGAATAACCCACTGTTTTCATACAAAAGGGGTAAAAGCATAGGTGACCAGCTCACCAAAACTGACATTAAACGACATAAGTACAAAAAACCAGTATCCGAAAGAGTGGGCACCTTTCCATGTTTCAACTGTGGACACTGTAGTGGTGTAATAAAAGGAGATGTCTGTACCCATCCCAGCAAAGGCTTCCCCATAGGACTAAAATGTTTTGCCACTTGCAATACGGAAGGGGTTATCTACTTATTAAAATGCCCATGTGGACTGGGATACGTGGGACAAACCTCAAGGATGTGCAGAGTAAGGTTAAATGAACACAAAAGTGTGATTAGAAACTTTGTACCTGAAATAGAAGGGTGTGACCCGGCAATAAGTAAAAAGAAGGACAGAATCAAAAAAGAAACGTTATTAGCGAAGCACTTTTATGTACAAAAACATACTGTATCGCAATTAAGGTGGCAAATCCTTGAAAAGGTTACAGCACCACAAGGGAACGAGATGAAGCTGGCATTGCTTAAAAGAGAAGCGTTCTGGATATGGAAACTAGAAACCGTGCAACCTAAGGGTTTAAATGAGAATTTTAGTTTATCTTGTTTTCTGTAAACACTTCACTGCTGTTACTTACACTGTGTTTCCTTTCCACAGATAACCTGGGCCAGCGGTAATTATGAGAAATAGAGATTACGGTTAACACCCCGCTGGTTGTGAGTAGTATTAGCCATTTTTGGCTATTAATAATTATAATTGCTGTACGGAAGGGATTACATACATGCATTTCTGTATATATGATTGAACTTTTGAATCTACACAAGGACAATGAGTGTCAAGCCTCACTTTGAAATACACTGAACCCTGGTGGACTATGGGTAAAGGGGTGGGATCACATGTACCCCAAATGCCTTAAATATGTTTGTAGCACTTAAGTTTGTATCCTGACGAAGGGAGGGTTAATCCCCCCCGAAACGTTGATGCACAGGTGGTCACAATAAAAAATAGGGGACGCTCCCCACCTGCAACATATTTGGTGTCTGTGCGATTCTCTTTCCACTTTCTACTGAAGGCTATAAATACCCCCCACCTCTGCTCATCCCTGTTCAATTTCTTCTGGGGGGCCCCACAACCCCCATTATATTTTGTTGTGGGACAGGAATGCCACATTATGATCCTTGTTTCAATGTGTACATTATTAGAAGGTCTCATGACTGGAAATGCAAGTTAAGGAGGGAGAAGTGGGTGACCTACAACTTAGGGGTGTTCCATGAAAATTAGAACTTTAGGGATGAAACAAGGATTCATTCCACTTTGAAATATATAATATGTGTGTAAAACTGATTTCCTCCAAGGTCCAGAGCGATGGTGGGACACTTTACATGTTTTGGATCCCAGTAACTAATAAAACCACAGATGTTATAAAGATCCAGGGCAGCTCTGTATTTATGAGGGCATAGCCATATCCCCTCCGGCCCAGTATATTTCCTTAACTTGCACTTCTACGTGGGAATGTAATAAAAGTAGTAACGGAAAAATTATTCGCAATGCGAAAGGTTATGCCTTTGTGCAAACAAATTTTGCTTTGTGCGAATTTAATATAGCTTTTGAGAACCCGGAAACTGTTTAGCGACCACTTCCAGACCATTTGCGAATTTTATATTTTGCACCAATGCGCAGTCAATGTAATAAAACTTCTTAATGAAAAAGTCGTTATGTTTGCTCCAAAAGATTGCGACACCTTCAACACTTCTTAAGAGTGCGCCATTAAAATTTGCAATGGGCAATTAAAATGTAATCACAGTTTAAGAAACAATATTGCATTGCGAGATGTGGATTTTTAATCGAATTGGTGCGAATTGTTTTGCTCTTTGCGACTTTAATTACATTCCCCTGCTCGTGTTCTAGTACTTGTGTCCAGGGTCAAAAGTTGTGTGTGTTGTATCAGAAGAAGATCACGCTGAGAACTATTTATAAAACAGAGAATATGTTGTTTCCCTAATATCTCATCATCATATTGATGATCATCATCTCATCCATATCTCATCTCATTAATGTTAGTAGTAGATATGGGGTTCCCCTGTAAACTACACATCTTGGTGAAAACAGCCTACGGCTCAACAGGTTATTCAATACAAACCAAAAAATTACTTCTTTTTTTAGTAATGCTGATATTGGTTCCAAGATCCTGCAGAGAACTGCTAATGAATTTGGAAGTATTGAGGTCCAGTTAAGATAAGATTGGCATTCAGCCCATCAATCTGCTTTATTTGAATAAAACAGAACAGAACAGAAATAATTTTCCATTAAAACTATAATGCTTGTAACTCTGCACTATACACAGACATTCATAGCCATTCCAATGGTTGTAAAATGAAAGTATACTGTACATCTCACATGGAAACACTGGTCATTCCATACTCTCAGAATAACATGGACATGTCTTGTATGTACTGTAAGAACTGACTCCTCAACTGTACCAGCTATGCCGTTCTGTAATCTAAAATTAATATTCCCAATATTGATGTAAGAACAAGTTTTTGGGGCAGATTTATTAAAGGGCGAATTGTCGCCAGCAACCACTTCGCAACACTTTGCCAGGCGCAAATTCGTTACCACTACTGTAATTCACTAAAATGCGAAGTTGCATCCTGGGCGCTGAACGCTGGTGACTGGAAACATTTGTTTTTGCCTAGTGAAAAGTCGCTAGTGATTTTACTTTTAGGTAATTTGAATAGGGCAGGTACATTAAAGTTGTATGGACGTCTTTATTAGAGATGTTGGTACAAATGCTTGAAGTGGCCACTTTTTATTAAAAAACGTCCAAGGAACCTTAAAAAAGACAAATTATTGCTTAGACATGAGCACTCTGTAATATGAATGTTCCATGACTCTCAAATGTCTGGGGGAAAATCTAGACCCAAAAAAGTTTAACTTAGCACTTTTGCAGGCAATCCTGCTTAAAAAAAATTAAAAGTCACCAGCGTTTTTTGAACTTTAATGCATTTTCGGGAGACAGGATATGATGTAAGTGACATAAGATTGAGGAAGCTGTAGCTTCATTTTAGCAGTTTGCCTGGTCTGAGGTGGCAAAGTCAACTCTGGTTAAAGAGGTAACGTTCAGTAAAATCCACACTTTAGTGATTTCATGGAGCAACGACCATTCGCCTGAGCGAAAAGTCACCTGCCGATAGAGTGCGAACGAACGCTAGCGTCAGTCTCTTTCGCTGGTGAATTGTCTTCTGACCCAATTAGTGAATTGGTGATGTCCCAGTGGATGTGATTTCTGACGCAAAGTCGCTAGCATTAGCCACTTTGCCTTAATCTGCCCCTTTGTATCTGTAGTACACAGTGAAAGCTAGCTGCTGATTGGTTGCCATAGGTTTCTGTGCAACTGGATGAACACATTTTTTTCCAAAAAGTGCCCAGGTTGGTATCAAACTAAGATATGAATTGTTGGATGATGTTGTCCTTTCGTTGTTTAGTTTGGTTCAACTTCAGAGTTAGGCACCGCCAGACCTAGTGACTTTCACAATATAAAGAATAAACTCTGGAGAACCAATTGCTGATTAGTGATTCATTTATTCAAAACCAGTGCACGACATGTTTCGGGCCCAGTGGCCCTTCCTCAGGTGCTTGTAGTTGGTATCAAACTAAGGACACCAATAAAAGTCAAGGGACCTCAAGGCATAGAGATTATTGGATAGTACTAAATCTTTCAGACTTTCAAAGAAGTAGGCTAAATTCATGGAACCTAACCCTTTCCATGTCACCATGAGAACGAGAAATAACTTTTGTGGGTTTGGTTTGGTTACTAAGATGCATTCCCTCTGGGGAAGTGTGTTTAGACTTAAAGCCAATCCAATTTCAGTCAAAGGCATCCTTTATGAATTGTGCTAGTCCATGTTCAACCTCAAGCAATCAACAGAATAGAAGGTCATGTAGCACACATAACCCTAGATCTTTGGGAACTCCACGGGACGGGGATCCCTATGAAGGAGTGCTGTGGGCTTAGCTAATGTGCATCTATTTCAGGCGCTAGCCTAGGAGATATATTTTAGAACCACCTAACACTTCTATAACAGCCAGCAATCGTTTTGTATTTGGTAGCAAACACATGAATTTGCAGTAGCGATCATACAATACGAATTTTCTTTCCTATGATGAAGCTCATCGTGGGTCACACTCTAGAGCTTCCCTCCTTATTTTTGTATTAACTATTCTTTTTGTGACACACCACTTTTAAATGCAGATATTAAAAGTTATGTTTTAATCACTTCTATAATCTATAGGCCATTCTTTCTCTCTTTTTTCATTCTGTATGCAATTATTTTGGCCTTGCACACCATTTCATGTTTCTCTTTTTGATGGAAGGTGCTCCCATCTTTCTATTTTTGTAAATATTGCTTAAATGTCTTCCTACCTCTACAAGGCATGAAGCAAACACTTTCATCTGCCCCCTGTATCCTCGCTAAATCCAAATGAAGAACTTCCCAATAGAATCGATCTCCCTATGTTTACATCTTGAGTGTTCTGCTGAGTACAGTGTGGCTATAAAGAGAGAATTACAAATCCAGAGCTAATCAATATTTGGCTTTAGTAATCCTGCAGAGGGAACTAACTGTAAATTTAAGTTATTCAACCCTTTTCACACCTGAGCAGACAAAACAAAATCTTCATGGTTGTAAAGTATGATATTACTTTAAATAACAGCCATTCTGGGTTTTTTAAAGGGATTATGTCATGATTTTTATGGTGTAGATTTATTTCTAAATTACACTTTTTACATTGCAAATAAATCACTCTACCATATACCATTTTATTCCTGAACCAACAAATGTATATTTTATTTAACTGTAATATTGGTGTGTATGCAGCCATCATTGTGCCTGGTCATGTGCTGTCAGAAAGAGCCAGCACTTCACAGTGGAACTGCTTTCAGATAAGTTATTGTTTCTTTTACCCAATTTAACTGAAGGAGCCACATTGGGACTTGGATTTTTACTATTGTGTTTGGTTCTCATATCTACCACTAGATAGTAGATCCTGGTAGTAAGGTAGTAATCCTGCAGAGGGAACTAACAGCAAATGTAAGTTATTCAACCCTTTTACACCTGAGCAGACAAAACGAAACCTTCTGGATTGTAAGGTATGATATCACTTTAAATAACAGCCATTCTGGGTTTTTAAAGGGATTATGTCATGATTTTTATAGTGTAGTTTTTATTTCTAAATTACACTGTTTACATTGCAAATAAATCACTCTACTGTATACCATTTTATTCCTGAACCAATAAATGTATCTTTTATTTAGCTGTAATATTGGTGTGTATTGGTGTGTATTGGTGTGTATTGGTGTGTATTGGTGTGTATTGGTGTGTATTGGTGTGTACGCAGCCATCTCCAGTAATTGTTGTATATCTCAAAGACCATAAGTCATTGAGGGGAAAAAATAGATAAATAATATAGTGTAGCATTTCAAATTACATTTTTGCACATGCACTTTAAGTGATTTGTAAGTGTTTTTGTGTCTTTAAACAGTTTTTGTGTCTTTGAATTATTGAAATGAAACCCATGGTGTCTAGTTGTAGTTCAACAAGAATCCACACTTCAGTTCCTAGTGATTCTGGCAGGCGTTCAAACTTACAAACTGTAAGTAGTGATGGGCGAATAAATTTGCCTGGCACGAATTCACTGCAAATTTCTGCGTTTCGCAGCTGGCGAATAAATTTGCGAGTCTCCAACGAAAATTAGATTTTGACAATTTTTTCGTAAAACCGTTCACATTGCTCGATTTTTTTGTGAAAACTTTCAAATTGCTTGATTTTTTTAGTGAAAACGTTTGAATTGCTCGATTTTAGTGAAAACATTCGAATTGCTTGATTTTTTTTGTGAAAACTTAAGATTTGCTAGATTTTTAGTGAAAACATTTGAATTGCTAGTTTCCGTGAAAGCGTTCGAATTTCACGATTTTTTTTGAACTTTCCAATTTCATGATTTTTTGTGAATTTTTCGCCCTTTGCAAATTTTGCGGGAAATTTGCACATTTTTCGGCGAAGTGAAACAGGAGAAATTTGCCCATCACTAATTGTAAATTAGTAAAAGACATGGATAATTGTAGGTGTTCCGGTTCACTTCTAATCTTCTTGCATCCTTGTGGATAAAATGAAGCAACATGTGAAGAAGCGTTTATACAAGTTTAATAAATAAATAAGATTACACTCACAAAAGTTTCTTCAGTAAAATCGGTTAAAATAAAAACAATGCAGCCTATCTGTATGTGGTTCCGATCTCTTTAGCGTCTCTCTCAGTCCAACACAATTGTCTCTGATCTCCGGCCGGCGCTTCCACACTCCTGTGTCACTGCTGACGCGTTTCGCCAACTGGCTTCCTTCAATGAGCGATATCCTTATTTCTGGATGGTTTCTTCTTTTACCCACAAAGTTCCAATTCTAAAAACTTTATTGTTCCCAGAGCATATGTCCCTAAAATATGTCGCCTATTCTTTCTTTTAATTTTCTGTTTGTTTTACCTACGTATTGGAGGCCACAGGGGCACAGCAGGTATATCACATTTATAGTGTCACATTTAATAGTTTCTTGAATTTGGAATTGTTCCCCAGTAATATTGCTCTTAAACATTTTGGTTTTTACCCCAAATCTACACGCTTTGCAGAGGCAACATGGAAAAAATCCCTGATATATTTCCTTTCTTTTTTTTGTTATTGTTTTCGATTGCTACAAGAGTGTACTAATTTCTGTTTAAGATTAGGGTCTTTTTGAAAGATAATTTTTGGTTTCTTTGGAAGGATTGTTTCCAGTTCTTTGTCTAAACATTCCAATGTTTCTCCACAATTTTTCTTATTTCTAATCCTTTCGGATTGTATTGTGTTATAAAGCACAGATCAAATTTCTCTTCTTCTTTTTTTATGTTCTGTATTTGATTACCTTTTTTATACTCCAACATCTTATCTCAATCTTCTTGTCTAATCCTTTCATGTGTTTCGTCTACATGTTTTTCTTTGTACCCTCTTTCTACAAATCTCTCCGTAAGGGTCTTGGATTATTTATCTTAGTTGTTTGAATTACTGCAGTTCTTTCTTATTCGCCTTAACTGTCTCTGCGGGATATTTTTTATTCACTGGGGGTTCTGGTTACTAGTGGCTAGGACAAAGTTATTAGTATCTAATGTTTTGAAAAAGGTACGTGTGTGTATTGTGCACTCCTCCATATTTGCAAGTCTAGAAAATCGATTTTCTCCAAAATAAAATTTAGGGAGAACTATAAATAATATTAATTTAGGTTAATTGTTCTACAAATGTTTTAAGTTTCACTCCCCCTTTATCCAAAACAATTAAAATGTCATCGATATATCGTTTCCATACGGTGTATTTAAGCACTTTCAAATCACTTAAAGTGCATGTACAAAAATTTATTTTGAAATACTACACTATATTATTTGTCTGTTTTTTCGCTCAATGACTAATAATCTTTTGGTCTATCTGTGGAAAGTGTTTGTTTGAGGGTGGAGGAGAGCCCTTTTTTGATTGCCGGATTGGGGAGACACTGTTCGTTTTAGAGGATTAAGTATATATAACCAATCTCCAGTCATTGTGCCTGGTCATGTGTTTTCAGAAAGAGTCAGCACAGTGGAACTGCTTTACAAGTTATTGTTTCTTCTACCCAGTGTAACTGAAGGAGTTGCATTGGGACTTGGATTTTTACTATTGTGTTTAGTTCTCATATCTACCACTAGATGAGACATGGGAGCATTTTTAGCAAATGTAGGACAGTTGGAACAGCTCCACTAATTAGATATGTTTAAAATGCATTTATTGCACACTTAAGTCATTACAGCAACATTTCAGGACATGTGACCTGATATTGCTGTAATACCCTAAGGGTGCAATATATTGGTGCTGTTCCAACTGTCCTGCAATTGATTTGCCAATGGGAAGTGACCATTGGACAATGTGCACTATGTAGAGTAGAGCAAGTTCCCTGCTGACTACTTGTTTACCAATACATTTGTAGCAATGCTGGTGTCAAGGAGCTGTTTTATTCTTCCTATTTATCTCTTGATAGGCTTTCAGTGCAGCAGTAAAGAGTGACTGAAGTTTATCAAAGCACAAGTCACATGACTGAAGGCGCCCAGGAAACTAACAAGATATCTAGCCCATGTCAAAATTAAATATAAAACAGTTTGTTTGTTCTTTTGTAAAATAGATTTCAGGGCAGAAGCCTGCTGTAGAAGCACTATTAACTGATGTTTTTAGGAAAAAAAATGAATTTTCACAAATTTTTGGCAAAGTGGCACGAGTCAGATTCACCTATCACTAGTGATGGGCGAATCTGTGGCTTTTAATTCGCGAAATAATTCTGAATTTCCCTTGAAATTTGCGAAACGGCGAAAAATTCACGAAACTGCGCCAGTGTCTCGTCTTTGACGCCAGTGTCCGTGCGAATTTTTGCCGCCGCATTTTTACAGCGGTTTCGCAGATTTATTCGCCGGAGTTTACATCTAGTAAACTACTGCATGCAAATATGATCCTCTTCTATGTGCACTGAGAATGCAAATAAACCCTGGTTGCACTCCCACCTGTAAGCAGCAGCCCTGCCCTGCTTTATGGCTGAGATTCTAGCTATCTGTATAACAGAGCATTCTGTCCCAGTGGGTGCACAGGTTCTACCTGATCCCCATTGTAAGCAGCAGTCATGCCTTGCTTTATGGCAGCTGAGATTCTAGTGATTTGTATAACAGAGCATTCTGCCCCAATGGTTGCACAGATCTTATCTGATCCCCATTGTAAGCAGCAGCCCTACCCTGCTTTATGGCTGCAATTCTAGCTATCTGTATAACAGAGCATTCTGTCCCAGTGGCTGCACAGATTCTAAAACCCAATATTACTGAGATATGAAATCTTTAAGAAGTAAAACCAAAGCAAATTAATGTCATGAAAACTGGATATATTTATAATGCACTACTATAATTAGAAGAGCATAAATGTGAAAGGGAAATAAATAAATATCCCTTTATTATTCTGTTCAACATTAGTTTCCAGGAAAAGATAACTCTGCCTTGTACTAACTCTGCACAGTAGAAGAGTGAATGCTGAGACTGGCTGAGGACCATGATTTAGATTTGGAAAGTACAATTAGATTATTTTGGGCAGCATAAAGTAAAGTCAGCACATGCAGGAGCACAGCACAAGGCAACAGGGGGTATCGCTCTTTTTTTCAGATGCTACTATTGCCATAAGGTACAAAAGCAAAATATTCACTGTAGAAGAGCCAAGAACATCGTGCTGAGGCAATACTCTCTTCCAAACCACAGGTACATTATAGCTCTGCCTCTGTTCCTGTTTCTGTGGAACTAAAATCTGAGCAAATAGGGGCTAAGTGC
The DNA here is from genome assembly GCF_017654675.1 of Xenopus laevis. NCBI lineage: Eukaryota > Metazoa > Chordata > Amphibia > Anura > Pipidae > Xenopus > Xenopus laevis. Next base: position 26,036,371 of record NC_054374.1, on the reverse strand, counting down.
TGATGCCTGAGGCTCAAGGCTAGAGGCAATAACCTTTCCTTTCCAAACTGGTAACATTATACCCTTTAGAAAATACATATCAATTTCAGCATGAAGGTATTTCATGCTGAAATCCCAGTTCACATGATGGGAAAATAACAGATTATAACACTGTAAATATCATTCAGTTGAAGAAGTGTATATTTCATAAAAGCAGAAAACCAAGGGGTTCACAAGATGAAGATGGTTGAGTAGAAAGCAATTCAGTAAGACAAGGGTCCGTAATAAGAGTTTAGCTATGACAACCATGTTAGAACTATTGTAAGAAAAATCATTATGTATCAATTACAGTTTTATGATCAAAAGTGAATTGTTTTTTCCCTGTAACCATGTTTGTACTTTTTTTACTGCCGCTTTCTTCCCCCCCCCCCCCCCGCTGTTTTAAAGTTGAAAATCCTCCAAATCATGTTTTTTTTTATATTTGACCAGGTAACGGTAACTGGATGCCACCAAAGTTGTAAGGCTTTCATAGAAATAGGCTTACCCCTAAAAGAAATCATACCAGGGTCGTATGGGCCAGCAGGACACCCAGAAGAAACCCAGTGGGCCCTCCTGACGCAGACCTGCTCCAGCACCCATTCCATTGACACTTTGGTGCTCTCCCTCACCTCTCTTCATTCGTGGCCACAAGTGAACAGGTACAAATGGGGAAAGCCACAGCAAGTAGAACTCCTGGACTGAGGCTCTAAAGCTAACTTGGAGGAAGGATTAGCTTCATTACTGTAGTGGACTCCATCTTCAACCTTAGTGGTTCCTCAGAGTGTGTGCTTTTTTAGATACTCCAAAGAACCTCACCCTAGGGCCTCTACAGTCAACTATAGCCTGATATGTGCCCTGAAATCTCAAATGTTTCCCTTTTTAGTTCTTAGTTGATTTGGAAGATGAGTTGTTAAATTCTCTAAGAAGATTACAATCAAGTCAGTCCAAACTGAAGAAACCTTTCATTAGCAAGTGTGATTGAGCATAAGGACTTGACATTGGTGACAGTATTCTTCAACTTTTTGTATAGTCTCTTCACTTGCCCCGGCCAATCAGATCAGTTTATTAGGCTATTTTTGTATTTGGCCACGTCTAAATCCTTTCATTTGTTGAATCAGTCTGTGCGGCCACTCTATGGTAAACCTGTGCTATTATATCATGATATATATAATTTCATGGTCTGATCCCTATACAATAACATATTGAGAAGAGCATTGCCTTATCTAGTTCAGAGACTGTAGTCCACAGAGTTTCCAACTTATTATCAGACAACTCTGGTCAATGATCATCTTTAGTCAGAAATGGGCTAAATAGGATCCAGAGCCAAAAGAGACCATTACTGTGCCTTATACATTAATAGATACATTAAGCAGGTGTTTATACAGAAAATCTATAAACTGGGCCTTCAGTATTGACCTTCCCCTAATGCAGAGCATGCACCCGTATAGATGTGTTTAAATTCACAATGGTCTTCCATCCATTGGAACTTGCTAATTAATTTCATTTCCCTGCCTCATTTATTTCTGGCATCACATTAGATGCTCAGTATTCTGAAAAAATACAGTCTCAAGCCTACAGAGGAAAGAGCGGAAACAAACGGTAGCATTTAAATGAAGCATAGATACAGTACACGTCATAATAGCAGAGAGATTATAGATAGGGAAAGGCAAATATAGGAGAATAGCTGTTTAGCCTTTGCTACAAATTGGTTGCATTTTATTATTTTATCCCATATCTGCTGCAGAGGATGTGAAGGAGTTATCCTTTCATACCATGCCAGTAAAAATGATAGATAGAAGCCAATGTTATTAATAGGGAAAGATTACAACATATGTAGAAAGGCTGGTGATTTTTTTCACAGAAAAGGTGGCAACCCTACCTGGGAGAGGGATTTGTTCCCATTGGCCCAGGGGAAGTGATTGTAATTCCTATTCCCTGATTGGTTTAAGAGGAGCAATCATATGGTTCTGTCTCTTTGGACTCCAGTCAAGGAGGGGGATGCTGCTGGACAGTCTGAGGTAGGAGGCTTCGGTAAGAAGATAAAACCACAAGGTTACAAAACCCTTAGTATGCTGGGGCTCTAGCTTATGTGTGCTAGTATGAGCAGCCTTGTGCTCCACAAGGTGGTGCAGGATAGTTCCCCAGGTGACACCAAGTCGTAGGAACTTCAGTAGGTATCACTTCCTATCTCCCATTCTCCTTCAAGGGCCCAACTGGAAAAAGTATATACTTACATAGTTGCATTAGGTTGAAAAAAGTCCAAAGTCAATCCAGTTCAACCACTCCAAATGAAACCCAGCATTCATACATACATACACACTGACCCCTCCATACACTCACACACAATATTTATTCTCATACACTAACTAGATTTTAGTATGACAATAGCCTTGGATATTCTGCTTTATTTTGTCCAAGAAATCATACAAGCCCCTCTTAAAGGCATAACAGAATCAGCCATCACAACATCATCATTCTCCAACTTCACTGTCCTCACTGTGAAGAACCCCATACTCTACTTCTACTGAAAGTTATTTTCCTCTAGTCTGAAGGGGGGGGGCTCTGGTAAGGCGATCCTCTTTATGGGTAAAAAGTTCCCCTGCTATTTGTCTATAATGTCCTCTAATGTACTTGTAATGTGTAATCATGTCCCCTCGCAAGAGTTTTCTTTTCAGAGGAAACAATCCCAACCTTGACAGTTTCCCTCATAATTTAAGTCTTCCATCCCTCTAACCAGTTTAGTTGCACTAATTAGATAGTGAGCACCCATGAACTTTTTATGGTCTCTTGGGTTTTATAGACCTTTATGTATAACATTGTCAAATTATTACAATATGGTCCACAACCTAGTGGACATAGGAGCAGTCTTGTTCCTGTATATTATTTAAATTGCATTAGATATTGTATATTTACCATATCTACTGTATGAGTACCCTGCTTACTGTATGTTTACCATGTATATGAGTAGTGTTGGGCGAATCTGTCCCGGTTTGCATGGCCGAGAAATGTTGAGAATCCATGCCTGGTGAATAAATTTACCCATCACTATATCTGAGTACAGCACCTTCCATATGTGTAATGTGCTTACTGTATATATACTGTACTCTACTGTATGTGTATCATACCTACTGTATACGTATCGTACCTACTGTATGTGTTTTACTTACTGCATGAGTAGCATAGCTAATGTATGTGTACCATGTCTACTGTATAGTTAATGTAAAATAGAATGCAAAAGGTAGCAGACACATAGGGGGTTATTTATTAAAGTCCGAATGCCAAAAACTCAAAGTTTTTTTTACTATAAAATCCAAATTTTTTGTGAAAAAAACCCCATCAAATTTTTCATGGTTTATTATACCCCTGGCTGGTAAAAGTCAGAATCCAAAAATACTCTATACCCAAGCTGTCAGGGTCCTGTAGAGGTCAATGACAAAAGTTTTTCTGGGGTTTCGAGTGATTTCACTAAAAATGAAAACTGCAGTTTTCTTCTGCAAAAACCCACATTTTTTTTTTTTTTTTTTTTTTCTAACCTATTTTATTGTGTTCTTTCAATGATAATTAAAATTAAATCATGGATTGTAGGTTGATTGGACTTTTTTGACTAAAAAATCAGAAAAAAAAATTGGGTTTTGATAAATAACCTCCTTAGAGTAGTTTTGTCTTAATTAATAAAGATAAGTAATAAAGCCTGTAGTACTAAACAAAGTTTTTAGAAATGGTGCCTGGAGAGCTATGTTGCAGAAGATCCTGCCCATTGGGAGGCTGAGCCCAGGTCAGACAGTCCATTCTCCAAACCTGCTACTATTCATGGCTTACAGATTGAGAAATTAAGTTCTAAACTTTAGAAGTCTTTGAAGCATTCATACAGGGTTCTTTAACCTTTTTTCTTGAAGAGAGAACCAAATTACGGTGTATTTCAAATCAATCTATACCTTATTTTAATCAGACCTTTACATTGTCGGCAGCTCCGGATTTGCTGGGCAAGCGCCCCTAGACTGCGCGGTCCGCACCCACACTACCTCGCGCAGGCGTGCTGGTGTACAAGCACTGTAGCACTGGGGAGAAGCGTGTCCCCAGTGCTTCCCATAGAGTGGCTGGACGGTATGCCACCCCTAAAAAATGTGCCGCCCTAGGCCCGGGCCTATTTGGCCTCGCCACAAATCCGGGCCTGATTGTAGGAAGCCATAACATTGTATTTCAGGTTCAAGATGAACCACCCAAAGCAGGATTGGGATCCACTTTTGGGTCCAGACACATTAGTATTAGTAGTTGAAGGGGGGCTATAAAAATGTATGGCTTTTGTACATGATTGACATTCATATCTTCATTAGACTCTTTTTCCAGGGGTGTGCCAAGCCACCCGGGCACCCAAGGCAACACTGCTGGCCACCATGCTCCCCTGTGCACACTTTCTCAGACATGCACACTCACATGTAGTGGCGTCATTGCGGGAGCAAACTGAGTTGCAGAGACCCAGTGAGAAATTTCAGACTAGGGGTAGGCAAAAGTCTTTTCAAGTGGTACCTGTCTAATGTCACCCAGTTATTGCAGCCTAGGCAGGTGCCTCTTCTGCCTACCCCTAGTTCCAGCTCAGCTCTTTTCATAAGGTTTTCCCAAATAGAAGATCAGTGAACACTTTCTATTATGACATCACTTTAAGAAGAAAATCTTTCTAAACTAAAAACATATGGTCTAACGATTGGGTTTGATTTGTGTCCTTACTCAGATACAATTATTTTCTCATCCAAGCACTTATATTCACTGTATCTGCAGAGGAACAACTGGAACTAACTCTGTTCTATGGAGGTCATCAATCTAAAAGCTGCTTTTTTTCGGAGGGGGCAGCCATGTCAGTGCTGACTACTCAAATTTTAAACTGCACAAAAACAAAAAAAAACAAGATGAGAGCTTTTTTAATATTATTGTTGGAGCTTTACACAAAGCGTACTTTCCGCATGGAAAAGCTCAACTATCAAGCTCAGCTCTAATGATTTGTCAGGTTTCCAGAAAAAAAACTGCTTGGCTTGGGTCCGTGGTTCTGTCCTGGGACCCCATTCATGTACACATCACTTTCATTGTTTGCTTAGTAAACAGGTTTTCCTCCAACCTCCTCCAGACCTTTTCAATCTGACACTGCCAAACGGTACCACACGAGGCAGACAAAAACGACACATGTAGTGTGTCTGCATGGATTTTGTGTTTTGGCCAAGTGTCCTCTAAATCTGAAGGTCATTTAGATATTAATGCAGCAAATTGTTACAGTACAATGTTGATTCAAAAAGGAGTTTTTTTCCATTTTGAGTCATATTTGAGACAGCTTGGGATTGTTTGTATTCCACTGCATTAACAGGAAGCTAAACAGCAATTAACTATAGAAAGGACTGAACTACTACAGTGTGTTAACATATTTTATCTAAATTCTTCTCTAAACAATCTATCTGAATTTTTTCAGACTATAATTATTTTATGAGCTCTACCATTGGAGCGACCAATCTGCAATTTGATTGGCTGGTTTATTGTGGGTTGCTTTGGCTTTTAAGGTGGCCATAGGAGATTTTCTCTCCTTAACGACCGATTTTCGTGCGATCCAATGAATCCATCAAATTATCATGAGGTTAGTGGGCATCGAATGATGTGCATCTTAACGATTTTTTTGTCTGATTGGGAAAGTTAGAGATTGTTCATAGTTCACAGTGAAATGTATCCATTGTCCAATTGTTTGCAGGGCCAAGCAGGCAGCTACCTACAGTTTTCGAGACTTCCACTAGAAGATATCTCTTGAAATGGTCTTTTTAGTTGATGGACAAATCATACATTTAAAGGAGAACTAAAGCCTAAAAAGAAGTAGCTAGCAATGTTGTACATGATGTTTTGTGCTTATGTACCAGCCCAAGGCAACCACAGCCCTTTAGCAGTAAAGATCTGTGTCTTCAAAGATGCCCCAGTAGCTCCCCATCTTCGTTTCTGCTGATTCACTGCACATGCTCTGTGCTGCTGTCACTTACCCAGGACCCACTCACAATATACAGTACATATAGAATAGAAATGTCACAATATAAGGCTGATTAGTAATTAATACAGATAATTACTACATGGCAGCACAGAAACCAATGCAATTAGCATCTGAATTTAATCAGCCCTGTAGAATCAGCTTATATTACAAAGATACTTTCCAAGATGGTGACCCCCTGTGAAGAGTTTAAAATCCTGGATCATTGCTGCTGTTGAGAAGCTGAAACTTTAGGCTGGTGCAATAAGTGCAGTATATAAAATATGGAATTTTTAGACATATTCATTTTTATGGTTCTGTTCTCTTTTAAAAGCCAATGAGACTTTTCTTTATGTTGAATACTGTATATGTTATGGGGGTTAAATCAAATGACACACATGATCACATACAAGATAGTACCATCCGAAATAACTTCAAGCAGGTCTGATGGCTGTGTTTTATTACCAGCAGGGGTTTTCACCCACATAAATGGGTATTTATTTTATGAAGAATGTCTGAAACCAGGCCCGGATTTGTGGAAAGGCCACCTAGGCCCGGGCCTAGGGGGTCGGCATGCTGCTCAACCACACCCACATTGGTTCAAAAACACTGGGGATGCACAGGAGATACAATCTCCATGAAGATTTGCACGAATAAAGGGAATGGGACAGGGGCGACGAACGCCAGGGGGCCTAGGGGCGCCCGCTATGTAAATCCGGCCCTGTCTGAAACAAGGATAGGCCTTACCACTATCAGTAGCAAGATCTAAGAAAATTGGTCTTAGGGCAATGGCATACCAGGAGATTAATCGCCAGTAGTGATCAATCTCTGCCTCTACGGGCAACTATTCTCCTGTACAAGCTTCGCCACCAGCAATAATCTTAATCGCTGGTGGTAAAACCCATACAGTCTTCCAAAATTGCTTGAACTTTCTTCTTGAGGCAACGTCAAGCAATTTTGGGAGACTAGAGCGACCATCAGTGATTTACATTATTGCCTGTGGTGAAGCTTGTACAGGAAATTCGTCACCCGCAGAAGCAGAGGTTTATAGCTGGTGATTAATCACCTGGTGTGCCATTGCCCTTACAGAGGGCCTCGACCTCTAAAAATGTGGCTCTTAATTATTTTGGATTTATTCACCTTTCTTGGTTCTTAATTTGTATAGTTCCTATATGCTGAACAGCTGACTCCCTCCTAGATTGATCCCTTTCTTACTCATTAAATACAGAACTTGTACTAGCCTACATTATCTAGTAGAATGAAGTCAAATTCAACTGGGCCTAGAGTTTTCTCGAAAACATTTCACCCAGTGGGGTAACTAGATATTACTGGACCCACAGCAAATTATTTTGCAGGCCTGTAAATTGTTAAGAGGTTGACTAGTTTTACAAATATTTATTAAAACTGTATAGGAATTTGGGTCTGCTTCTATTATGGTTATGCTCTTAGTTTCACCACTCATCCAAGGGTCTTCTTCAGTTAACTGAGTGGTCAGGAAATTAAACCCTTAAGGGTAGTACAGTCACAGACATCCAATCACAATGGTTCCATTGAACTTCAGTAAAAACTTGGTTGAGCAGTGAATCTTTTTGAGAAAACTCTTAATGGCAGATTTATCAAAGGTCAAATTTAAAATTTAAATTTTTTTAAATTAAAATTTCGAGTTTATTTTAGTGTAATTTGACTAGGAAAAAGTTCAAATTCAATTCGTTTGAAAAAAAATTGAAATTTATCATGTACTGTCCTTTTAAGAATTCAAATTCCACTATTCGCCATCTAAAACCTGCCTAATTGGTGTTTTAGCCTGTGGGGACATCCTGTCATCAATTTGGAGTTGTTTGGTGGACTTTTGGAAAAAAAAACTTTTCAGTGAAAAAAAAAAAATTTGCAGGTTGGTCCTATTCACCCAAATTTAAAAATTTTAAATTTTTTAATACATTTTGATTGGTCAGCTTTTTTCTCAAATTTCAAGTTTTTATAAACTCCCATAAACTCTAAATTAGACCCTTGAAAAATATGCCCCTTAAAGTCAAGTTGCCTTTGACTCAATACTGTATATAATGACCTTGATGAATGAGAATCTTCATAGACATACTGTGCTAGCCTAAGTGAACATTATTAGCCACTGTTATACTGTTATATATTTTTATAACACCTTAAGCACAGATTACAGTACATCTGCTTCAACCAATCTAGTTTGAGCCGGCAATGAAAGTTTTGCCATTAAAGTCCCAATATTTAGTCAGAATGCAGCTCAGTAGAGTTAATGACACATCTGTGTTATTATGGTGCTTAGTAACTATAAAGTGTCTGACACATATAGGAAAGAATTCACAGTTTTTATTGAATTCTCTGAAATTGTGAATATTATCTGTTCACTTTGCTTTCAGTTCATTTCGGTCCGACACCTGAAGATGACCGCGGTATATTGCCAAGGCTCTGGGAATTTGTTGAATATTACCTCTATTCAAACAACTTCATGTAAAAAGAAATTGGATTCACTCACCATTCTCCCTCTCTGAAAGAATCCATTTAGCTGAGGATTGTAGATAGATTTGAAGCAGTAATGCTTAGGGTTTAGGACATTGGTTCCCAAACTGGGGTTGAAAAAAAAATCATCCACATTTTCCTGAAATTATAAATGTCAAAACTTCAAAAATGTCATGGCGGTTTATGTAAGGGGGCTTATAGAAATGTTTCTATTATGCGTAACCCTATAGTTAGTGGAAACAGAAAAAAAATCTTAGGGGCAGATTTATTAAGGTTTGAATGGTAAATCAGAATTCAAATTTTCTAATGTCTTTTGTGTCAAAATTTACAAATTCGAATGTAAATTTGAATGTGAGATTTATCACAACTTGCCCATGAAAACAGTTCTAATATTCGCCACCTAAAACCTGCCAAATTCATTCAATGGCAGACGTCCATTGACCTATTTGAAGATGTTAATAGCCTTTCTGACATCGAGTTTTTTTCAGAGGAAAATTCGATTTGAGTTTAATTTTGCCCTTTGGGGCAGATTTATCAAGGGTCGAATTTTGAAGTAATGGGAGTTTTTTTGAACTCTCATAACTTCGGAATTCGAAAAAAAGAACGTTGTTAATTTCGCGTGAGTAGGCTGTATTTGAATCATTTCAATCTAAGTTTTAGTTCATTCTATTGAATTTGAAATTGAAGGATTTGCCCCAAAAAACTTTGATTTTTCAAAGTCCACCAAATGACTCCAAATAGGCTAAAACACTGCCAAAGTCCACCAAATGACTCCAAATAGGCTAAAACTGCCTCTTCTCCAGTGTAACCAATCCCAACTTGCCTTTCCCCATAACTGATCCCTTCCATTCCCTTTATCAGCTTAAACACTCTTCTCTGTACTTTCTCTATTTCATTACAATCCCTTATATACTTGTATATATCCCAGTGGAACCAATGCAAACTTGGCCAGCCTTACACTCTCTCCTCAAAGTTCACTTGGAGAACCTTTTTGTTCCGCCATTGTCCTAAGAACTAAGGGTAATTGGATCTGCACAGTAGTTACAACAACAGTAGTTACAACAGAAAACCCAGAGTGAAGAGACTTCAGTGGAGAGTGGATTCTGCATTGCTCTGAGCAGGAGTATTAGACACATTGGTATTGGGCAGTATTACTATCAAAAATTAATATATTTGGTCTACTGGGTCTTCTTCTCACCCTAATCAGGGTATAACTTTTTGGAAATGCAAACAATAGTTTTGGACACTCTAGAACCCATTTACAGGGATAAGTACAAGCATTAGAAATGTTAATGAGTACAGAATTGGTCCCATTTGCCAAGTGTGTGTCCCTACAGACACTGGGCTCCATTCTAGTGCTGGTTGTGCATTTAGTGGCAGGTTCACAGTGCAGCCTCCTGGAGCCCAAGGCACCCCTTATAGTCATAGTAAATTAGACCTAGTGTGAATTTTGACCTGCCTTGTCCCTAGATGTGCCATAGCTGACTGTTGATTCGTCACCATTGGTTAAACCCTAAACAGTGGCTATGTGATATTGGGCTCAATGCGCCTATTTTTCTACATAACTCGAGCTCTCAAGGTCTTACCTTAATGCAGCTCTGTGTGGTTTTCATTGCCTTGACTGACCTACATAAACAAGTCGAATTTCTATTGCCTAACATTCTTCCGTGATCCACTTCTGATAATGCACATTTATTTATTTTTGGGATAAATGTATATTTGAAAGCCTGTCAACACATTGAACACATTGAGTCAGGTTTTGGAGATCCAGCTTACATCAAAAGCACTATTGATTTCTGGAGAACATTCTTTATTTGCTTACTTTTATCATGCCGGCTTTCTCAGAGAACAAGCACCAGGCCAGAAACACTACTGAGTATGTGAGGCTGAAGATCCTTTTCTATTCTTACCTGTCCTGCCATTGTGTTAAATATCCAGCCGCTCAGAAAGAAAGGCAGGCTGCTTTTATTGGAGTCTTTGTTTTTTCAGATTTTTTATTTTTTTGTAGCTCAGACAAACACATATGTAAGAAACTAAAGTCAAGGGGAACTAAATGGGCCTTCAAATCATGGTTTGCTTGTATGGCCTTGAACATTCAATGGAGGTGTGCATTGTGAATCATATTTCTGATGAACCCACATGGGGCATGGGGGCAAGGTCTCTTGCTGTGGAATGAGAGGAAATACAATACATTGAGTTTACTCATGGAAACTCGTGTAATAGTGCTGTAATGTAAGGTTCATAATTCTGCATGCTACAATTCCAAACACACAGTGGATCATTAATTAATACAGAGCAAATATGTCTCCGGGCAGTAACCCACAGCAACCAATCAAAAATGTTTGAGTATGCTTGCTGTTGCACATTGGATCAATTGGTTGGTATAAGTAATTGCAAAGGGACACGCGGCAAATGGAGGCCACAGGTCAAATGGAGGACCAAGTACATTTAACACATTAAAGTGCCATTAATGTGTATAAGGGACATTTTCAAGAAGTTTATGTGATGAATGAATAGTTTGCGACCCAACACAATTCAACAATAATCAAATATAATGAATACCTACACCCCAAAATACATTTCCATAAGATTAATCCAAACTGCAGGTGCTGTCGATGAAAGCTCTTAGCCTGCCCCAGCTTTGGACTGTTGAGGTGCCTCCAGAAGTAAACTATTAACTATGGGTTACCATTGAGTTCAACTAAAGGTGGCCATAGACATAACAATTACGATCTTTCTTGGAAAAGATCTTTCCAAGAAAGATCGTTTGTTTCAATACACATGTGTATAGCTGAATTGTCAGATATACAGGTAGATATACAGGTAGTTCAATAGAATTCTACCTGTATCTGAAGATTCAGCACTAACAATGGCTGATGTTTGGGTCCCTTCAAAGGCACCTGATCAAAATTTTCCATCCAGCCCGATCGACGAGCCGACCGATATCCGTCTTCTGCCGGCTCTTTTTCCACCATACACGCACCAAATATCGGACGAAAATTCGTACGATATTATCTGTGCGTCTATGGCCACCTTAAGGGATGTACTATTTCATGCATATTGGGGCGTGGGGTACATGGGACTGTATTCAGTTTCAGTGTTAGGCAGGCAGGTAGATGCCTTCTGAAGCAGCCTCCTTCAGCAGACCAACTCAGTCCATGTAAGGGCTGAGTTCCAGAAGTAATATATTTTGTTTTATTGTAGGACTTCAGGTAGCTGTTGGGTTCCAGTTGAAAAAACCCTAACCCCTACCATGTGGTTGGTCCACAGGTAGCAAGGGAGTCAGATAGATGTGACTATGAAGTTGGCTGCGTCAATGTGGGTACAAAAAAACCATCACATTTTTGTCTATATTCCTCAATCCGTCCAGATGTGATGCCACCTTAGTGGTAAAAAATTATATTATCTTATTCGGGAAGAGTTCGGACTGCATTATGTGCAGACTGCTGCTTGGCAGGTCCTGGTCAGGTGTAGGTCTTAGATGCATAACCATACTGCAGTTCTTGTTGGGGGCTCTATTAAGTCAAAACAAATTGAACAATGTTTTTTATAAATTCAGTGCACAAGTCATGCTTTATTCGTCCATTTGGACTAAAGGCTAATGGGTCAGTTACCTTACAGATTAGAGTATGGCCACCTTAAGGCTCCACTGAGCACAATAGATGGAACGTTCATATAGACAACCCATAAAACATAGCTGAAAATAGAGAGCCAAGATGATAAGAAAAAAATGTAAAGGCGACATACAGGATAAATGGACAAACCATAATTTTGTAGGCAATAATGTATACTACTGTATATCGTGTTGATTTCACGTTGGGCTAAAAATTAATATTATCTTTAATATTAGCCCCTTTATAGGAGCACCCCATAGATGTTCTCTGGTCCCTGTCCATGTTTCAAATGAGGGGGTGAGCATGTTCTAACGGTCCGTGCCAGAAGCACAGTAGGAGGGGAACAGTCAATCACATCCCTGCAGTCAAACAAGCAAAGACAGGCTTCAGTTCCCTATCAGGTCAGCCTAGCTGCTGATTGGTTCAGGGCCAGAACTGGAGGTAGGCAGAGTAAGCTCATGCCTAGGGTCCAAAGCATCTGGGTGCCAGGAACGTACCTTCTACCCCTAGTCATGTCCACTTGCGTGCATCCAGTCAGCGCTGCCTGGCCCGGCTCTGGATTGGTTCCTACCCAACAGTGGAGGTTGCTGAGTGCTCCCGGCTCCCCTACACAGCCTAGGAAAGGAGGCACATAGTCAGTTCTAGTAGAGATTTTGCTTATATATTCAATAAATCAGCCAACTTTTTTAAGCACATTTCTCTTATGTCCTCCTAAAAGCCTGTACATTCTTGTTTTTTACATACAATGTGTCATTTAAGTTTTTCCTCAGTAGATATAAATAAACAATATATCAAGTTATTTAAATGCAGTCATTTTAATTTTTGGTGCAACGTAAAGCTATTCTTTATAACTAGCTGTAAATAAGTCTATCCATTGGAACATGGTATTACCGGCAGGATTACCTGAATGCCATTATAAACATGTTATAATATAAACTGTGTTTCTTGGTGCCTGGAAACCAACTTCCAGCTGAACTCAGCTGAAACCGTCTTCCACAAGTACTGCTCAATTTGCCTCCTACCGGAACGCAAGAAGCCTGAATAATTATGTGCAGCGTGTGTCCTCTGGGTCCTGCTGCCCGGAGCACCATACAAACGCATGCTGCTTTCTTGTGTCTGTAGCCTGCCTGGCGTGTATCAAGGCTGCCTTCATTTGCTTGTTCCTGTCTTCCACAGCTTCCCTCTTCTCATTGTGCCCAAGGCTCAGATGTTGTAGAGACCCCATCAAAACCACAGGATGGAATACACTTGTACATATATGTAGTGAATGGTATTCTGACAATGTGTCTCAGAGGCACAGGGCATTCTACTGTTAAACAGATAAGACACAATCCTAAGCAACAATAGTGGAAGCTCAGCTTCTCTTAGGCATGTGTTTTGCCTTTAATATATATATACCGTAGGAAGGGATTTTTAAGCAATAGAAAGCCTTAAAGTAAGCTTCATCTTACATTTGTCTTCCCTGTTGGGCAATTATGCCATGGAGCAATTTAAGATGCTTGGAATCTGTTTTTCCTTGCAGCCAGGGGTGGGGTGCAGCTTCAAACCACTCAGACTGACCCCATGCTCTGCTAAGGCAATCATCTGAGGTGGATAATGGACTGACATTTGTCACAGTTCGGGCAACGTTATGTCCATTTTCTGTAGTAATAGTAGGAATCATTTACTTTGGCCCAATGCAAGTGCAAGAGCAGCAAGGTGTATAAAGAGCATGCCTCTTAGTGCTAATTTAAAAAGTATTTGGGTCCAGTGTCTGACTGTTCTCTGTACCTAGAGCTGGATTGGAGGTTTGGTACTAGATACAGAGCACAGCGCTAATAGGTGCAAGGCAACTATGCCAACTATAGGGTACACAGTAAGTACAGGTCTCTGTCTCAGCCTGGACCTGCTGCTGCTCCCTAATAGTGATGTTTCAGGTTGACATATAGGGTTGGGTGTGGGTCAGACTATGGAAGTCCACTCCTCCACTGCTCCAGAAGATTCCATGTCTTGGAACCAGAGGTGCACACTGAATACTGTACCGATTGAGAAGACTCAGGTACAGGTTGGGTGCGGGTCCTACAGTAGCAACAATTACAGTTTGGGGTGAGTGTGGGTTAAGGTTTTATGGGTTGAGTTTTTCCTGATCTTGCACTACTAACTTGAGATAGCTTCACTTTTGACCCTCCTGCAAATACATGAATGCAAGTGATCACTCAACAGGAAAAGTGTTATGCCCTGTCCTTTGCACCTGCCATTGGTACAATACAGGGCTCCTTTGTGCCCTATGCCCGCCAGTGCACCCTAACTTGCCCATCCAAATGATGTGAAAGTGAGAGGATTGGAGGGTGCAAGAAAGGTCCCCCCTCTACCCCTTATAAATATAGAATTATCAAATACAAGCAGCTCTGTATTCAAGGAGGGGGAACGCATCTCTCTGAAGGGGTGTAGATTTCAGAAGGGATATGTATAATGCAGTCCAACTATATATTCTCAACTGGTTAGTAAAGCAGGTAAAGAAGCTTTGCTCCTACTGTGAACCAGGCAGAATCCAACTCTCGGGCCCTACAAAAGAGCAACGCTAACCACTATGCCAACATGCTGTTTAGCAATAGCTGACTCTCTATAATATGATTATACCATTGATATTAATTTGCATTCTTTTAACTCATAGTAGGTTATAGTTTACTAACAACTATAAGACCACAGGAGAGCTATGCTTGCTTGAAAAGTCTAGTAGTCTGCTGCTGAAATGCCCTGAGTTCCCTCTACTCATAACCCCTACCCCAAGCTCATATATACTGGCCTCTGACACTAAATCCCTCTCTTCTTAAATGGTAACAATGATGATAGCTGCTACATATAGACATTTAACAGCCTCCTCTCGAAAATATAATCATCTCGGATTTCTCCTACATTCTGCTAGAACCTTCTTTGTTATAGTATATGACACTGCAGCATTCAGATTTTTTTTCTTCCTGTCCTAAAATCAGCCGCATATTAAATGTATTGAGGGGGGATCACGTTAAAGGTTACACACCGCTATTTTATTTCCAGCTTTTTATAGTACAATAAACCTTTTGTAATGAATGATTGGCCGTCACCAAGTTTGCTCATAGATTGTACAAAATGTCATTCGTCGCAACTCTTTATTTATATACCGAGTTTATGTTTTGTATTATATTTTACCAATCTCCAGTTGTGACTTCATGGAAAAAAAGATGCCTATTGTATTTTGGTCATAGGGGAAAATAATTGCCAGTATTATACAGATTTTTTTCATTCATTTACCTTTGCAAGAAAAATCATTGGTTGTCCTACCCTTCCCTTTTATCTATATAGAAATACAGTAGATGCATCATTAAAACAGATCTAATAGGAAGAACAGAGGTTTTATTTTGGTTTGAATTCTCAATAATGAAAATATCTTTGAATAGCAATGGCATTGTCAAGACAGCCAATTGTTCATTTCCAATTCAACTCAACCCAACTGCCCCCTCTTCACCCTCTAAATAACCCTAAGAAAAAGCACTCAAAATCCAGGAAAGATGTAAAAAGGACACAGTTTTATTAACACATCGATCAAAGAGACTGGAGGTTTAAATATGGCAATTAAGTTATATTAGTAACCAGAACGTGTGGAATACTTTCCAAACTCTAAAGGAGTGAATAGACAGAACAGTGCTCAGGGGCATAGGTGGAGGGTGATTTTGTGAGGTAAAATAAAGACATTTTCTACACCGAATACTTCATAGTTTTCCAGGACAAATTCTCTAGAAGACATGGCAGAATCAATCCAGGTCCAGACTAGCAGGAAGGCAGGATCAGGGCAGCAGGATTCTAGGGTGACATTCCTCCCAGGCAATGTCCTCAGTAATGGCAGTTGGGTGCAAGAGCTGGGTGCAATAGCAGGGTGGAATGGCAAAGTGTGTGTGGTGATGGAAGTTGGCCTAGGGGCACTCCACAAGCTAAGGATGAATCCAATACATTAAAGCCAATGTAGTATATAGCACCAGCCCATTTTAATTATACGATAATTTAAAATTCCAAGGTATTTAACACCCCAGAAGAATATAGTGCCAGTATGTATAATACACCCAAAGACTTGGCAGGATACATGCAATGCCAATTTAATGTCTAATAACCCCAGAACCTCTGTCCTAACCTTTGTCTATGGTTTTGGTTTGGGGAAGCTTAGCGTTCTCATTCTTTATTATAATACTCCAATGCTGAATTTAATGAGGCAAGAGAATACCAACAATTTCCTATTCCAGCAATCATTAGACCTGCCACTCCATAGATGTGAATAAGATAATAACTCACTGACCAGGGACTAACGTTCCTATGCAAGATTCCACTTTCCACCCAAAAGCCAAGAGTTGGCAAAATCCAACTCCTTATGCTGATGCCAATGATAAAGACATAAGGCTTCCTATGCTTTTGATAAGTGTCAGTTGGCATGTGGCCTAAATCCCCCTCCCCCTTATCATAACCTTTACTTAACCCTTTCCTTGCTTGCTTCTTAACCCGCTCAAGGCACCCCTACCTTAACCCCTGGAATTTGGTAAGCTCTGTTTAAAAGGCTTCCATTAGCAACATCAGTGCTATTATATTATTTTAATAAATGAATATGACACCAGGGGACATTTGCACCACCATATACTGTATGTAGGTCTTCAAATGTTGCTTGTATTGTATAATGTGCTGTTTTTTTTTTACATTTGTAGCGACATTTCTGTTTGGTCGTGTTATCCAAATGGCTAGCTTTCTCAATAGGAATTCTAGGAAATGCAGTCTGTGCTTAATCCAGATTCACCTTGACTTGGGAAGGGCTATGCGAGAAATATAAAAGCTGGTAAAAGAGATTGTTATTGTTTACCGGCTGACATACGTTAAGATTGTGCCAGTGTTTATATCAGTTCTACCAAATCAATGAAAGAGCAAAGCTTATTTAGGGGGGAATATTTTTGCGCATTTCCCTCAGGGCCAGAACTAGAGGTAGGCAGAAGAGGCCCGTGCCTTGTGCGTAAAGCTTGGGGCACATATCTTCCCTTTTGCCTACCCATAGTCCAGTGGCGTACCTAAGCACCTGCTGCCCAGGTGAAGGATGTACACCCAGGGCACCAACCCCTCAAAATGTGTGCGGCCATGCCTACCATGATAAGATTTATCGTGGCTCCGGCGATTGGGGCCTAGACTGGCAATCTGTGGGTTCTGGCAAAATGCCAGAGGGGCTGCTATAAGGTGCCATAGAAAGTCAGTATTTAGTGGGCTGGTGGGGGCTGATTGGGCCTCTGTATACCTGAAATGCCAGGGCCTATTTTAATTCTCGGTCCGGGCTTGCCCAATGGGTTGCGGGCCTGGATGCGATCACACCTCCTGCACCCCCGGTAGTTATGCCACTGCCCTAGTCCAGCTTAGTGAGTTCTGCTCTCCAACATCAGAGCTCACATATGTGTGACTGTTTGTGAGCATACACTCATGTCAGCACATGTGGGGGTGGAGCACAAACCCAGCTGGATTGCCTTTGGCACCCAGCCCTGAGTTCCTTCAACTATGGACTTTTCATAGAGCGGGAAGCTACCACTAATCCACCCGATAGTAACATAGTAACATAGTAAGTTAGGTTGAAAATAGACACACGTCCATCAAGTTCAACCTTTTAACATTTTTTTTTTTAACCTGCCTAACTGCCAGTTGATCTAGAGGAAGGCAAAAAAAAAAACCCATCTGAAGCCTCTCCAGTTTGCCTCAGAGGGGGAAAAATTCCTTCCTGGCTCCAAAATGGCAATCGGACTAGTCCCTGGATCAACTTGTACTATGAGCTATCTTCCATAACCCTGTATTCCCTCACTTGCTAAAAGCCATCCAACCCCTTCTTAAAAATATCTAATGTATCAGCCTTTACCACTGATTCAGGGAGAGAATTCCACATATTCACAGCTCTCATTGTAACAAACCCCTTCCGAATATTTAGACGGAACCTCTTTTCTTCTAATCAGAATGGGTGACCTTGTGTCAGCTGGTACTGGTAAATAAAGCATTAGAGAGATTATTTTATGATCCCCTTATACAGTATATTTATCATATCTCCCCTTAAGCGCCTCTTCTCTAGCTTGAACATCCCCAATTTGGCCAGTCTTTCTTCATAGCTAAGATTTTCCATACCTTTTACCAGCTTAGTTGCCCTTCTCTGTACCTTCTCTAATACAATAATGTCCTGTTTGAGAGATGGAGACCAAAACTGTATGACATATTCTAGATGGGGCCTTACCCATGCTCTATAAAGTGGAAGAATGACTGCTTCCTGCCGTGAATCAATGCCCCTTTTAATACATCCCTTTTAAATAAGAATATAGATACTTTGTCTTGCAGTCAATCATAACATACCAATTATATAATTTTCTCTCCAGTCCAGAACCAAGGGCACTAAAAAGTAAAACTACATTACCCAGAATTTCTCTTTGTTTGGCCCCCAACTAGGCATGACCTGGCTAAAGCCAAGCAGAAGGATATATCTATATAATGAGAATGTTATAATCTACAAGAAAATAAAATAAAAAATATAAGTAAACTACAAATAGATAATAATATGATGGTGCAAAAAGTTAAAAAGTTCACAAGTCATACTTACTTTAGATCTAACCAACTCACTATATTCCCCTTATGTCGGTGACATTACTGAGGGCAGGTGGCTAGGATAGTGCACTCAAATTGCTGAGAAAAGTAAGATCACTTCCACCAACTGTCAAACTTCTAAGATGACAGCAAGGAATACAACCAATAAACAAATTAATATATATGAGAGCAGAAGTCAAAGCTGCCCCTCTCTTCACCCTGTGATGCTCAGTAGCATATTTACCATATGACTAGTATAAATGTACACAATCCTCTAGGAAAAAAATTCTAAGTGAAATTGTATAGTGTATCTTCAAAAAGAACTGGTACATATTTTTTAACAAAGTAAGATAAATTGTTTAAATTGTAATCATTTTGACTTGTTTTTCTGCTTCCTTAATAAATTATTTGGGCTTCTATTCACTGTAAACAAACAACACAAATAAAATCCAGAGCATCATCTACAGCCAACATTGTGCCACACAATACTTATGTAAAACCACTCCATATGGATTTGTGTGGTGGTGCCTTAATACAGTAGGGTGAAGTGGTGCCCTGATGCTGGTATTACCAAGGATTATATTCTACTTTTCCAATCCAGAA
The DNA here is from genome assembly GCF_017654675.1 of Xenopus laevis. Taxonomy (NCBI): domain Eukaryota; kingdom Metazoa; phylum Chordata; class Amphibia; order Anura; family Pipidae; genus Xenopus; species Xenopus laevis. The sequence goes on along the minus strand of NC_054374.1, from coordinate 26,017,057 downwards.
AGATAAATTATAATTATGCTAGTGTAGACATTGTCTTATATTATTAACCATCAATCATTGTGTTCTTTATATTTCTTTACCAAATACAGTGTATGAATATATTTAGACTTAATAGAAGCACTACCACATGGAGGGTAAAATAATGAATTGTTAAGTATGTATCTAATATAAGATGTGAACTGAGTAGGGTGAGGCATCCATTGGGGTTCACACATATTTGCAGTAAACACTGATGTGTTTTATTGTAAAACTGCAGATTGGGTAAAAAGTGATAAATTCCTTAGCAGATTCGTTGGAATCAAATCCGTGATTTGTGAAATGTTTGTGAAGATTCTCATTCATCCAGGTCCTGGTATATCTATAGAAATAAGTCAAATCAAATGGACTTGCTGTGTTTTTCTGAATTCTGAATTGAGAAAGCCAGTTGGATGACTGGTGAAACGGCTTCAAGAAAAACACAGCAAGTCCAGTTGATTTGACTTATTTCTATAGATATGTAATTTGTGTTATATTTGCATATAGTGGCACTGTCTTAATCTGGAATTAGCCGCTGCCCATAAAGATACAGTGGTGCACAAGTTTATCACTTTTCTGTTTTGTACTTCATTGACTACTACTTTGACATGATTCTGATCGTGATGTCAGTGTTTTGAGGCTTTACATTACATCCAAGAATGTCGGTACAACATCTTCTGTCTAACATCTCCTTCCAAAACCAAAGGTATTAATATAAAGTTGGTCATCTTTTTGATGCTTAGCCTTTGCCCTCAACACTTCTAGGAAGGTATCCTATAGATATTGGAATATTGTTGATGGGATATGCTTCTATTCATATAAAAGTGGTTGGATGCTGAAGTTGGGGTTCAGGTCTGGCTTATAGTCATGGTTCCAATTTAAATTGGGTTGAGGTCAGGGCTCTGTGCACTCAGGTTCTTCCCATCTCAGCAAACCCATTCTGTAAAGACCTGGCATTTTACATGGGGCATAATTTTGCTGAAACAAAAAAGATCCTTCCCCAAAATGTTCCTCAAAGTAGGAAGTCTGACATTGTCAGATATAAGTAAATAACGAATTCCATTAATTAAGTAATGGGTGCCGGGAAACTTTTACCAATGGAATTTTGTTGGTGTTTAAAATGTCCTTATTCTTTGTTTCATGATTAGAAATTGGGGGGGGGGTTGCATTTGAATGGGGACAGTAGTGATGGAGATTATGGAAAATGTTTAATTGAGCTTTACAAATGCAATACATTTCTGTAACACAAGTTCTTTCATACTTTATCTTTGATAATTTAAAATGTACTGGGATTTGTAGTATGAGTGAAGATTGGTTAATCTGCCGTGTACATGCCATTGGTCCCTGCTAGATAGTTATGCAAACCAATCGGATATGATTAAATGTGAATCCTTAGTATGACATGTTTCATATGTAGTCATAATTCTCACTACAAGATTCACCTTGATGATCACTCAAGTTCTTCGAGACACGTCCAGCCTGATGGTTTCGCTAGGAGCATTTCATTGTATCAGGGATTATGCCTAAGAATGGCTCAGCATTGGGTAATTACTTTTAGTCAAGTAAAAATTTAAGTTTTAATCAATGCAATATTAAGTCTAATCAGTCAATGTGTCAGCGCCTTTAGCTCTTCTCTAATACAGAAAGCCTCTTAAAGCCATTTGTCCCTCATAACAAAGCTATCAGCTTTCTTCTTGTTTAAGAAATTACATTACTCGTCAGCCCAAAAGAGTAAAAACCTATTGATCCTCAAATCAAAAAAATATACATATGTTTTTTAAAGGGAAGCTGATGAAAATCATAGCTTTGGAACTTGGAGTTTAATCAAAGGAAAGTGCCCTAAAGTGTCAATTATGTTTTTATTCTGGCAGCCATTTATAGGGAGAATGTAATATCATTTATAACTCCGGGCTTCAGAAGGAAAATACAGCATCTGAAGAAAAAAATTATCAAAAAGCAAGTAGAATATTAAATGGTACACTCAATTTATTAGGTTTATAGGGCAATGTGGGACTTTTCTAGGTATATAGAAATTAATTTAACAGTATTACTGTCTGCACTCATTGATGTTACTATAGTGGAAGATCCTTAAACTCTGAAGCAATAGAGAGGAATTCACAGAAGAACTACTGTATATGCTTATGTAGAGTAAAATGTTGAAATAAGTAAGAATCAACTTAAGAAAAACCACTTATAGAGAAATATTGTCATCATGGGGGTCAAAGTCCAAATTTCAGGTATAACCCACCCTGATTTCTGCACTTTGTATTTATCAGGAAAATATGGGACAGCATGGAGCCATCCCCTCTCCCTCCAATTAACATGTCAGCCAGGGACCTGCGGGTACTAAGGAATGCGTTTTGGACATAGAGTCTTGAACTAAAGTATACAAAGTCCACCACCACCCCAAACACAGTGTCCTCAAAAAATAAAATAGCTTGAATATTGAAAATACACCTCCAATCATTAGAATTTTCAAGAGCATTTGACAAAATGTCAACACTTTTTATGCCGATTTTGGAGAAATCTGGATTATTTGCCAAATTGAACATGAACTCTAAAGGGGGGGGGGGTATTTACCAAAATTCTACTTTACTACCAAACCTGAATCCCCTTAATTAACCAATAAATCCAATCGAAAAAGTCAGTGTGGGAAACAGTCACAATAAAATAGTGTGTCAAATTGATTCTTGCAACTTTTCCAGATTTGACATTCAAATCGTGTAACTTTTTCAAATTGTCACATGAAATACGTGACTTTTTCAAATTATCAAATGAACACCATCTCAAAACCCTAGAAGATCATGAAGGCAAGAAACATCCTCCAATTGTTAAAGGGACATCTGCCATTGACTTTTACATGGTTTCGACAGGTTTTAGCCCGGAGTATTTTCAGATTTGGATTTCTCACAGTTTTGGAGCTAAAAAGCAGTTTTCCTCTAAAATTTGAGTTTTTCCCCTTTAAAAACTTAACAAATAGGCCCCTCAATGTCATGTGATTTTAAAGCAATGGGGCATCTACAGTTTTTTGTTTGCAAACCATGAGTTTTGTTGAGAAAAATAAGTGACCCCCTGTGATACAGTATGTGTGCGTCATTTACATGATATGCCCAAACTAAACCCTTCCCTATCCCTCAGCCTCTATCTACACTCAAGCAGGTCTGCAGCACCTGTGCAACTCAATAACTTAGTTAAAAGGTGGTTAGATGTTTTGAGTTGTCTAACCACTGTGTTGTGTCTCTTGGGGTGCCAGCCAGCATATTTACCCTAACATAGATGTAGCCCCATTTAGTTAAAATTGTGGGCCTGCTGTATGCTTCTCCTCCAGGTTAGAAATGTGTCAGTATCACATTCGCTTGTGCGCAACAAACAAACAAAAAAAAGAAAGAAAGAAAATATTTTTATGGTGATGAATAAGGAAGATAATAAATCATTTTCACCGGCTGGAAAAGATTAGTACTGACAATATGTTGGAAGCGGCTCAGGATATACTGAAATATATATATAATGCTTTATGGGGCTGTTGGCAGATGATGTTTGCACAGAATCTTAGAGTTTTTAGCAAGTAAACCTACAGCAAGTGATTTGCACCCCTGTGGCCCGCTCAAGCTGTTGCTGCAAAACTCACATCATCTCTCCATAACTAGTAGCTCGGGGAGACATGGAAGTTGAAATTCAGCAACAGCTGTACATCCACATGTTCTGGATCCCTCCCCTGGATTATAACATGTAAGGAAATTCTGCTTCTAACTCAATCTGATTGACTGATGGGATAAGGGAAGCCCCTGACGTGTGTCATACTCTACAGTATTCCAATTAGTAATGGCATAACTACACACCCAGGCCCACAACAGCTTTTCTTTCTGTGCTTTCTTTTTTATGATGTTGGTCTCTATGGACTGAACACTTGGGTTAGTATAATAATCATATACAATAAAGTTCTCTGCTTGGCTCTTGACTTCACAGTGTCCTACGGCCCATGTTGGGCTAAGTTTCACTTCATTTCATTTCATTTGCCAAAAGAAATACTTTTCTTCCTAAAAAACCGTAATGTGCAATTTTAATTAGGTGTGTTATTGTAAAACAGTTTTGTCGTAAAAAAAATAACAACCACTGTGTTTAGAAGCCTACTATGTATAGTACGCAGAAGCAGGGGCGATTCTAGCCATTATGCCGCCTGAGGCGGCCTTCTTTTGCCACCGCCGCCCCTCCCCACAGCACTCACTAGAGCGCCGGAGAGGGCAGGGGCGGTCCATGTCGCTTAGTGCAGAGAGCGGAATTGCTGAATTTCCGGGTTGAAAAACGTAAATTCGACTCTTAGTTACCAGGAGTGGCATTTTTGCCGCCTCTGGCAACCAGGGGGGTAGCTCAACTCTCCTCATTGGTGGTGCGCCCCTGTGCAGAAGTAGACTATTTGATCTTGTAAAAGTTTTTCAACAAGAGGTTCTCTTATGTGTTTCTCCTGTTTTCCTCTTTTGTTCTCCAAGACCCAGAACTGCCCCCTGTTCTGTGTTCTGACTCTTTTTTGGTACCTTCCTTGCTTTTCCTTTCTCCTTACCCTTTATAATTCTATTTTCCCTACCTTCTTATTTATTTTATCTGGCATAATCTTCCTTCCTCCCTATTCTGCTGTGTTTTTATGATAATTATGCCTTAACTACAAAATGTGTCCAAGAAACCATCTATCTGTCTACTGAAAAATTTACAGCTAGCAGGTGTTGACTTTGTCTTGGGCGTCTTCTCCTCCTTGGTCACCCCGCTGCTCCTTCATGTTCTTTCCTTCTCATGCTTTCACCCTATTACATAATTACATAGTTAAGTTGGGCTGAATCTCTAGTGTTGAACATCTGATGACTTTGGCAGGACATTTGTACTTCTTGTACTGGTATGATGATGTCCAGAAGGAACAGCTAGACATTTAAAATGATACTGTCAGTGGCGTAATTACAGAGGAAGCAGACCCCGCAGTCACGTGGGGGCCCGGGGGTACAGGGGGCCCGATGGGGCCTGCTTCCTCAGCAGTGCCAGATTACCCACAAGGCGCCCTAAACTAGGGCCCACCCACCTGGTTTTAGGGGGCTGGGATGGAGATCCATGCGGCCCAGCTAATGCTGCTCACGTCGCTGGTGGGGACTGAGCAATATGGAGAGAGAGACTCTGCTGCTGAGTCTTGCTGCTCCATGGCAGTGACACTGCCCGCCCCCTTCCTCCGCACCTTTGCTGGGCTGGCTAGACTGTGCGCTGAGTAAAGTTGGAGATGTCACGGCTCCTCACAGCCACGTGACTCGTCTCAGGGAGAGAGATAACTGCCTGCTGCTCTGCATCGTATTTCATCAGGTCAGCATGTGAGGTCCTGGGAAGAGCTACTGTAGGCATATAGGGGATGGGAGGTTAAGGCTATAGACAGGGGAAGGGAGCTGGGGAGAGGGATCGCTGACACTTTTTATTGCTGCGCAGGTACCAGCCACAATCTGGACTGTTGGGGGGGGGGGGTTTGGGGAGTTCTAGTTCAGCGAGTGCTTTGTTTTTCCTCAGCACATAGTAACCTAAAATCTGCCACATGTTTTTGATCTATGTTCCATACTGAACACAATTAGAAACATCACAAGCTTTCCACTACATCAGTGGACTGTATTAAATCCTATTTGTTGATGTCTTGATTGCATTTGCTGATCGTTTCCTCATTGACTGGTGCCTTGTTAGCTGGTGCAATTTTATTGAAAGTGGAGACAGGCAATTCAAACTCTTGTTTATTGTTTTCAAAAATTGCGCAATAATCCTGAATATAATATAAATGCAGAAGCAAAAAAGTACAAGTGTGTTATACTGAATAATAGTACTCAATTGTACTGGGAAAAATATAATAGTCTGTTGTTATGCTAAGGTGGGAAAGGAAGATGGGAGATTGAGTTTACCCACAACAGAAGCATTTGTTATCATAGTAACATAGTAAGTTAGGTCGAAAAAAGACACACGTCCATCAAGTTCAATCTCTTAACTCTATTTTAACCTGCCTATAAGTTGATTCAGAGGAAGGCAAAAAACCAATTTCAAGCCTCTCCAATTTGCAGACTAGACTAGTCCCTGGATCAACTTGTACTATGAGCTATCTTCTATAACCCTGTATTCCCTCACTTGATAAAAAGCCATCCAACCCCTTTTTAAAGCTATCTAATGTATCAGCCTGTACCACTGATTCAGGGAGAGAATTCCACATCTTCACAGCTCTCACTGTAACAAACCCCTTACAAATATTTAGGCGGAACCTCTTTTCTTCTAATCGGATTGGGTGACCTTGTGTCAGCTGGAAAGACCTACTGGTAAATAAAGCATTAGAGAGATTATTATATGATTCCCTTATATATTTATACATAGTTATCATATCACTCCTTAAGCGCCTCTTCTCCAGCATGAACAACCCCTATTTGGCCAGTCTTTTTACCCTCTTTAATTCAATAATGTTCTGTTTGAGCACTGGAGACCAAAACTGTACGGCATATTATAGATGGGGCCTTACCAGTGCTCTATACAGTGGAAGAATGACCCCCTCCTCCCATTAATCAATTCCCCTTTTAATGCAGCTCAAATATGAATTATATCCTGAGACAACTTAAAACCTTATTTGCCCTTGATACTGCTGACTGGCATTGCTTGCTACAGCCAAGTTTATTATCTACAAGGACTACAAGGTCCTTTTCCATTATGGATTTGCCTAGTGCAGTCCCATTAAGGGTTTAAGTGGCTTGGATATTTTTACATCCCAGGTGCATGACTTTACATTTATCAACATTGAATCTCATTTGCCACTTAGCTGCCCAGATTGCCAGTTTGTCAAGATCCTGCTGCATCCTGGATGGAATTAATTGGGCTGTAAGTCATTAATGAACAAGTTAAATAAAGTGGACCCAATACCAAGCCCTGTGGGACCCCACTAAGAACCTTACTCCAAGTAGGAAATTTACCATTAACAACCAATAATAGGGGAAGGTCTAAAACTTAACTATGCTCTCTTAGAACCTGGGGGTGAATGTCATCTGGCCCTGGCACCTTGTTTACATACTTTTTATTATTAAACCTTTATGAATCATATCCTGAGTCATCCACTGACTATATTGAGCTGAGCCACCAGTGCAGCTATGAAGTGAGCCTGGGAACTCTGAACTGAAGAAAAGAACTGATTTAGCACATTTAATCATGATATGAATTTAATGTGTAAAGAGAGAAAGGGAATAAAAAAGTATATATTGCCTAATAGCTAGAATAATGAAGCAAATCCACATGACTTATGGCCGGGGAGAAGGCGCAAGCACAGTGGTCACTAACTATTAACATACTGTGAGAGTTCAAGGCAGGAAACATAAGTCATTGTGTGTTTTTATTTCACATTGTGTCATATTATCTATTTCACCTGATTACTGGATAAGGATATAGCACAGAGAAGGGAGAAATATGAGATGAGCTTGTCAGGAAATGTGCTAATTCTCCATTCATAGACAAACATGAAAGCAAAGAGAGAGCCCGATGTCTGGATAAACTTTGTAGTTATAGCCAATGGGTTTCAGAGAGGCACATTGAGTTCATATGACTGAGAGTTGTAGAGTGTTGAAACAATGCTGTGATGGCATTGTGTTACTGATATAACAATATTCCTTCCTGTATAGAGTGTTCTGAGAAATGTGCCCGGGTTACAGATTTTATGGGGGGCATAACAACCAGGGGGCATAATAATGATGGTGATCATGCTTGTGTGACAAGCCAACTATGACAATATCAGTAGGGAACAGGTTATGGTTCCAGTGCAGATTGGATGGAGTGGGCAATAATAGGCGTAATGTGGCAGGCAAAGAACAGGACATAATGGATGAGTATGGGAATTGAAATGATTTGGACATAAATGAGCAGGATAGACATTTACTGTAAATAGAATCCAAGGTCAGGCTAGGAGAAGTGATGATGGATACCATAGGCAAGGTACTACCCCCTAAATAAAAGGCAATAAATTAGCACAGCAGCAGTTACCCATTGCAACCAATAACATGTTTGGCCAGTAAATGCCACATGCTAATTTATATAAGTGATTAGATACGTAGAAAATTTACAACTTTTATTACATTTCCTCTTATAATTTTACTTTAATTCAGGAAAGGATATGATTTTCAGACAAAGCAGAGCCAGAAATAGTAAGTTCTAGGGTAAAGCATCAGCATTTAGGCTATGCATACAACTACAGGAGCTAGGGACTCATCCTCAATGCTCAGGCCAGAAAGTAAGGAGAAGACTTGTATTGGGAGGAGTTCATTATTTAAGTATTTAGGTTGGCTGGACATAAAGAGGTTAAGAAGCACAAACATTGGGGAATGCAGATGATAATCCTAAAATCACCAGGAACTTCTTTCCTGACTTCCTGGCCTAGTGGTTAATGAAGGAGGCGGACCCTGGTTTAAATCCCAGTAGAGCTAGGGCTTTGGGTTTGGGCTTTAAGCAAGAAATGTAGCCTTTGCTGCATCCAAGCGAATTAAAAATACAAAATATTCAAGAAAAAAAAGTTTGTGTCATCAATCATCAAATCATCATTATGTTTGTATCACTAGCTGGAAGAAATATTATGGTGTGCACCACTTGCAATGTATGATATAAAAGGGTCTGGCTCACACTTTACTTTTCTAGCCAAGTGTCAATCCAACTAAATATCATTCCAATTTTAGACGGTGTTGGCGTTCAATGCCCACCCAATTTCAGCCCCAGACAAAGAGGAGAGTAATAGAACACCTCCGCCTCCATTGTTATTGGTATAACTCTATTCCGAAGAGGAACCCATATTGATTTTTACTGTTTTTTGTGCTCTGATGACAGGGTGTATTCACAGTCTTTCTGAGAGAGATGTTTCTCCCCACAACTCCATTGTGTGAAACCGTCACATTAAAACAATCAATCTAAAAGAGAGGAAAGCCAGGCTGCCACTGATAAGGATTCTCATTGTACTCTCTTATCTACAATGTAGTGGACTCCATGACTATATTATATCAAGGGAATTCAGCCTACAGATTCCTGACAGGTTTCCCTGTACATGCTATAGATCAATCAAGTATGTTAAATGTCTTCATTCCCAAGACAATCCCTATCTCACTTTAGGATGGGGTATAACTAGTTATCTATAGTAAGATAAGTCTGTAATTCAGCATTCCTCACTAGTCTGGAATATCATGTATATTTTTACCTTTAGGTAAAACTAAAGGGCCAGTGAATTCTAGTTATCAAATCTCTTTCTCTCTACCATCTATTAGAACCTGTTGGGTCTAGAACCAGGGCTCTTACAGTATGTTGACAGACCAGTGTTCTTCCTGGCTAAGTCATAGGAGGCTCTGTTCCCATAGACTTGTAAGTCATGGTTATGAACCCTGCATGGTGTCTTTCTATTAATCACACTTGTAGACTCTTCAACAGCAGGCAATTAACCAATAAAGTGGCCTTCCTTTTCTCTGTTCTGGATCATTCATTTCCAGTTGATCTGAGACCTGCATCCTTACAGTCACTACCATGTCCTGATATTATTTCTATTGATCACCTGGTTTGACCCTTGGCTTGTTACACAGATTTGGTTTGATTGTTGCCGACAAGACCTGTTGCCTTTAGATTATTTTATCCTTAATGTTAGACAAAGCATAGGCTACTTCCAATCAGTTTTATGCCTACTGTATATAATTAGGGATGGGCAATTTTGACCCTTTTCATTTCGCAAAAATCGCCGCCGGCAAAATGTCGTAGATGCCCATTAAAGTCTATGGGTGTCAAAAAAATGTTGTCACACGGTGAAATTTTTTTTGACGCGCATCTTTTTTTTGACGCACGTTGCCATACAAGTCTATGGGCGTCATTTTTTCAGGTAAAAGAGGCAAAAAAATTCGCCCATCCCTATATATAATAACACTATCCCACATTTTCTTCTCCCTCTTTCTCTAACATTTTTCCTTTTATCTCAAGCTGTCTCCCCAGATCTAAACATTAATGTAGCATTTCCAGGAGAAAAGACTTGATCAACATATTTCATCATTTAGAAACCTAAATCCATCAAGTCATGCATCTGAAGCCAACATCAACAGGACTTCATTGAACACCATTATCTAAATACCCAAGCCCCCAGAAAACATTAACTTTATTTCTGCTTTTCAATAAATGCAGGGGGGCCATAGCCCACTAAGAATTCCATGTGTCTTCCCCATTTGATGGTTGTTTAAAATCATTGATTGAGAAGCATTGGTGTTGCAGAATTTCAATTGTGGTGTAATTATTGCTTACCATTTGTGTCTGTAAGATACTGACCCCCCCCATCATTCATCACAGGGTTGGACTGGGCTGGTAGGACACTGGGAAAAAAAACCTGGTAGTCCTGAGCTGGAGAAAATTGCTTTTCGGTGCACTGCAACATTATGTGACGTGACTCGGGGTGGGGGTGGGATATGCCCACTGTGGTTGTAGGCTGGCCAACTGACTTAGCGACTGGGGTGCCAGCCCTGGTGGACCCCAGACACCCCAGTCTAACACTGAATTATCAGGTCTATGGAGCTCCTTCCTCTTGTCACTCAACACTATGCATATAAGAAGTCCTGAAAATATATATCATTGTATTTTTCTTTTATTGGATACTGTATACTTTGTATGTATCAAGAAGAACTACAGTATATAAATCAAATACTGTATACACATACACCTTGTTGCTATTGTCTGTGCCCAGGATCAATGAACAAGATATTCCATGGTGGATAATTGTGTCCAGATCCTCAGAAGAATCCTTGTAGGTAATGTCCATAAGAGCCAGATCTGGAGTTACACCCTATGTTACCCCAAACTAGAGCCAGACAGTTCAAATATGATGAGATAATCATTCTTTTATTTATTTTTTTTAAATCAGATTTCATTTTATTTTAATCAAAGGGGACTGGAACAAAGTACACATTACTGTAATGGCCATTTTCTACTATGTACCGCCCGAAAACGAGTTATAAGGAAATGTTTTCCAATATTCTGCCAGACGAATACATTAAATGACTCCAGCCTTACGAATGGGTTCTATAATATTTTCTAAATGTTCCTTGCCAAGTCGGAGCTTCCATGCCAAATTTCAAACACATTGATCATTTAACTCCAGAGTTCTTAACCCACGAAAATTGGCTCTTGTAAAGGAAGTTTTGTTCCAAGCTTAACTGTAGCTGCTGCTCTGTATCCCACGGTCCAGAAAGATTTACACAATGTTTATACATATGTAAAGGAAACACAAATAATCACAGATTGCTTCGATTATTATTGAGCCATTTTTAGAGAAGGATATCACAAGGATATTTGTTTTAGTTGATTGATGCTGAGGAGTAAAGCTGGCCATTGATACAAAGATAAAGCCGTATGAAGTTTCATACGATTTTCAGACCATGTGGGGATTGTATTGTGTAGTCGATGGGACAGGTACCTTTCTGTCGGCTCATGATAATATCTCTACATGTATTGCCTATATCAATGGGTGACTGTCATTTCTATTTGTCAGACCTAACTTCAGTACGATTGCAGTCATGGCCAGAACATTGTTTGATTTGTTCTTTTACTACTTTATTTAATCTGAATGGTTAGCGGCAGGTCAAAAGATTGCGACGTCCAATTGTCCGTCAGATACAAGGCTACAATCTGCACGTCTATGGTCAGCTTTAGACGACTCAAGCCCAAATTTAGATTTTTTTGCTATTTCATTGTTTTATTTGCACTTTGTACATTGGATTATGTTATATAAGCCTCCAGTGGAGTGATAAAATGCACATTCCTTTCATTAAGGGTACTTGCAGCCAAACATGGCCCTTGCACTTGCATATAGTTGTGCTGAGCACTAATGTATCCATACTGCCTCTTTGATCAATGGTGCACAATGTGCCTATTGATGCTGCCTTCAACCTAAATATGTTGGTGATTGATGGGTATCCATAGCAGACTGCACCAATAGGTGTTACAGACTTTGCCTCAAGAATCAGACAATAATGCATGTTGAGGGCAATGGAATCCTGCTTTAAAAAATGCTAACCTCACTATGTTCATGAAAACAAGGTTTGTGGAACATGAGTTTTAAAAAGTTAAAGTTCTAAAAAATCTGGTGCCTAATCATATTAATAGAGCACATAATGAGGCCAATAGTGGTTTAAAACAAATAGGACTAGAAACCAGTGATGGGCAAATTTGTCCCATTTCGCTTCACCATGAATTTCACGAATTTCCCGCAGATACAATTTCAATGCCGGCGACATTGGACGCCCAATAAAATCAATGGGCGTCCGTTAATCAGTGTCGGTGTCAAAATTGGTGAATTCACAAATGTATTCACCGGCAGCGAAATGCGCAAATTTGCAAATAAATTCGCTCATCAATACTAAAAAACCATTGTTAGTGGTCTAGTTTATGGAGAAAGGTTAAACACATTTGTAAAAGAGAAAGTTATTGGATCTTTCAACATGACAGTTTATATCCTAAGGGTCTCAAGAAAAAAAATTAACACCTGCTTTGAGGCCACTAAGAGCAACATGCAAGGGCTTGGTGAGCAAAATCATAATCCATTGGTTGGGGATCACTGTACTAAGGTATCAATGACCTTTCCTAATAGTATTACTAGATACATATGTTTTTATATAACAAATATTTAATTCTCCTGAAGACAGTAAGTGTGCTCCCGAAACACATTTTTCTTTTGTGTCCCATGGATGCTACTGGGCTGATTGCAGCTGAGTTCTGCAGACTCTCCACACTACCAACCAATTACTACTTCATCTGTTTAGGAAGAATGATCTCCCTATACCAAGGGTAACTGGACTAGATGGACAGAACAGCAGAACTTGCTACATGGAAACATTTGAGATCTTCACACATCAAGTCCTATAGCTGAAGAAAAATCAGCAGTACCGTTGGGCTTTGTTGTGTGGCCATTTTAATGAGTCAATGGTACCTCTGTGCTTGTGAGCGGCATTTACAGTAATTATTTTAGTAAAGAATTTCTTCATCATACAGTTGTACACTATGAGTGAGATCTTCTTTTCATGTTATGTTTTTACAGTATTTACATTTGGATGCTGTGACTCTACGATTCTTGTAAAAATCACCGCATTGTGGGGGAAAAACATGGTTGTTTCCTGCTGAAATTTTTGCTTTGCACAGTGTGTCTGATGCAAATGCCCATATAAATCTCTCTCTCTAGCTCTCTCTCTCTCTCTCTCTCTCTCTCTCTCTCTCTCTCTCTCTCTCTCTCTCTCTCTCTATATATATATATATATATATATATATATACAGGTTATGAGACATATAGAAAGGTGTTTACTGCATATATAAAATATATTACGTTTCTTGTTCTTACATTACATCTCTTTAAAGCGCATACTATTTTCTATAAATATTATGAGACCTGCCAATTCTTTTCTTGGCAGAACGTACATTTTCTGTTGCAATTATATGCGATGGGTCAATTTTAGCACTGGCTGGAGATGCTGACTCAAACGATTTTAAAATGTGCTTGTCCAACACATCTCCTCTTTGTTTCCTCCCACATGGATGCACACTCTAACGGTCTCATCTTTCCCAAGCAATGAGCATTAGAGTTGCATTTCAGATCCGCTGCTGGCAGAATATGCATTTATTTTCTGATATCTTCTCACATTAACTGTTTTTATTCAGTCAGCAGCAAATAATCAGCTCTGGAACACTCTTAGAACCATTGTTCCCAGGGGGCAATTTCAGCCCAAGTTGAGGACATGTAAGCAATTCCCTCAATCTCTACTGCTTTCCATCTCTTTCTAGAGCTTCTGCCTGATGTGAGTCATTCTCTAAGCCCTGCGGAATGCCTGAGGGTCATTTACATTTCATATGGGACCTGCCAAACCTCAGTCAACCGAAGCTTCTTTTCCTTAAGACTTTGACTTATTTTTCTAGTGTTCTGTATGTGATTTTACATTTTAGACAATAGTTAAATACAGTAATGAGTAATGAGTGATGCCTTTTTCTACCAAACATCTCTGCACTGCAAATGCAACATTATACAGTATGTGTATATCAACATACAGATATTGGATCTGTTGTCAAGAATCCCTGGACCTGGGGTTTTCTGAATAAGAGATCTTTGCGTAACCAAAAAATTATTTTAAAATAAATTAATCTCTGATATGCAAGGTATACATGTGCCCAATTTTAATAAATGAGCCCTATTGTCTGCCTTTATGTGTTGCAAAACCCCTGAGGTCAAATCATAAAACCATATATTTTCAGAAAGTATGGGTTTTGCCGTCTTCAATACATGCGTCTGTCTACTCAATGCTAAAGGGTTTTCTAAGGTTTCCAAAAACCGACCAAAAAGATGCAATTTACAGCACTCACATACTCTAGGATGGAAAGACACAAAAAAATTAAATGTGAATTCCACAGGCCATCCAAATACTGTACATTGATATCACATATGAACATGGCAACCACAGATATGCTTTCTTTGAAATTAATGGTGGATTCAGGGGCAGCTGAGGGCAAATCAATTGTGTCATTTACAGTAGCTGCTAATATCTGCCATAGCTTAATTAACACCGTCATTTTTGGGAAGGGCTACTTAAAGATAAAAACCATTATCAAATTGAATATGAGTCATGGCCATGGTTAGTCCACATGGCCATTATTGTGGATCACATACTTTTTACACTGATGGCAAGCACAAAATGTTGCCTTACAACGGGCAATTGTTGGGTGACAATCAGTTTGTGATGTTTATTCTGATAACCACTAACACTAATTCTGCGTTGTTGATTGTACTCATATTTATGTATGGAAGTTTAGATAGTACTGCAGTAGACTAGGTAGGAATAAGAGGAGACTCCAATGAATTTTTGATTGTAGTTGCTCGAGATAGAACGGAATAGTATCTCAACAATGATGAAGGAGGAAAAAGCAGCAAGTTAGCCCAAGGCAACAACACAATGTTGACCTCCTGCATTGTAGTTTGTTTAATGCCCATTGATGGAGGGATAATGGAAGTAAGAGCTGAAATATAAGCATAGAAGCTGGAATTCAACTTCAGCTTGGACAATATTTAGGTCAGACACATAATTACATGAAAATACACTGATGAATAATAAGGTCCGATGGCTTCATTTCCATTTCAGTTCTGGACAATGGACACTCTCAACTGAAGGCCATTGCTATTTTACTGTGGCAGCAGTGTTTATGGTTGACATTTCCCCAAATAGTACAAAAGCTCACCTGTGATGACTTCAGCATTTGTCTATAAAATATGTCTGAGAGGGGGGGAAGTATTTATGTGTGTGGGGGGGGGGATACAAAGAGTTGGATAAAGGTTAGGCTTCATCCAGTAAATCCTAGGAGAAAAGCAAAGAGCTAGGGCTGGGCAGACAGCTCTCCCAGCACACAAAGTGCCAGCCAGGCAGAGAATGGAGGGATCAGGGGAGGTTTAGAGCAAATTGTTTCTTTTTTTCATTGAGTGGTTATATAAAAAGCAAGCGCTGGTGCCAGTGTTTTTTTTTGCTTGGATTTTACTGTATTTTCTAGTTTAATCGTGTCATCAATTTCTTTTATCTGCTCAGTAATTCCTCCCTTTTTTGTGCTACAGTCAATTGTATTTTAAGCAATATAGCTAAAAAACAGTGACTTGTTACATTTCACACTATAATATTTACTAAAAGTACACTAGTACCTTATAAAATCCATTACATCATTTAGTATTACATTTTAAAACAAACCAGGCCTATAGTTAAAAAAAGGTTAGAAAAAGAGTTTATTTTTTCAACACAAACAAAACTGCACATATTTAAAAAAAAAAAAAGATTTCAAAGACAAATTCTATCTACCGAGCTGGGCAGGTTCACTTTCTGTCAATATATAAAAACACTGTTTCAGGCTGCATTCATTGGTCATGTGTTCCTTGTGGCTTCTCATTAGTGATGGGCGAATTTGCGAAACTGCACCGGCGTCCGTTTTTTTTGGATGCCGGCGTCAATTTTTTTTTGACGCCAGCAAATTTTCACGGCCGTTTCGCGAATCGCGCAAATTCACCGCAAATTCGCGCCTGGTGAATAAATTCGCCCATCACTACTTCTCACTGGATGGGGAGGATATGATATTCACAAATGGCAGAAATTTTAAGTGATCTTTAAAGGAGAAGGAAAGTCGTTTTACACTTGGGGGGGTGCCAAATATTAGGCACACCCAAGTGAATGTATTTACTTACCTGATTTACTTACCGGTGCTCCTATCATCAGAAAATTGCACCGGCCCGGGGTTATTCCAGCGACCACCACAGAGCAACCCTCTTCTGGCTATTTCTTTGTTCAAATTGCCCTGGGGCAGATGCATGCGCAGTAGAATGAAATAGTCAGCTTTTCAGTTAAAGTTTGGCTTTTCAATCTAATGCACATGCGCAACAGTGAGAAGAAAGAAGAAGTCGGAAGAGGATCGCTCTGTGGTGCTCGCTGGAATAACCACGGCCGGTGCAATTTTCTGCTGGTAGGAGCACCGGTAAGTTACATAGTTACATAGATACATAGTTAAATTGGGTTGAAAAAAGACAAAGTCCATCAAGTTCAACCCCTCCAAATGAAAACCCAGCATCTATACACACACCCCTCCCTGCTTTCACATAATTTCTATATACCCATACCTATACTAACTATAGAGCTTAGTATCACAATAGCCTTTGATATTATGTCTGTCCAAAAAATCATCCAAGCCATTCTTAAAGCCATCACAACATCACCCGGCAGTGCATTCCACAACCTCACTGTCCTGACTGTGAAGAACCCTCTACGTTGCTTCAAATGAAAGTTCTTTTCTTCTAGTCTAAAGGGGAGGCCTCTGGTACGGTGATCCACTTTATGGGTAAAAAGGTCCCCTGCCATTTGTCTATAATGTCCTCTAATGTACTTGTAAAGTGTAATCATGTCCCCTCGCAAGCGCCTTTTTTCCAGAGAAAACAACCCCAACCTTGACAGTCTACCCTCATAATTTAAGTCTTCCGTCCCTCTAACCAATTTAGTTGCACGTCTCTGCACTCTTTCCAGCTCATTTATATCCCTCTTAAGGACTGGAGTAAATCAGGTAAGTAAATACATTCACTTGGGTTGCCTAACATTTGGCACCCCAAGAGTGAAACAACTTTCCTTTTCCTTTAGGCTCCATTCAGGAATGTGACCAATGAAGGAAGCCTAATAGAAGATGGCTAGAAGGTTAAGGCCCAGTTTGGTTTAAGGAATTTGCAGCACTAATTTGCAGCTAAGATGACCCTTTATATTTATGCTATTTTGGATATTTAAAAAAAAAAAAAAAATACGGTAACAAATTAAAATAGTATCATTTTAAACAAATGAGTGCAAAATTTCCTAACTATTGTGAAATTGTTTTTAAGTTTGGAATGTCACCTGCTTATTTATAAAGTACAACAGTCACAACAAAGGATCGGGGTAATATTGGTAACCTAATTATTTACTTCCCAAGGACCAAACAAGACAAGCTTCAGTTTCCCCATTTTCAAGAAATATAAAACCATGTTTTTTTGTGATTAAAAGTATGTTCAGCACAAGTCCTATTCATTGTACTCATGCTGAAATTGGGACTCTCAAAAGGGAGCCTCTGTGCACTCTCCAATGTGCTGATGATTAAGTGCTTATAGGACATGAAACGCGTAGGGCCATTGGTGATGTTTATTAATTGAATCTATTTCCTATTTCCTAGAGTTTATGGAGGCCTCCTTTTGAGAGTATTGCTGATGGTTTTCTGCCCCCTGAGCTGAGGTTCTGGGGCTGGTGCAGTTGGGCCACTGCTTCTACTGAGTAAGTTATTTATATCAGTCTTCTGTGGCACCTTTAATGTTGTTGTTGAAATGTGATCTACTAAGCTTTAACCCAGTCAAGTTTTTCTAGCAATTTCTAATAACAGAGAAAAAAAACACTCAATTGAATTTAATCGCAGTTTCTTTTTTTTACAATCATGGTTTAAAAATAACCCAAAATAGATAACAAACCTTCAAGGGCTGCGGTTACTAATAGCTGACTTCAGACTAGACACCCAGGTGAAATAGGTAATTCTCTTGATTGTCGGGTGGTCCCTCACTCCAAATGTATCAGGGTTCTATCAAACAGAGTCAGTGGCACCGTCCAAGCCACAATATATCCAAGGTAAAAGTAAAGTTCACTCTGGAGAACCACATTAGATTCAGTGTATTTTATTTAAACACAACATGTTTCGGACAGACATGTCCTTCATCATTAGCACCTGATGAAGGACATGTCTGTCCGAAACATGTTGTGTTTAAATAAAATACACTGAATCTAATGTGGTTCTCCAGCATGAACTTAACTTTTACCCAGGTGAAATACATAAACCTGTTATATGATTGTGTCTTAACTATTTTTTATTGCATGAGTGATGTCACAATGTCATAATTTTAGGGTAACAATTTTACAATGTCATGTGAATCAAAAAAATCAATTCTAACAATAATTATAGTGTGCAGAAGAATCTAATAAAAAGGAACATGTGCATTATTATAAAAATATGTGAACACTATTCAGAGTGGCCGCTGAAGAACTTTCCACATTGTATCGTCATTTTCTCTCTCTCTGTTCTTAATACTGATTTTTTTTCTTTATTATAAGAATCCAAACTGTGTTCACTAACTTGTCCCCAATCATGTGCCTAATTATCTGTACCTACTGCAGCCTGAGTTACTCTGGTTACTTATTATTTTTGGTTTGTCCTAGTTTGATTGATAAAACCCAGGTCCCGTCACTCCACCTCGGCTTGATTAGCTTTCAAATGCCGGAACTGAATGCCTTGTCCTGTGCTTTATTCCTGTTCTGACAATCTTCTGCCATATTACAGATGAAGCCACTTGGATTTGTGAGTTAAATGCGTCATGACTCAGAGTTAATTGAAGAAACTGTGTTATCTAAAGTTATCTTAACTCATTTAATGCATTTAACCTTTTCATTAGCATACCAAAGCACCATTGTTCACAATGGTGAATGCTTTAATTAGATGGGATGTTGTGTCACAGTTTTCTGTGTTAAATGAGATAAATGGGATATCTGTGTTTAGTTATTCTGTGTCAAACAGACAAACCAAAGTGGCTGCATCTGTAGCTCTGCAATGCTATGAAAACACTCTGTATCAGCATAATGGTAAGAACCTGCTGAGAAACATAATATAAAGCAGCAACACCAAAATCCATCCTCCAATTTCTCAGCATCAATATCAATCAATATCAAGACTGTATGTTCAACTAACAAGTTGCATTAACCGACAACGATTTTATGTCGAAAGAAAGTGATGCACTTTTTTTTACGGTTCCTCGTCCTCATATAGATATACATATATATGGGGACAGATTAATTCTATTGTATTTAATGTGCAGGAACATTGACACTAGATTCTAAGGGAAAATGCATACAACTGACTTTGTTTATCATCACAGAGAACAGCAGCTCGGCACTAAAGAGTAGAGGTTATCTAAGGTAGTCAGATCTGTTAGAAAAATAAATGGTAGAAGCCAAAGAGATAAGAATTTGTTATTAAATTCTTTTGCACTGTTCTGTCTGTCAGAGCTTAAGAAAAAAAAATTCAGTATATATTTTCCTTATGTGATTGTTTCAGTGGATGCTTTTCTCTTCTGCAAAGTTATCTCTTCTACAATTTGTGTTGTATTAACATTTCCTAAGCACTGGCTCCTTTATTAGTATGGGGCCAAGGGGGATATCACAAATTGTATCCTTCTAAGTAACAATGATCTCTCTCTCTCTCTCTGATACTGTGGTAAGAAGCAAAAGTAAAGAGAGACACCGGTTACTGACAGTATAAGCATATGAGACATTTTCTAGCTCTATAAAACCCTTATTGCCTTACCAGTTTAATATTACTGCCTGGAGCTTTAGCACCCAGATCATAGTATACATTTCAAACTGAGCACCCACAAAATATTAAAAAATATGAAAACTTGGTAACCATTGAAGGGGACCTACTGCTCTGGAGGTCCCTCAGGGGGTCCCTGGTCAGTAACCTATGCTTGTGGGAGAACGGTTTTCACCACTGGCCCAAGATTCCTGGTTCCTTAAAATGAAGGGAATATATGCTCATTCATCATTGAAGGAGGTGGATCTGCCACAGGGCATGAGATAGAAGTAGGCCTGAGTACAGGAGTCTCGCTACGTGAAACTTGGGTGCTGTGACCACATGAATGGGATTTAATGGGTATTAACACCAAATAAACAAATATCATTTATTTGTTATGGAAGAAGCAAATCAGTCTCCCTTTGTCTATTTATTAAAATTTTGGAATGTGCTTTGGAGAATATTGCAATAAAAAAGCAATCACAATTTATTTTTAATTTGCATTTTCACAATTGCTAATTTTTAAGAATAATCAATTCGAAATTAACTAAAGAATTTGAATGCAGCTAAAACCTGGTGAACAGTCAAAGGGAGGTATATTTTCAACTTTCAAACAATTTTATTTTTCTAGTGTTTGAAACAGTCTGAATTGTAAAATGAAATGGAACAATGCAAATTTTCATTACAATCAAGTTTTTTTTACCGTAAATTAATGTAATCAAGTTTTTTTTTAAATGGTATAGATTGGGAAAAATTAATCCTGAACAAATTAAGTTTAAACTTGAGTTTTATTTGTGATCTAATTTTGAACAAATTTTTATTCAACAATATACAAATGTGTGTCCCACATTCATGTGTAAGTATGTGGCAATGTGAAAAGTGCAAAAAGAGTTGTTATATTTTGGTGTATTCGCATTTTAAATTATTTTACTTGAGAAACAGCATCAAACAGGACTCTAATAGTTACAGTATATGTTTCTAGTACAGAACAGAATCTGGCAAAACAAAGCATTTTTTTTCTGAGACTCTAGCGCTCTGGGACTTTGGGTTCTCTAAAGCTTTTGACCCCTATTTCCGAGTTACATTACTCTTCATCTTGAGTTCCCTTCGTTCCTTCTTCTCATTATGCAGTAAATCCTGAGCCACCATGAATTTCTGCATAATCAGCATAATCATTGGATTAAATATTCTCTATCCCTATAATAGATCACTATGATAAAGGAGATTCTGTACAACTTGTTTGGATACACAGCAGAGATTTATGGGACTTGTGCTAATATGATAAATTATTTAAATTAACTTCCTTTCCCATAATCCTGTTTCACCCATCTCCTTAAACTGGATGGAGTAATTTATTGGATTCGGTTACATTTAAACCTAGAACAACATTTTGAGTTTAACCTCACCAGCTCTAACCATAAGAATATACGTTTGAGGTTGCTTATATAACATAGCACTAAGGGAACCTGGCTCTGTCCAAAATTTTAACTTTTCTATTCCACCCAGAAACCTCAATCATAATAAATGAATAGGTTGGTGTCTCATCTACATATCTGGAATGGAACCAAAATCTAATTACAGAGAAAAAAGAAGCAGAGGCTGCGTAGGCTCGATAACACACAATCCATCCGAGGGTAAAGATACCAATATTATATTTGTGGAAAGTAGGTTATGTGTTATAAAGTACAGAATTAGATACATCATTATCTAAAGCTTCTGGATGTAGGGTCTTCTAAGATTGATAAAAAGGGACAGTTGTTATTACAAATAGTGATTAGCACCACAGAGTGCATCAGGGGAACAGACAGCAGGATATTTTGGGCAACCTTAAAATTAATGTTGCATTATGCACAAGGTTCCTGGTTGTGGATAAATACACTTTGGAATAAAATTAATCATTGCTATTTCTGGCAGAAATGTTAAACTTCAGTGCTCTTTGTTGTACAGCAAACAGGGTTGAGCTAAATCAATGGGCCATGGTAGAATGAGACTCACCACATTTGTAGTTGAACCTGTGCATTGGAATCTCACATGTGACGTAAATCAAGAAAAACAAAGTAAATTGGGTAAGAACAAACCGGGGAATGCAGGGAGTGTGCAATTCAGCTCACCCAACATTGAGCACCTATAAGCTCTTTTGGGTAGGGCCCTCTTTACCTCTTGTGTTGTTTATTGGCATTTTTTGTGTGTTTTTCTGTATGCATACACCCATTTGTTATACAACAATTCAGAATATATTGGAACTAACACAATAACTCAAGAAGGAAGTCCTATACCCAGCTCTTACTCATCTGAAGGCTGGTGTAAGGAACAAGGTATCTTTGGTCACTGCATGTTATGCCTAATGCAGCATACTACGTGCAACTAGCAGATGCTGTATGGTGTAAATATAGATGTGAAAACCCATTAGGGGTCATTTACAGAGACCTCAGACCCAAGCATTCCAGGCTGTGGTCTGCAACGAATGCCAGAATTCTAGTCCAGTGCTACAGTAGGTGCAGGGCACAGCATCAACGGGCGCAAGACAGCCCTGACCTTACTTTCTGCCAAGTTGTGTCTTGTGCCCTTTAGCACTCCACTACTTGTGCTTCTAAATGTCATGCAAGTTAGAGGATGGGTAGAAGGCAAGAGGTCAGCAGCTACATGTCACTCCCCATTCTCCCCTTTCTAGAAAGAGAAAGAATTTTAACATATCACCCATTTGTGCCATTTTTTGGTAGGAAAATCTTTCTTGATTTTCTCCATTGTGGTTGAGTATAACTAACCATTTATTAAAGCTTAACATATAATAAACATATTTAGTAGCTTGCGCTCAGTGGTCAAGCATAGGTGTTGCCTAAGGAATGGTCAATAAGAAGTGGGCAAAAATAAGGAAAAAAAAGACCAATCAGGGACTGCTTATATTAACCACTAGAGATCAGAGGCCCCCCTCTAGTTTCAGACATGAAATATTATTTGTGTACAAACCAGTAACATTATTTTACTTTTCTTATAAGATGATTACAGAAGAACAAATGACTTTCCTTTAAACTTTCATTATACTTTAATTTTGGGAAATGGTTCAGGCCTTAATGGATAATGCAGAGCCCTGAAATGCAGGCACTTTATAAAATTGACTTGCAGTTATTCTGAGGAACCAAAATGGTTTTCTTGCACAGAACTCATCAGAAAAGACAATACTGTCAGAGAAAAAAAGCACAGTCAGCAGAGTGGTAAAGTCTGGACTTAGTTGTGCAAATCCTGGTAATGACTACGCTATGAATATGCTACAAGCTCAGGCGTCAGTCTACGGAAAGGTTGGACTACATCTTATAAATGTGCTAATGATACAGTTTCAGTCAGTGTTTGAATGGAGCCCAGGGCTCTGGGACTGAAGCAACTCAGTTTCAACCGATGAAATGAAATTAGATTTATTTTAATTAATGTAGCTTGATACAGAATATGTGCCACAGGCAAATTAAGAAGTGAAGAAAGTGTAAAAAGTGAAGGTGTCTACTTGTGCTATAGTCTGCTACACACACTCTTTTTTTGTGGAGAGACATATTACCAATAAAGCAACTAAAGTGATCAGTAAACCTGCTGGAGTGAGTTGGCTTGGCCATTTACATCTACATGACTTCACAAACCTTTAGAGACTGTTTCACATTTTAAATCTTCAAGTTTTATATTTGATTCGAAGTTATAACGAGTTCATGAGTTTTACCACAAAGTAAATTGAATCTAGGTAAAAGCCAGAATTCGAATGTTGATAATTAGCTCCATGGAGGCCTTTTGGAGAGCCAGGTGTTTTCCAAAACTGCCTGATAAATATTTCTCCAATATTCAGCCAGACATTGGTAGGGCAGGCCTCCCCAAGGACTCCGTACACAGGCCAATAAGTGACTTGGTCCCAAGAGGTAGAGTCAGCAACTTTTATTAGCCCATGCAGGCCCTGCCTAAGTGTCTTGAGACACCTGAACACTTCCAATGCAAGGCAAATGCACAGGTTATTGTAGTTTTCCTTTTGACATAACCCTTTTGATCCTTGTAAAATTGCAGTTGGCAGAAAATGGTATTACTGTTGCTGTTCAGCCCAGAATTAAGTCAGTTGTTCTGCCCATGGGAGACTGCTATCACTATGGGAGACCGGACCCATACTGAGATCTTTGTGTTCTTTCATGTGCCATGGATTCACTTATATGTAATAAAAATGAATAAAACAACTACACTCCAATGCTGGATGGTTTATTTAGTTTAGTTTATTTAGCAATTTATATAATTAAATTCAAGCATTGATATGGTAAAATATACACATATGTATCTCTCAACAGGTTCCCCTTTAAGCATCATGGCTTCATTATAAAGATGTGTTCCTTTATTTGTTCATTTATACTGCATAGTCACAAAGTCACGTGGATGTAGCCAATTAAAACATTTGCAGGTTTGAAGTCCCCAATGAGAGAAAAGGCAGAGGTGGTAAGTTAATTTATGGTGCTAGTTATATACACATGTAAGGAGGGCAGAAGATCATGAGCTGGAAATGTTATTGGTTTCAACAAACATATTACTATTTAACCATGGAAACTACAGATCAGGAAACAGAGAGGAGATGAAGGCTGAATGCTTTGGAATTGCTTTTTTTTTCCCTTTCTCTGATTGGGGACATCTTTCATGTCAGAGGCTGCTGACACTGCTGCTATGCCTGAGGTAACATCTGAAATCATCACAGAACTGGCCTGGGCGACAATGATGTTCCAAAGGCTTATTAAAAGCAAGGTAAATAAAAGATCATACCTGAAAATTACAAAGAATGTTCAGTACAAATAGGTAAAAAAACAAAAAATAAAAACAAAATGTTTTTTCTGGCACAATGAAAGAAGGTAATAATTGAAGCTGTTCAGAAGAAAAATGTTCTTTGGGTGGATATACCCATTAAAAGGATTACAAAGGCTTTGTACTACTATTTGCCTATATGTCAAGCCTACTGTACTTTATTGATGACAGATTCACCTTTTACCAGAGACACATCCACCAGTACCCATTGATATGATGGGGGTTAATTTAGTGTTAGGGTTCTTTTGCTATTAAAGAACTAACATAAACTTTATTACCTATATTTTTTATATATTTTTTATTTTGTATATAAATAAAAATAACATGGAGTTTCTAAGTGGCCTAATGAAAACAAACAAAAACATTTATGTGATTGATGTGTCCAAACCAACAAAACTGTTCTAGTGTTTTGACCCAAACAGAGAGAAAGTTGTGTGTAGTATCTTCACAGTGTGGATTTCATTTACTGGGTGCATCTTTTAACGCATGCCACTGTAGAGACAATGGAGCTTCTACTAGGACCAGGGTAACATTAGCATTTGGGTTCCCCAGCATCAATAGAAGCAGTTGAGAACTGTATGTCAGATGGATGTATGTATTGGCAACCATGTTGAATTGCAGGAGCCTAAAAAATTTTTTGGAAATCTATTCTTACTAACAGAGGGAGGACCAATTGCCCAGCTTTGCTCTTTCTCAATATACACCCCACTTTCTAATAGCTTGTTGGTTCTTAATAGTCAAAATATGGCAGCAAATAGCAGCTCTCACATTGTCAAATAAACTGGAATACAAATTAAAAATATTTTTTCTATTGCCACCTGGCACACTCATCACAGACATATATCATTATCTCGCTGTTTCCACATTATCATTTTTAAAGTATTATCAGAGCCCTTTGCTCTCAAAGTGTGTCCCACAGGTGTTGTTCAAAATAGTGTTTATATGTATATATGTATGTGTATGTACTGTATGTACAGTATATTTATATTCTCGGATAATTCTAGTTTATGAAAACCTGCCATATTTCTGTAATTTGTTTTTACAAATTAAGTCACTAGAAATATAGTGAATGCGTTAATCTCAACTGGAAACATTGGTGAACACAATGAATAGAAATGTAATATATTTGTATTATTTTCTGGGCTATAAATAGCCTTTTAGATTCAGGATAATAGTTCACAAATAATCTTTTTTTCACAAAATAATAGTTTACAAAATAAATGGATATTAGCGTATGTTTTTCCTGATGTTGTTTGCTCTCTTTGTTCTAACAGTGGATATTTATTTAGTTTTACTTTGTTCCGAGTCCTCATCAGTTTTCCTTACTTGAGTGGGAGTATTTAACCTCTATCCCATAAATCTTATGAAAAGAAATAGAGAAGTTTGATCTGAGCTTGTTCTCATCTTCTCACAAGGCAGATTTCAAAATAAAAACATTCTAGTAAGGGAGTCCTAAACTTGAAGTCAGTTTACAGTAAATTTAAAACTGGACTATGCAACAGTAACCCAACTTGATTATGGTTGTCTAGATCTTAGTTCTTCTGGAAAGCCCTCTTTGTTCTAACAGTAGATATTTATCTAGTTTTACTTTGTACTGAGCCATCATCCGTTTTCCTTACTTGAGTGGGAGTATTTAGCCTCTATCCCATGAATCTTGTAAAAAGACATATAGAAGTTCCACTGAGCTCATCTTCCATCATTTCACAAGACAGATATCAAAATTAAAACCTTCTAGTAAGGGAGTCTTAAACTTGAAGTCAGTTCATAGTAGATTTAATTGTGGACTATGCAGCAGCAACCCAACTTGATGATTGGGTTTCAGAGATTTAAGGACAAGTTTATTGCTATTCAATACCACATAAACCTAGATTTTCAAGACTCATCAATGAAAAGAAATCCCAATATTTAAAATGAAAAAAAAAAAAACATGTACAGTATCTTCTAATTACTAGAAGTGGGGCAAACATTATCTAAAAATTTAACACAGATGGTCCATCATGTCTCAATGTGTGAGATCAGTATGAATGCAGCTAGAAAGTGGTCATTATGGAGATAAATCTGTTTTCATTTAAAATATTTTATTTGATTTTCACAATAAACCATAAAGGCGGTATGGCAACAAGTAGAATGCAGAAAAAGAAAATGTGCTGCAATTAGTACAATGACACAATATTCAAAATTTAGAACTTACAATGAAGTAATATATAAAAGAAATTAACAAGAACTAACTAAAACTAACTAAACCAGTGGATATAAAGACAATCATAAAAGAAAAGAAAGAAAGAAAGAAAGAAAGAAAGAAAGAAAGAAAGAAAGAAAGAAAGAAAGAAAGAAAGAAAGAAAGAAAGAAAGAAAGAAAGAAAGAAAGTCCATTGTCCTCGGAAATGTCAAATACAAACCTGCAATCTAATTACAATTGAAGGAACTGAGATATTTGACTTCTAGTGCTGGAGTCACAGATCCCACAGTAAGGAGACCATATAAGTCTAAAAGACTCTTTAGAATTATTTCCTTTTGTTTTTACTAATAAAGCTTCCTGCCAACAAAGCTGGTTCATATAAGAAAATATATCTGATAATGAGGGGGGCTCTTTTTGTATCCAAAAATTAAATAATGCCTTCCTGGAGGCTGCTAAAAATATATTTGTCAATGTTTTATTTTCTTGGGACATAAAATCTATATTAAAAATTGAAGAAAGCCTATTTTCATCTAGATGCAACAATGCAAAACCTGGAGAAAATGTTATTTTAATTTTCAGACTTATGTTCAGAAAACTGGTGACTTCCCTCCAAAACATATTAATCTTTGGACAAGTCTATAGATAGTGGAAAAGTGAAGAGATAAATCTGTGATTGCATGAGATATCCCTTTGAAAAGAAAAGATTTCACATCTATCATACTGTCTTAAGATTTTAACACTTGTAGAAAAGATGAGCTACCATTTTTCCATTAGTAGACATATCTGCTGCTAGATGGCCAATTAACGCATTTTATATTTATTTCACTCTCTTCTTTCAGGATCTTAAATAAATGTTAGATTTGTCTGTACTGATGTTGATAGCTAAAAGTCCTTTAAGAATAATTTTTATTCTATGCTTTAACTCAAGCTAATATCAGTACTTAATCATAACCACTGTTTCTGTTCATTATATGACAGATTAGGAGAGGATCATGTCATCTATGCAGAAAACAGTCCTCAAGGCTCATTGTTAGAGTTCAGATCTGTTGAAGATGTGTTAATTGTTCTTTGGAAACACTCATAAAACACCCGCTGGCTGATTTCTTGAAGTAAAGAATTTATTTTATATCTGTAGAGTTTGCTTTAGGTCTCAAAATTGTAGCTTGAAAGTTACATGAGGAATTTAATTTCTAATCTGCAGGTGCCTCATTACAGATGCTCTGAATAATTTTTAGAAATTAATAAGGCGCTGTGGGTAAATCATGTTAGTGTTGGTAAAGAAGGCACAGTCATTAATGGTTATGGGTTTCTTTATAGTCATAGAAAGACAATTAATACAGATAGAGGGTAAATGTCATATAGCTATACACCCAGAGATACAACCATACAAAAGAAACTTTCATACAATTATCTTTGTGCAAATGTACTGTGTTGTCGGCCAGAGCATGCCGTATCTCCAGATAAGGGAGTTTAAGCTCCCCATAGACGTGACGATTCTTCTTGCCGAACGACCGATTTTAGGGAAGAGCGACCAATCCTTCGAAATTATTGTGCGGTTAGTGGGATTCGAACGATCGTACATCTTACGATTTTTCGGCCGACATCTGTCAGGAAAATGATCGGCCAGGTCAAAAAATCTTTGTCGGTCCCAGTGCAATCTATCTATGTTTGCAGGGCTAAGCAGGCAGCTCCCCTTTGTTTTCCTGGCAAATTGGTCTTTTTAGTTGATGGTAAATTCGTACGATCGTACGATCATTCTGAGAAGATCGTGGTCTCACGATCAGGATCTGATCTTTTAAAGATCTCAACATCTATGTCCAGCTTAAGAGGAGCCTCAGTTTTTTGAGGATTGGTTGTTCCAATTATTCTTGCTCTTTCCACAAATGATTTGAACAATAGAAAGGTGGCCATATCATGCATGGCTTTTAATACGTTTTACATTCATCAGTCCTCACTGGTACGTTTATGGAACTGAAGTTAGTGTTTCTAATAGGTCTTTCTATGTAATCTGATCAGGTTTCTTTCTTCTAAACCACATAAAAATCACTTTGTTGGAGTAGACATGGAGTTTTAAAAGCCACATTTTAAATCAGGGGCAGATTAATGCACAGGCTACCCTAGGCTATAGCCCATCTAGCTTTTTTAATTTCGCAATTATTTCCATTTTCTTTTAGCACTGCTGAGTCTTGTTGGGCTCACCTGCTGGGAGAAGAAGGCAGGCAAGGGCATGCATGCATCCTAATGCATGTAGATCCAGAAACATTGCTAGCACCCACTGAACCCAACCCAAGCTTGGGTGCACATGTGCCTGGATCTGCATGCATCTAGAACCATCAGTAGCCTAGAATGGGGACCTGTGTGGATGGATCCTAGGGGCCCAAATGTCATTAATCCTCCACTAGTAGATACATTATGGGGGTTATTTACTAAACTCCGAATGCAAAAATCCCCAAAAAATGTGTTATTTTTTAGTATAAAATCAGACTTTTTTTGGAATTTATTATATCCCGAGGATGCTAAAATCCGGCATCTCAGACTTGTCGAGGTTGCATTTAAGTCAATGATTTTTTGATGTAAGCTGTGTTTGTGCAATACCTTGAAGATTTCCCGGAGTTTTCGGGAAAAAAGCATACAAAATCTGAGTTTTCGGGTGGAAAATCCAAAAAACTCGTGAAATTCTGATTTTTCCCCACAAAAATCATATTGAGATAGATTAGGACTTTGATAAATAACCCCTAAGTATAGTTGCACACACACATATAAACAAAGAATAAGAGCAAGGTGTTCCTAATGCATTGTTCAAACTTTCTCCAAAGAGACTTTCTCTTATAGTCTACTAAAAACAATGTAAAGGAAATCTTCTCCCTCCTGTGATTTCCGTTCATTTCATTCAGTTGCTTTGAAGCTTGACAAAGGGTCAGGTGTGACCCGAAACGTTGCTGTAATGCCCTAAAGGGTTCCAATAAAGGCGTTTTCATTTCTAAAAAGAAGGTGGTGCTGTTTCGTCTTGTACTACTAAGTGTATACCCGTGGAAAAGTGGCCACTGGATAACTTGCACCACAAGAAAGAAAAAGCCAGGAGGCTGTGCTGACTACCTTGTATATACCATTCAGTTGCTTTTAGCCACATCACTTCAGAATTGTAAGTGTTCTATTCAAAAATATCTTCTTAACTACCTCTCTAGGGACATGTAAAGTTGAGGAAAATGAATTGTCTGCTTTTCATTTTTCTTTTCATTTAAAAGTCTATTTGACTCCTTTTATAGGAGAATCTATTTTATGATTTTAAAATCAGCAGAATGAAAGAGATTACTTTAGAACGTGCTGTGTCTTCAAAAAAGGATTTCATTTGAAACTTGGTGTAGGCTGCCATGAATAGGTGACTATAGTAACAAGCAGAATTAAGGATAATAATATAATAAATAAATAATAACTATTTTTGTTGACTACAGAAATGTTTTGCAGGATCTTTCAACATTTTAGTTTTTTACTGATTTTCAGAATTTACACCAAGAAAACAGAACTGATGGCAACATGGAATGTGGTTTTATCCAGAATAAGTCATTAACCAAAAAACTCAACAAAGTTGGCTTCTTACCTTTTTTTAATTTAACTATTTTCTGATCCAACAAAAAAGATATAATCTTTATTGAAGATTGAATTTTAATAAAATTAACGGGGTTGTTTACCTTTGAGTTAACTTTTAGTATGATGTAGTAGAGGGCAGTGATGGGCTAATTTATTTGCCAGGTGCAAAAATGCTGCAAATTCCCGCAATTCGCTGCTGTTGAATAAATTCGCGAAACCGCCACGAAAAATCACCAATGAAAATTCGCTGGCGTCCAAAAAACAAGGCACACATTTTTTGCCATTTCCACGAAGTGAACTGCCCCAAATTCACCCATCACTAGTAGAGGGTGATATTCAAAAAATATCAAGTATGAATGGAAAAAAATGCTGAACGATACGTATACGATATATAAATACCTGATCTGATTTTTTTTTCCCAGACAATTACTAGCAAAAAAATCCAAAAACCTCTAAAAGTCTTTTTTTCCTTTTAAAATGTGTTGAATCAGAAAATACTGCAGTTAAATTAAAAAAAGGTAGGAAGTCAACCTTGTTGAGTTTTTGGTTTATGGTTTATGGCATAGACTTAATCTAGATAAAAACACAAACCATGTTGCCATCAGTTCCGTTTTCTTGGTGTAAATTCTAAAAATCAGAATGGTTAGAAAAAAGGTCCAATGGGATCAATTGCAGCTCCCATTGACTTCTATTGGACCTCACATTTTTTTGAGTTTTAGAGAAATTTTAAAAACCACAAATTTTTTGAGAAAAAATATGATTTCGGAAAAAAATTGAACTTTGAATTTAGTATATCACCCCCATATATCGTATCTCATGAACTGAGCATTGTACAGTAGTCATAATTGTTTTTAGGGTACTCTATTTCAATGTCAAACGATAGATTTTAATTTTACATTTTACCAGTAAGGACATTGATATATACTGTAGATATTGTGGGGAATTGCTCATAACAGTGGGTAGGGCTCAGGTAAAACAGTTCAAACAGACGAGAAAGGAGGCTTAGGTTTGCAACAAAAATGGACAGGCTCAGTATATGTATATTTGCACTTGAAGCGAAAAATTTCATGCTATAAAAGAGTCTTGTACTGTGGCCTTCTGAATTCTGAGCCCTCAGCATGCGCATGAGCATGGGCAGACAAACTAAAAATTCTTCGAGGCAGGTACTCAAATAAGTACTTCCACCAGGCAGTTGAATCAAAGTGTAAGAATTTATCGAGTCCACAGCCTTATGTGTTTCATGTTACAAACACTTAGTCATAGGCTATTTGTACAGAGCTATGCTTCTGATATTTAAACAAATGTGCACCAATCAAAACAACACATCAATTAGTCAATTAACAATTAACCTATCACAAGGCTCACCATATGCACCAATCCCTATTCACAATTTGAACAGGTGCAAATCAGGGCTACACCCATCTCTTTTTGGGCGCCATATTGGTGCACCTTAGCTAAATATTAAGTAAGCCAGTGCCATATTTGTACACCCAAAAGTGAATGTGTGTTATATATAACAAAATATCAAATAGTTAATAGAGAAAATATTAGTATTAACGTTGTCTACAAAATTATAATAATTATAGGCTCTGAAATACAATGATTGTAGTACAGTAGATTAATGAAATTAAGCTTTTCCTTTGACTTTGCCTATTGACTTTAATGCATTTGGAGTAAAAAAAAAAAAGTGGCAAGTGTAAGAAAAAATTGTCACCTATTGACTTCAATGCGCTTCACAAAATTTTCAGCAGTTTTGTGAATTTTTTCAATCTGTAATTTATTTGTCTACAATTCCTTAAAAATGCCTTACTGTCAACTTTATTGTTTTGATGATTTTACCTAAAAAGTGAAACAATAATATTTTTTTGAAGTGGTTGGAGGATAAGTGAATTCTTAAAAATGGCAAAATTTGAAAAAGCAAAAAATTGCCTGCAGCAATGCACTCGCAGCGCTTTGATTTCCAAAGTCGCCCGAAGTTTCCTTGTGAGGCAACTTCGGGCGACTTCAGAAATCGAAGCACCGCGAGTGCATTGCCACATGTAGTTTTTCATTTTAGGAAGGCAGTTCGGGAAGATTGTCACCCCAAAAAAGAGGCGATTAGTCGCCAGGCGACTAAATCACCCGAATCTGACCGTGTGCTAAAGCCCTTTAAGGTCCTTTGCACTAAGCATTTTCTGTGCAGTCCCTGAATAAATATAATAAATTGTTTTCATATTTTTCATACCATAATTCTCCTTTCCTCTCCATATCAGCATTCCCCATCCTTCTAGGCAAACTTGGTATTAGACAATGCAGGTGAGTCTCGAGGGTACCTTTAAGAGTTTTAGAGGGGGATGGATTGTCTGGTCTGGGGGCAGGGATGGGAGGGGCCTCCCGGGTGTAATGCTGATATGGAGAGTGACCAGGAAAGGAGAATTAAGGTCAGTATGAAAATAATTCTCCCTTTTTTCAGCAAATTGATGCTCTTGTTTTCTAAGAAATGTGGACTTCATTTCTCTAACAGCCCTGAAACTGTACTTAGTCCTAAGCTTTGCTCTTTAAAACAAAGAATATAACTTTTAAAGGATGTTTAACAAACACGGAATTTAAATAATAAATAAACCTTTTTTTCTATCACTAGCCGGAATAACATACCTTTCTTCCTGCATTCAAATTTATTTTGCTTCTCTATTAAAGCCATTTCAACTGCAGCTCTTTTAGTTACTTTCTTGTCTAGCATAAAGCTCCGCCCCTTTAGCTTTCTGAGTAATCTTTCTCTCTCTAACTTTGAAGACCTCACTGAAGTACCTCCTGTGCATTTCTGATTGATTTCCATTAGAGCAGAGGCATTGACCTCTGTGAGGTCTTACAGAGTCAGAGAGGGAATGGGTGCTCAGAAAGCAAAAGGGCAGAGCAAAAAAGGAAGCTACAGTTGACTGTAATGGAGAAAATAAAATAAATCAGATTGCAGGGAGAACGTTGTTTTTCTGACGGCTGTTTACAGTAATTTTAGACGCTTTCAAAATAGACCCCTTATGCGTTAAACTTTATTATATGTTTTTCAAGAGGCAGAAAAGTCACATTTTCGTAACAAAAATGGGGCACCAACACTTGCTTAAAACCAAAGAAATGCTCCCATTAAAAAGCATTAAAATATGTAGGTATTGTAAAAAAAAGAGTAAATCTAGGGGAAAGTAAAACAGAGGCACATAAAATAAGGGTTTCACTGGTTTTTTTAAAATCAGATTTAAAGTTTTGAGGGTTTTTTAATAGAAAAATCGAAAAACTCATCGAATTCAAACATGCGCTTATTTACAGTATCTAAAACCAAACTCGAGTTGTGTAAAAACTTGAACAAATGATAGGAACACAGCAAAATCACAATGTATCCATCATTTACAACGAGTCTGCTCAATTTAAAAAACTTGCATTGAAAAACTGCTTCAATTTTGCTAATACATTTCCCATTGACTTCTATAAGAACTGGTCATCTTTTAGATGATTTTTACATTTCTGTTTTTTTGCACATAATAAGCTTCAAACATTTGAGTTTCAGAAATTTTAATTTGATGTTTTTGCTGCAGAAAAGATTGATCGCTAATAAATATACCCCTTGTATTAAAAGAATTGGTGCCTGCCAAAATATAAGATGTGAAGTGCCAATTAAGTGAAATCATTTATTATATTTGCCTAAAAATATACTATAATTCAAATACATTTTTTCCTTAAAAAAATTTTTTTATTTGAATTAAATAAGCAATTGAAAAAAAATCTGATTTCCTTTAATTTAGAAAGAGTAAAAGCCACTTTAGGGCAATGACACATTGACACGGTGCAATGTCCTTAATCACTAACACCATTTCCCATAAAAAAAGTATTGGACATTAAATACAAAGGTTTTAATGTCTACAATTTTTGGATATGTTGTATAAAAGTTTAAATTTACTTAAATAAAAAGCACAGAATTTGGGGGCAAACTACCTTAAATTTCTCAGTTCCCTTCTATGTGATCTCCTTCAAGTGGTTGTTAGGTAAAATTTGAAAGCACAGCAATTGCCCCAGATCTCTCCCTATCTGTTGCTCTAATTAACAGAAGGTGCCGGGGGCAGTAAGTGAAATACACTATTGGAACATCGGATATATTTCAGTGGTTCTTAGATTAAATGATTCAGATGTCCTTTAGTTGGCCAACACTGTGACAAAAACAATATAAATCTTAAACAAAATGTAGAAAGGTTATGAGCTAATTAAATCTCAGAAAAGAAAGTTAATTAAGGATGTAGCCATGAATAATGAGGCAGTTAATTTTCCAGGATGCCTCTTCTGATTTGATTCCACATATCACAGAATCTGTTTGACTACTGAACCAAGTAAAGGCAAAGTGTAGAACAATGATAATGAATGATAACTATTAAACTGGTTCTCTCATTGCCCCACCCAGGTTTATTGTTCCCCTGTCTGCTAATTAGTAAAGATAAGTGAGTTGGAGACCCTTCCATCAACATTAGTTTCAATTTCATTTAGATTAACATGCAAGAAAATTCAAACAAGCAAACACACTACCACTACATGTTTGACTCTTAGAAGAACTTTACTTTCTTTGCTTATATACTGTATAAGTGCATATATGTGCTGTGATATAACCCTATAGGTGAGCTGTATTCCTATTGCCTATTGTGCTAAGGGTTTCTTGCACTCATTTTAAACCAGGGAAAAGATATACTAGAGGATCCTAGGCAAAAAACGATATCTTATGGGAAAACATATTTTTCAAAATGCATCAGTTTATAGTGTTGCTCCAGCAGATTTCTGCACTGAAATCCATTTTTCTAATGAGGAAATGGATTTTTTTACATTTTATTTTGAAATCTGACATGAGGCTAGACATGTTGTCAGTTTCCCAGGTGCCCCCAGTTATGTGATTTGTGCTCTTATAAACTCCAGTCACTGTTTACCGCTGCACTGCAAGTTGGAGTGATATTACCCCCCCCTGCCAGGATCCCATCAGCAGAACAATGGGAAGGTTACCAGATAACAGCTCCCTGGTAGATATAAGAACAGCACTCAATAGTAAAAATCCATGTTCCACTGCGACTCTCTCAGTTACATTGTGTAGGAGAAACAACAGCCTGTCAGAAAACAGTTCCATAATGCAGCACTGACTCTTTCTAAAAGCACATGACCAGGCAAAATGACCTGAGATGGCACCTACACCCCAATACTAAAACAACAAAAAATACACTTGTTGGGATGGGAATGACATTTAATACATGGTAGAATGAATTATTTGCAGTGTAAATAGTGTAATATCATGACAGAATCCCTAAAATAAAGGAGGAGAAGCCTCAGGAACCTTAAAACAGACTAACACTATATTAGACCCTGTGAGTGAGGGCTACTTAAGTCTAACTTCTGTCATATATTAATCTAGGAATTATCCTGCAACTTCCCAGCTGAGGAAGGTGCTGCTCTTGTAGATGATCTCCCCATCCCTAGCAGGGCACTACATATTTATATCTATATAGTATGGTGGCAAACAGAAAGTTAAGATACACGGTCAAGGATGGTTTCAACACAAACGTACATGAACATTTACAGATTAACATTCTGTACTTAGTCATTACACATAGCTTCAAGCAAAATAGGATTATATTGG
This sequence comes from Xenopus laevis, assembly GCF_017654675.1. Taxonomy (NCBI): domain Eukaryota; kingdom Metazoa; phylum Chordata; class Amphibia; order Anura; family Pipidae; genus Xenopus; species Xenopus laevis. The sequence goes on along the minus strand of NC_054374.1, from coordinate 25,980,929 downwards.
ATTCAGCATAGTGCTTTCTGTCCAAGGAAAATTTCCTGTGTGTCTCCATGTGAATTTCCTCATCTCTGTCTGTCTGTCTGCCTCCTCCCCTACACTTCAAGGCTTCACTTCTCCATCTCATTATTTTTCAGCAACTAGATGCCAATTTCTTTCTTATTTTTTTTGGATAGACTAAATTTCTTACAAATAACATGTTAAGCTTCTCTAACTACATGTATTTTGTTACAAAACAAAGAAATATGGTCACTTCTTGCATAGACTTCAACAGATTTCTGAACAAAATGAAGTTAAACACTAATAAAGTTAACACTAAATTTGATTAGAAAGAAGAACAAAAAAGTGAGTAATTACAAAAGGCTACTTTAGGCTAATGTAACAAGGAATTTAAATCTCTCAGGTTAAAAAAAACTTTTATTACATTTTCTGCATAACTCAACTAATAAAAACTCCCCCACAAAAAGGTCCCTAACTGTGTTAGTGAGTGTTCTGGGTACCCCTGGAACTATAGCAAGGTGAAAGTTACACCGATGTTTCTATAATATCTGTAACCTTGTTATGAGCTAAGGGGGCCCAGCTTGAAGGCCAGTTAGAGGGAGATTTGGGGTGAGTACTTATTTGTACCCTGGGTACCTCTGGAACTATAGCAGGGTGACAGTTACCCCAATGTTTCTATATATCTGTAACCTTGTTATGAGCTAAGGGGGGCCAGCCTGAAGGCCAGTTAGGGGGAGATTTGGGGTGAGTGATTATTTGTACCCTGGGTACCTCTGGAACTATAGCAGGGTGACTGTTACCCCAATGTTTCTATATAACTGTAACCTTGTTATGAGCTAAGGGGGCCCAGCCTGAAGGCCAGTTAGGGGGAGATTTGAGGTGAGTGATTATTTGTGCCCTGGGTACCCCTGGAACTATAGCAGGTTGACTGTTACCCTAACATTTGTATAATATCTGTAACCTTGTTATGAGCTAAGGGTGGCCAGCCTAAAGGCCAGTTAGAGGGAGATTTGGGGTGAGTGCTTATTTGTGCCCTGGGTACCCCAGCAGAGTGGCTGTTACCCCAATGTTTCTATATATCTGTAACCTTGTTATGAGCTAAGGGGGCACAGCCTGTAAACTAGTTATGGAGAGATTTGGGGTGAGTGCTTATTTGTGCCCTGGGAACCCTTAAAATTAAAGCAGGGTAACTGATCCCACAATCTTTCCACAGATCTGTAACCTTTTCATGCACAAGATATGGGGTGAGTGCTTAATTGTGTCCTGGCTTTCCCCCAGAAAATATAGCAGGGTGTCTGGTACCCCAATATTTCGATATATCTATAACCTTGCATTGAGCTAAGGGGCCCCAGCCTGAAGGCCAATTTGTGTAAATTACTTATGTGCTGCCCTGGGTTCTCCTAAAACTATAGCAGGGTGACTGCTACCCAAAGTTTCTAAATATCCAAAGCTATAAACTAAGGGTAAAATTTAGAACTCAAAGCAGAAAGTAATTACTGTATTTGTTTATTTTCATTCATCAGTAAAATTACATGGATGTTGATCAACCATGAGGCCAAAGCTTTAGGAGATAAATTCACCAAGAAATGCAACTAAGCAGAAGTTTTTTAGCGTAAAAAATGACTCCTACTTACATTTGCTTTTTTTTCTTTTTTAAAATGGCTGAAAAAAATGTCATTTGCTGAATCCCTGAGATGTAGACCATTGTTGAATCCCAAACACATAGCTAAGCTCACACAAAATTGCAGTTATCTTTTTCACTGTGCTTCTTGTCACTGAACATCACTTTTTAAACATCGACAGGGTTTGGTACCAGTCCTGAACAAATTAACTCGAAGAAATGCTGTTGGATACTGTATGTCTAATTCTACTTTTGGTCAATGGGCCTCTGTTATTAGAGATTAGGAGGAGTAGAATTTTCAAAAATTAATTTATTATTTTTGAAGAATTTTCTTGAATCGCGAGACATGTAATGCAATGTGTAACCTTTTCTTTTTTCATCCATGTAATTCGAAAAAAGGTTTTGTAGACCCAAACTCATCTTTTCATGTCTACCTGTTTCAACCACTGCTGAATATATTTCAGTGTTAATGTCTCATTCAATCCCAATGCACATAAAAAATCCAGACATTAAGTTTTGTTGCAATTCAGTGGTTAGGTAAAATAAGTACAGTACAAATCCCTTGGAAATGAGAATTCACTTAATAGATTTTGCAGGGAATAACATGCGGTAGGCTTGCTCGGTCTGTACTGAGAATGTCTTCCCTTGCGTCATGTGACACAAACTCCATTCTATGCCCTTTGGGAAATTACAGCTATTAATAAGTACAATGTTATCAATATTTTCTTAGCCCAACACAACAGATTGCTTTCAGGAACATTAATTTTGCTTCTTTGCCTGTCAAGGAAAGTGAGCAGATACATTTGTCAGAAGCTTTAATAGTTTGCTATAGAAATGAGCTAAGGTCTTCTCTGCCCTCAGCTCTGGAAAAACAAAAGTTAGGAAAAACTCATTTTGCAATGCATGCCGAATAGAGGAGAGGAAATCAAGCATGGACAAACACTGGTGTGTCTCTTGTGAAGTCAGAAAAAAAGACATTTTATGGCCTTTAGAAAAGCTTCATTATTGTGGTTTATTAAGATCACTCAATGGAAATTATCATGCAATAATACACCCTGTCTGAAAGGAGGAGTAACTATTCAGCAACTGCCTTATAGTTGGGTGGGATATAGTTACATAGTTACATGTAACTAATCCCTCCAAATGAAAACCCAGCATCAATACATACATCCCTCCCTACTTTCACACAAATTCTATATACCCATACAAATACTAACTATAGAGTTTAGTATCACAATAGCCTTTGATACTCTGTCTGTCCAAAAAATCATCCATTTTTAAAGGCATTAAATGAATCAGCATCACAACATCACCCGGCAGTGCATTCCACAACCTCACTGTCCTCACTGTGAAGAACCCCCTACGTTGCTTCAAATGAAAGTTCTTTTCTTCTAGTCTAAAGGGGTGGCCTCTGGTACGGTGATCCTCTTTATGGGTAAAAAGGTCCCCTGCTATTTGTCTATAATGTCCTCTAATGTACTTGTAAAGTGTAACCATGTCCCCTCGCAAGCACCTTTTTTCCAGAGAAAACAACCCCAACCTTGACAGTCTACCCTCATAATTTAAGTCTTCCGTCCCTCTAACCAATTTAGTTGCACTTAGTCTCTGCACTCTCTCCAGCTCATTTATATCCCTCTTAAGGACTGGAGTCCAAAACTGCACTGCATACTCCAGATGAGGCCTTACCAGGGACCTATAAAGAGGCATAATTATGTTTTCATCCCTTGAGTTAATGCCCTTTTTTATACAAGACAGAACTGTAGTTGCTTTAGTAGCCACAGAATGACACTGCCCAGAATTAGACAACTTGTTTTCTACAAAAAAAAACAATATCCTTCTCATTTAAGGAAACTCCCAACACACTGCCATTTAGTGTATAACTTGCATTTATATTATTTTTGCCACAGTGCATAACCTGCATTTATCAACATTGAACCTCATTTTCCAGTTTGCTGCCCAGTTTTCCAATTTAGTCAAATCACTCTGCAAAGTGGCAACCCCTCTGAAACTAAAGGTCCCACCCCTTCATTCTTCATTTTTTTTACAATTAACATATTTAAAAAATAATTTTGGATTATTTTTACTGCTTGCTGTTATATTCTTTTCCATATTAATTTTAGCTTGCCTTATAGCTCCTTTGCATGATGTATTGGCCTCCTTGTACTTTATAAATGATTCGGCTGTTCCAGCTAACTTGAAAGCCTTAAAAGCACGTCTTCTCTTACCCACCTCAACACCAACACTTCTATTGAACCAAAAAGGTTTTGCTTTGCAACGTCATTCCTTGCTTACAAGGGGAATATACAGACATGTATATTTATTAAGCAGCATTTTAAAGACTTTCCATTTTTGTTCTGTGTTTAACCCTGTGAAAAGAATTTTCCACTTAATATGTTGCAGAGATGTCCTTATACTGTCAAAGTTTGCACTGAAAATTTAGTAAAACACTGAAATTTAGTGTTTTACTTACTCCCTTATAGAATTGCTTCTGCAACAGAATCTCAAAGTTGTGATCACTATTCCCTAAATGCCCCTCATCCACATAAATGTTAGAGATGAGTTCAGTATTATTAGTTATAGGGAATAGGCGACAACAAGTAGAATATAGCCTCTGTGAATTCAAGATACAGTTCAGGTGTGGGAATAGGGAGAAGTAATCTGTAAATGTTATGATTGCTTCGGAGTTTTGGGGGCAGGTGTGGGAATTGTACTTGTCTGCAGCACCTAATTGTTTTCTGTAAACAAACCAGCTCTTTAGTGAACAGTTTTCGACCACTGAGATCCAATCATGTTGAAGCAGATGAGTGTAAGAGAGTTAAGATGGTACAATATCCATTTAGGCTGAAATTGCGTAAAATCATCTGGAATTTGGGAAGAATTGGCCTAAGAGTTGGCCATCTCCTGTGGTAGATATGGCAACAATGCAGACACATGCATGTTGCAAACAGGTCGCTTTATACCCTGCCTTTTCCCCCTCCCTGATGGCATTTGGATTTTGGTCGGTTCCTGGGTGGGTTTTGCTGAAAGGCTGAATTGTTACTTTAGCAACCTTACCCCATTGCTACCTTCTTACCCTACTGCACTTGCTTTAATTAGTCTTACTATAGACAACTGCTCTGTGTTTGGAACAGATGCCCTTATTTTCATGGAGATACACAATAGAGATACACAAGATGCTAGATCTTTCTATAAATTTGAATGACACATTATTCTATCAATTCTGAAAGAAATGTAGACCAAGCAACGCCTACATATTATCCAAACACCTTTGAGAGAAGAGTTTGCAGGTGCTGCCATTTTCCTCTCTGACACATCATCAGTAACATTGACATCTGCAAACATGACATGTATGCTGTAAAGTTCATGCAATGCAGAATGCAGGTTTACACAGGCACAACATATGTGGATAAAAAGCTCTGCTGGGGTTGAGCATTGTAATAGTTAAGCTGAGCTCAGGAGAGGTGGTTAGGAAAAAACTTATGATCAGACAGCTAGAGCAGAGTTTCTATGGGAACCAGGGATGTAGCGAACCGCCGATAATGTGTTCGCGAACGCCGTTCGCGAACACCGGCAAAAAATGCGAACAGTTCGCGAACAGTTTGCGAACTTCGAACATCCGAAAATCGTTTGATTCGAACGATCGGAGGATTTTAATCGTTCGATCGAACGATTTTCGTTCGAATCGAACGAAAATCGTTCGATTTTAGCGCTCGAATGGTCGAATGGTCGAACGATTTTGACGCGAACGCCTATTGGCGAACGTCGCGCGACGTTCGCGAACTTGCGGCGGACGCGAACAGCCGATGTTCAGGCGAACAAGTTCGCCGAAGAACAGTCCGCGACATCCCTAATGGGAACCAGTAAAGCTATCTTATCATTGGCTGTTAGACTGGAGAGTGTGTTTAGTAATCTGAGCTGAGAAGAACTGAACATGCTCATGAGCCTGAGGGAGGGGGGCAGAGTGGGTTAGAGGAGGAAAATGTTTTTTAAGTGATAAAGGGGATGCTGCAGTCTTACTGTTAACCTTTTAACAACCAGATTGGCAGCTATCTAAAGATTTCAAAGATTCTGTTCACTGATTAAATGTCCTTTAACGATTTTAGTGCATTTTGACAAATCTGTCAAATTATCTTGAGGTCAGTGGGCACCGAATGATCATGCATGATTTTTCTTCGGACATTGGTCAGAAAATCAGTTGGTCAGGTTAGAAGATTTGTATTGTTTACAGTGTAATGTATCCATTGTCCAATGGTTTGCAGGGCCAAGCAGGCAGCTACCCACAGTTTTCCAAGTTTCAACTTGGAACTTGGAAAGAAGGTACCACTTTTTAGTTAATATTGGACAAATTGTACATTTAAACAATCGTATAAAGTTAAGCTTGGTTTTACAATAACAAAAAGATCTTTTAAAAAACTATGTCTACCTTTACTCTTGATTCTCCCAAGATTGATTTGGTGGGTCAATCCAAATCTTGTATTAAAATACTATATATACTACTATAAAATCTTTGCTCCCAATTAAATCATCTACTGTACGTTGGCATGAAGTCATTAGGGTTAAATCAGCAGATCCTTATCCAAAGTTTCTGTATTCTTGGTCTCTTATTTTTTTTTCAAACCATTTTGATTCTGGTTAAAAAACTAGAATTCTTGTCATATATAGTTTAACCAGTAATGGTTGAACCCATATGTTGACTACATTTTTCTTTTAGTACTTTCATTACATATATACAGATTATTTGATCTACTTCTAACATTTACTGAACATTGTTATGTTTGGTTATTGTTTTAATTACTTGTAATTGTCTCCTATATATGACCTGTAAAATATTTCTACTCTGCTATATGATATTTGTTAAAAGGTCATGCATGTATTTTTGAAAACCGCACTAAAAAAATTCTCTGTAAAAAAAAAAATTGTTGTCTCCCAAGGAACAGTTGGCTGGCTATTGGTGTAAAAGTGATTAACTGGACAAGGATGAGAAAAGTAGGTAATTGATAACACATCGGAACACAAATTACATGCAAGTCCACGAGTCCAAGAATTAATACATTTTCCAGCTGGAAGATGTAGCATTTCCCATTTATCTATTCCATTATTAACTCAAAACTGGGCATTTTTTCTGTAAAACTATCACATTTCAGGATATTATTTTTCTGCAGCAGAATTTCATTTTGTGCATATCATCCTGGTAGTGTTCATTAGGATGGAGTCCTTTGGCTTGAATTAATTGAATAACTTATTTCTCTGTAGCCATATGCTGCCATAAATGAATGTAAATGAAAAAGAAATGTAAAATGTAAATTTTTTTCACGCCTGTAATTTCGGTCAGCGGCGAATGGCTCCTTGAACAAAATATTGTAGTGGCAAATTGCATCAATTAGAAAGAATAAAAACAGAAAATAGCATTTCTAAAGTTTGTTTGTTTTAATGGGTACTCACCTTGATGTTATGTTCTAAATTATTCATCAACTTAAAGGGACATATAACTTTAATATGAATACAGGTATGGGATATGTTATCCATATACCTGTTATACAGAATGCTTCAATTTATGGAAATGTCATTTCCCATAAACTCCATTTTATCAAAATAATCCAAAGTTTTTAAAATAATTTCCTTTTTCAGTCTGTAATAATAAATCAGTAGCTTGTACTTGATCCCAACTAAGATATAGTGAATCCTTAATGGAAACAGGACAAGCCTATTGGGTTTATTTAATGTTTACATCATTTTCTAGTAGACTGAAGGTATTAAGATTCATATTATGGAAAGATCAATTATCTAGGTTCTTAGCTTTTAGTATAACAGGTCCCATACCTGTAGTTCAAATTATTCAGAGTTCTCTGTGGGGCAATTTACACTCATTATTATTCTTGTTCATATAATATCTGGAATAGTAACCTGGGTGTTTTTCGACCTGGTCCAGACAGAATGTGAAGTGTAGGATTATTTAAATGGTCCCTGGACTCACATAGAAGGGTTGTTGGAAAATGAGGGGTTAAATAGTTTGTTGGCTATGTGCAAGTAAAATTCCTGCCAAGTAATGTTGCTGGGGTGCTGACATAACAAGGGCAAAGAGCGTAAAGAGATACTGACATCAGAAAGTAAGCTTTTTTATATCATATATGAACAATGTCTTTGAATGCTGTTTATAATTTTGCCATAAAGTATTTGCCTGATGCCTTTACATGACCATTTCCCCCATGTTCCACTATTAGGGGGCTGCCATATTTGTGCAGCAGTAGTCCATTGGCATTAGCAACTGTGACTGGTGGGTTAGGAAGGGACAGTCAGGTTGGCAAAACAGTCAGGTTTAGGATAACAATCAAGGCCACTCTTGCCATGAGGCAAGGTGAGTGGCCAGTTACCAGATGAGATTCAATGCTAATAAATGTAAAGTCATGCACATGGGCTATAAAAATATGCAAGCCACTTATACCCTTAATGGGACTTCACTAGGCAAATCCATAATGGAGATGGAGCTTGGAGTTCTTGTAGATGATAAACTTGGGTGTAGCAAGAAATGGCAGTAATACTCGTCCATTCACTTTTGTGAGGGCCCAGCCAAAGTAAGCGTTGCTTGTAGTAGAGCTACATATACATATGGGAGTAGGTGGAGGTATGTGGTACTGCACGTTGTATAGAAGCATTACCCCTTTAAGCATAATCAGATACATTTGTTAACTGTTAAGTGGAAAAATCAAAAGGAGCTTAAATAAGACAAAATGAGTGCAGTGCACTTTTTGAATAATTTTCTCATTAATGATAATAAGAGCATTTCATTTGCAAACATTTAAAAGAATAAGAAACGTGGTAAATTAAATCAAAACAGACATCTCTTACTGAGACTCAGAAGCCACAGGGATCAGCCTGGCCTTCTTTAGATCAAGTGCATTTCGAGAACTCTTTATATCTCTCCTCTCCAGTGGCTCCTCTTAATGATCTCAGTGATGTTTCCCCATTGTTGCATTGCGAGATAACAGGAGACAACATTATCTTACCACCCCCTGGTACATGTGGGAGAAAGGATTACAGTGGTTATAAGTGGATGTTATTATAATTTATAGATAGAACAACACACACAGGAGTCAGTTTCATCACATGCTAATTAAACTACACTGCCTGTCTGAAACACAGGGCACTTATATGGTAATATTGTAAAAGATGCACTAAGGATACAATTTATTAATGTTGAACTTTTTAGTGCTAAAAATCAGGTATTGGAATAATTAATATGAAAATTACGATATTATTATGTTTTAGAAGCAGGAAAAACAAAATACAGTACAAAATAAAATCTAAAAAGCTGGTGAGGTCTCGTAGATGTCCTTACCAACATGTAAAATCTTACATATGTACTTTCCTTCAAAATTTTAGATTTTCTCTGGATCGCTTGTAATTAGCGATGAGAGAAATTTTTCACTGAGTGTCACCATGACAATGACACCCATAAACTGCAATGGTTGGAAATAAATTGTTGCGTGAAAATTGTATTATTGGCAATTTTCAACAAATCGTAACGGGTTACTGTATATTCACCCATCGCTACTTGTAATCGCACAAAAATTCTTACAAAAATGAGGATTATGAGGTTCTTGTCATATCAATTTTGCATATTTATTTTTCACTCTTTTTATGTTATGAGTTTTTAAAAATATAAGGAATGTTTTTCTTAATGTGAGGTTGAAACTATAAAACTACACAAATCCAAATTTTGATAAATAAAGCCCTATAACTCTGATTATGTTCTTCATCGCAGTCTATTGATTCAATTGTTATTAGCAGCTAAAATTCTAATATCTAGACATTGGAGAGATGTTTCTCCTCCTACTTTAGAAGAATGGATATCTAGTGTTAATGATATTTATATAATGGAAGAACTCACCGCTTCCCTTTCCGGGAAAATGGAAAAATTTATGGGCGTCTGGCAGCCATGGGTCTCCTTCTTCAATGTTCATAACCAACTGTGAATGTGTCTAGGATAACTTGTTATTTAACGCCTCCGCTTGATATGCCTTGCTCCTTTACCGTATGTATAACCATGAGATATTGAGCTACCTCTTGATTCAATATGCACTTACCTCTACTCACCTTTTCACTCTTCTTTCTTTTTCCGTGTCTCTTGTAGTCTTCTGCCTTATTTCGTGTTTATTGAAGGATTATTGATACTCCTTGTATTTTTGCTTGTTTTCACTACTATAAAAGCTATCTGAAATACAAAAAAAAAAATAAAGCCCTATGTCTAGGCAACAACATACATACAAATGCTACTTACTTTTAAAGGAGAAGGAAAGGTTAAAACTAAGTAAGCTTTATCAGAAAGGTCTATGTAAATACACCAGTAAACCCTCAAAGTAATGCTGCTCTGAGTCGTATGTCAAAAGAAACACCACATTTCCTTCCTTCTATTGTGTACACATGGGCTTCTGTATCAGCTTAAACCTCCAAGGCTTGGGCTTAAGCATGCTCAGTTTGCTTCTCTCCCCTACCTCCTCCTAAAAACTTCACCTGTGAGTATGCCAAGGCAGATAAATGATATACTTACTGGCAAATGAAGCTCTGGAATAGACATCCATACTTTTAAAAGGAAGTATCCCTTTGTATATAAAGACAACAGCTTTGTATGATTATCTGGAAAGTATTGGGGCACCTGGTTGTCTCTCCTCATACCTTATGAAGATCAACTAGGGCAATCACACTGCTAATGAATATTCCTGAAATAAATTTTACTTGGAGTAATAAAGATTTTACTAAAGACTGACAAAATAATTATTCTTTGTCCTGGTGTTGTGCCTGCCAAAAGCATTGCTTTCTTAAACTCCTGTTCAAACCACTCAGGTACATACTTCTGATCTTACCTCTGAACTTAATGATCTTGATGTCCCCCAAAAAGTGGCAAATTCTCTTACTCCTCCTTGACATTAATTTCCCTATTAACCTTCTTCCTAGGGTTATTCCCCCACGTGGACAAGCCAACCCTCTTTCTACTTCTGAAACTATGAAAGTGTATAATAATTTGCATCAAGGCTTTTCATCTCTTCTGCAAGGGTGGCTAACTTCTCTCTTCATCCTTCCTCACAAAAATGGAGGTCTTAATAGAATATTGATGAAGAACTGTTATTTTCTTCACATTGTATCTAAAGTATTTGACCAACTTAAAGGAGAAGGAAAGCTACCAAAACAATTTATTGCCAATAAGTGCATGCTATAAGGCCATTTTAATTCTTTAGAATGATTTTCCAAACCTGAGTAAACAGCTCTAGACACTGTCTTTGTTTGTTTAGGATAGCAGCTGCCATATTACCTTGTAGTGACATCACTTCCTGTTTGAGTCTATCCCTGCTGGCTCATAGCTCTGAGCTCAAATTTCAACAGGGAGGGGAGGAGCAAACTGAACATGCTCAAGCCCAAGCCCTTGAGGTTTAGGCTGAAAACAGTAAGACTGATACAGAAGCCCATGTGATCACAATAGAAGGAAAGAAATTCTTTTGACAGAGGATTCAGAGCAACATAACTTTGAGGGTTTATTGGTGTATTCAAATAGACCTTTCTGATAAAAATTACTTAGTTTTAACCTTTCCTTCTCCTGTAAAGGGGAGGGTACTACTCCAGACTTGATCTTCATGGGGCCTATTGCCTTATCAGAATGTTTTTGGGTGATGAATGGACTCTAGGCTTTAACGTTAGAGACAGATATTATGAATATATTTTTTTTTAAAAAAATTGCAAAGGGAGACAGACCTATTCTTCTACAAAATTCACCTTAAAAGGAGAGGGAGGTATAATTTACTGGCATAAAATAATTTATTTGGAAAGACAGAAGTAACCCCCCCCCCCCCGCTCACTTATTAAAAGGAAAAATGTATTAATAAATAACTTGTGAATTCATTAATTATAATAATTTAATTGGTGAAAAAGTCTACAGAATTCAATTAAAGTGCCAGTGCTTGAATATTATACTTGATACCTATAAATATGGAATAAATAACTTATATTTTTATAAAATATAATTGATTAAATCCTTAACTGTACCAGCAATTGTGAGAAGATAAATTGAAATAAGTTAATAAAAATACTAAGTGTTCTTGCTAAGGAATCCCAATTAAATTAGCTTAACAATTGTGAACTTGAATTCATTACGTTAAAGTGCTAGTGCTGTGAAATAAGTTAAGGTAAATTATGAATATATTGTCATGCACACTGGCTTGTGTAATACCCCAGCTATCTTCCAGGAATTTCTTAATGTCATATTTAAAGTTCTACTGGCAATTTTTATAGTTGAATAAGTGAAACCTTGCTGCCCATCACCATCATATCTGAGAGATCCTTGTATGTCTAAGAAAGAACTTAATATGTTAATGTCACTACCAAAATCATTATTATCATGTCAAGTCACTGCATTTACATACAAATAAAGGAATTGTATACGATAAAGGCTGTCCAAGTATACTTTTGTTTTATTTAATTAAGCTAATAGTTCTCTGATGTCCTCTATATTTAATTGGTATTATTTAAAAGTTGAATAAACAAAGTTTCACAAATTTAAAATAACCCAGAATGTAGGCTGAAAATCGAATTTAATATGCATGCAGTGTGCTGTGGATCTTGTCCAACATTTATTTATTTGCTAGTAATCATTCTGTGTACCTTTGTGTTTTGTATATTGCCATCTGCGAAGGAAATAAAATATGGGAAATATTAACATGTAGCTTATATAATCTTCCAAATGAACATAAATTAACCTGCTCGCAAAAACACTGGGATGCTGTTTTCAAAACACAACTTGGTTTATTGTTGGGTGCCTCATGCATAAGAAATCTACAGGGATCTATACTGGGGACTGAAGTCTTTGTGCATCCATGTGAATATTTAAATAAAAAATTATCCTAAAAATGTAATGTTACTGTTCTAAGATTGTCTTCCATTATTATGTTTTTTGTTTTTTAACAAGTTATCTTTCTACTGTATGCCATTCAAACACAACATTTTAAGGAGATTTAGGGGCACATTTATCAAAATGTTATTTTAGAGCTTAATTAATAAAAACTCACCCACGTTCTATTCATTCCAATGGGATTTTTAGAATTGTACTTATCAATGGGTGAAAGCTAGAACTCACATTTTGATATATCTGCCCCTAAATATTGTGTTTGAATGGTGTACAGTAGAAAGATAGGGACCAAGTATAGGAAATGAATTGCTATTATGCTATTAAAGTGACTAAACTTTCTCAGATGTTGAAAAAATCTTTTCCCCATATATTCTTCATTGTATATTCTTATTTATTTAAATGTTGAACCATTTATTTGTTCTTCAACCTAACATTTTTCCAGCTGCAAGCAAGACCGTCTGTGTTGTGAGTCACTGATAGATTTATGGGTGGACACTAAGGGGTCGATTTACTAAACTTTGATTTTTTCAGGTTGGGATTTTTTATGCCAAATATCCGAAAAAGTCACTGGAAACCTTTCCGCCATTAATTATGCAACAATACTGGAACAATTCCAAATCTGAAAATACTCCCGCTAAAATCTGTCAAAATAATGTAGAAGTCAATGGCAGTTGTCGTATTTACAACTGGAAGATCTTTCCTTGATTCTTGGTTTTAAAGGTTTTTGGATGTTTTTGACACTGAATTTTGTGCAACAATACGAAAAAGTTATAATTATTATGAAGTCAAAAAAGTTACAGCTTTCCTGAATTTTCTACAACCTTTTCTGTTGGTGCTTTTTCAATTCAGAGTTTTTCATAAATGGAAATGAGTTCATTCCTGTTTTCAAAAACTTCTAAAACCACAAAAATTCGATATATAAATAAATAGGCCTCCATGGGACCAATTTACTAAAATTATGATTTTCTCTAAAATGTGTGTTCTTAAAATTTCTCTAAAACTCCAAAAACTAGAGATTTATTAAGTTTCAAAACATAAAAACCACTTCTCCAAGTAAAATTAGTCAAGGTTCTATAGAAGCCATTGAGTGCTGAGCTGATCCTATTGGACCTTTTTCAAACCATTCAGACTTTGAGTTTTGCTGATTTTTTTTGGCTAGTAATTAGGAGAAAACTTGACATTTAAGCGATGTTTGTATTTTTAGTGCATCATTCAGAATTTTTTTTTCCTTCCTTACTTTTAATAATTTGATATTTTAATAACTTTCATGGCATTCATAATTTTAGAAAAAATTTGAAATAACTTTAAAACCACTAAACTTTGACCTTTAATAAATGGGCCCCATTCAGTAGGGTTTACCAATATGGATGAAAGTGAGCATGGGTGTCCACAGAAAGGCCAAATCCCCCCCCCCCCGGATTTAGTTTTCCAAGAAAATATTTGTAGATTCTGTTGCCAAAACATTTTTTCATATTTTCCACCACAATGCAAGCCTCCTTCCTTAATCATCTCTTACTCATACACAGTGATATATCAAAAGAAAGACTTGAAGAGAAGCCTGCTGCTCTCATTCTAAAATTACCAAATAGTAAGCAGCACTCCTGCAGAATTGGCATGGGATATGCTGCACTAAGAGCATGTTGCCACTAGGGGAAATGTTCATTGGCTGTTTCTGGAAGTGGGAGGTCTTAGGATAGAGGAAGTAAATAAACTGCCCCTGTAAGGGAGGGACTTTGAGAACTTTCTGGAAGTGTATACAGAGCCTAAGAGGAGGGCAGGGTTTGCCCAGCAAAAAAACAGAAGGAGACCTGCCAGCCCAAGAAAAATAAGTGCAGATTAGAATAAATTTCTAGATTGGTACTTCTTAAAGAAACTAAACTGAATTATTATAAGATGCTTTTCAGACTTCAGATATGCTGACCCCTACTCCTGTAACATAGAAGGAATATAAGAAAGAGTTGGTTAGACTGCTGTGGCTCCCTAAAAGTTGTAAGGTACTTTTCCTGCATATACAATAGTTCAAAAGACTGCGGCTATATCGCTGTGGTGCTCTATCCAGAAACCTTGCTGCTCAACTGGGTTCCAATATCCATACGTTAGAAAAATAGGATGGCACACGCATTTGCAAACGTGCTTAAATTAAAGTGCTTTTATTGTGAGATCACAATAAAAGCACTTTAATTTAAGCACTTTTCCTACATAACCTAACTGGAAGAGTTTCAGGGGGTGGTAAGAGTTGTAGAGATGGTGTTTAACATTTTTTTCCCTCTAGTTACAACCTTTTTAACCTAGTGTTTGTTTTGTTGTATTGAATATGCTTTGGCACTGCCTGTTATGTGTATAATGCTATGGCAGTTACTGTAAACCAGTTACATCTTGTTTTCATGTTTATCATGTTGATACTTTTGTGGATAACAGTAAACTGCATTTACCTTTTTATCTAATTATAGCTAGCTATTCTAGAGAAGGCCTGGTACAAATGGCACTGTAAATACTTTGACAGGCTGGGCAGGAAAGGTAAATCTAGCAACTGGCCTATTTCTCCTTTTTAAACCCTGCTGCACTGAACTACTCAACCATACTTGACCCAGTTATTGCTTGACTTCAAATCAGAGAACAATATAACATAATATCAAGATTAAAGGAACAGTTCAGTACAAAAATAAAAACTGAGTAAATAGATAATCTGTGCAAAATAAAAAATAAATATATATATATCTTTTTTTTTTTGGTCTGTTGCGGGATGCTACCCTTTTTGATACTATCTTACTCGCCCCCCCCCCTGGAAAATTTTCTGTGGACGCCCATGACATTGAGAAGCATTTCTGAAGAGCAGTGCTAATAAGAGCAATGTATTCAAATTCACAGTTGCGGTTATTGACACAACCTAATGCTAGTACTGTGGAATTATTGCCTGGTCCAAACTAAATGTAATCCCAGGAAGTCAATGCATGCACATTGTACTACATTCATAAATTAATGTTATGGCCCGGAGAGGGTCAATGGTAGTGCCCAAACTAACTACTTATTTATCCTTTAACTGATCTTTTTCCAGGGCCCAAACACACCAACAACAGCAGCACTTACTTAAATTTACCTTGTTGACTCCAACAGGCAAGCAAAAGGGATGAGCGGGATGTTTTGTTGCGTTTCACCCATAAACAATGTTGCGCAGTTTGAAAAATTGACTCATTGTCTTCAGTGTGTTTGGCAAATTTTTTGTCCTTCTGTGATAATTTGGCGAAGCGAGACAGGTCAGATTCGTCCATACCAAAGTTAAAATATGTATATCATCTCCATCCGCCCTATGCATTTCGCACCCACTCAGGGCACTTAGTCATGGGCTCCAGGGTGGGTGTGAAACGTATGAAATGTGTAGGGTGGATGGAGATGATATACATATTTTAACTTTGTATAAATAAAAATATTTTTTAACTAATTTTCTCTGGTCCTGTGGATCTGTTTGAGTGCCGGTCGGCCCTGCTTCCATTTACCCCTTTGGTACTTGCCATGGTTATTCAGAATGAACCTGCATTTTTGAATATATGTTTGGTATACGTTTTGGGGGTCTGGTGCTGGAGCACCTGGACCACATTCACTATTTGGTGAGTTATCTACCAATTATTCTGGGGCACCATGTTTCTCCTGAGTATTGCAAGTAGAAAAGGGGGACAACAAATGGAACACAAAGTATGGTGTGATTTGGTGTTAAAATAGGGGGAAGCAAAGTACAAAATGGAAGCCCTTGTAGCCAGGGTCGGACTGTGGGGCCCGGGCCCACTGGGGCTGCTGTCGCAGGGCCCTCCTCCTCCTCCCCAGTGCGTCAAAAATTAATTTTGATGCCCATTGACTTCAATGCACTTTGCGAATTTTTGCCGTTTCATGAATCATGCCACCGATTCACTCATCACTAATCAGGTGCAATCTCAGCATGCATAACTCCCCATGTAGCCACAATTAGATGGGAATTGTAGGAACTCATTATGCACTTACATTTGTTAATGACCCTTAGAATATTTAATAGTTCAGCACATTTGTAGTGACATTCTGAAACGGTCATATTTACCCAAAATCTGATTTATCACAACATACAGTACATTATTGTACTAACATTTTTGGCTTTGATAAATCTACTTAAGGTGAAACTATCATGAAAGTGCAAATTTAATCTAAGCTTCATTATACTTAAATAAGACATTTTCTAAATATAATCAGTAAAAAATTCTGAACCATTTCTAAAATAATCAAGATAATCTTTGCTCTCCCCATTTCAGCATCTGTCTCTCTTCATTCTCTCTTCATGAAGGACTTGGTAGTCTGATTTTGAATGACAGTTAGGTTCAATGGAGCCTTTGAAGGGGGGCTCCTTATGCCTTAAAGATTTATTAGAGCTCACCTGAAATGCTCCATCTCTGCATGCAGAATTTGTGGCAAAGTCAGTTATTATTTTAGTTTTTGTTTCTGCTGGAGTCAATTATTTGAGTGAGCTCTAATACATCTCCTAGGCAAAAGAAATCCCCACTAAAAGATAGATTGGATCTTACTGTCAATCAAAATCTGTCATCAAGAAGAAAGAATCAAGAAACACAGATGATGAACATAAACTTGATTATTTCAGAAATGTTTAATTACAGAATTGATTTTATTTTGAAAGTTGCTTATTTTAATATGATTACGCTCATATTCAATTTTCATATTCAAATAGTTCCCCTTTAAGGATCATGGGCAAAGTAACTCACTACAAATGCAGCCACACAGGGCACCACAAAGGACAAGGTTGATGACTTCAACAAAACTATTCACTTCGGGGCAGATTTATCAAGGGTCGATAATACTTTGACCATCGAATAGGATACTACGACTTCGCATTTACTTCGACTTCGATTTGAAGTAAAAATTGTTTGACTATTCGAAGTACTGTCTCTTTGAACTTTGACTTCAATACTTCGCCAAATTAAACCTGCCGAAGTGCTGTGTTAGCCTATGGGGACCTTCTACAGCATTTTTCTACGTTTTTGAAGTCAAAGTAAAAATCATTCAATTGTTCGATTTTACTTTGACCGCAGAATAGACAAATTTGATGAAAAAAAGTTCGAATTCGATATTCGAAGTATTTTAATTCGATGGTGGAATTTAGAAGTATTATTAACTTCGAAATTCGACCCTTGATAAATCTGCAATAGAATACAATAGAAAACACATACTGTAAAGATGTTACAGAATAGCAGCTTTAGTGAGGAAAAAAATTATCTCTTGGTTTATCATGTGAAAACCCAGGAACAAGATTCAATTTGAGGAGAGAAAACTTTTTTTTTCCAACTTTGGTTCTACTTTTTTTCCCATGAGATAAGTACCAAGCCTTTTTCTCACTGATGTGAATCTGGTCAATTGTACTTTACAAATGCTATATAGTGTTTTTCTTTGTTGCATATTAAGTAGATTAAAGAAAATTGCATTTGTGACCCAAGGTGCGTTACAGTAGTGATGTGCGGGCCCGGCCCAATACCTGCGGGTGGGTCTGGTTCGGGCTGACCTCGTACCCACATTTGCAGGTGGCAGACGGGTTTGGGTCGAGCTCTTTTTTCTGCTCACCTGCTCACCCCTTTTGTGACATCATCTGTGGGCAGTGCGAGTCTATAAAAGGAACCTGGAAGTTGGGCCCGGGTGGAGGGAGGGCGGGTTCGGGTCAGGTCACATCATTACTTTACAGGTCGATAGAAATTATGATATTCAGCAATTTTGATCCAAGGCAGTAACATAGGTCCTTGGTAAGGCCTCGAGAATGGGGCAATTTTGGGCTCCAGTTCTTAAAGGAAAACTATACCCCCCAAACAATGTAGGTCTCTATTAAAAGATACTGAGTAAAACAGCTCATGTGTAAAACCCTGCTTCATGTAAATGAACCATTATCATAATAATATACTTTTTTAGTAGTATGTGCCATTGGGTAATCATAAATAGAAAATTGCCATTTTAAAAAATAAGGGCCGCCCCCTGAGATCATACGATTCACTGTGCACACATACAAACCACATGTAAGGTCACATGAGCCAATTAACAGACAGAGTTCTGCCTTTTGCTTCCTCACTTCTTCCTGTTACAGTTAGTGTTGTAGTATTTCTGGTCAGGTGATCTCTGAGGCAGCACAGATAGAGTCACGAAATGGTGGTTCAAGGCAAGAGATGTAAAAGGGAAATATTTATGTAAATATATATTCCAGTTTGGTAAGATTCTTTAATATTTCATTCAATTTGATATAAACTATCTGTTGCTTAAGTATTCATTTTGGGGGTATAGTTTTCCTTTAAGAAGGATATGGTCTTGAAAGCATGTAAAGATGTGCAACTAAACTGGGAAAAGGGATGGAAGACTATGAGGGTAGACTGTGAAGGTTGGGTTTGGTTTCTTGACATTAGAGGACATTATAGGCAACTAGCCTTATCTACTCATTGAGTAAGATCCTTGCACTATTTTTTTTTATACAGGGTAAGGAAAGACTTACAGGAATGATGCCAGTCATTGTAAGAACATTTAAGGCAGCAGTGAACAAAAATTGTCATCTAAATATATAACATTCCTTTTGTAACCAATCAGCAATTAGAATTGATCAGTTTGGTGCAGTTATTTTAGTTAAAGTAAATAACTGCTTGCCATATATGCCTATAGTAAAAACGAAATATTGTTTTTGAGTTAAAGACATGTTGGTTAGTATAAAAGATCAGTTATTATACTGTCTGCCCCACTAACCTGATAATCTGAGCTCAGGGCCACCCTGGTCGCTGCCTGGGTGGTATTTGGGTGGTTTCCTCCTGATTTTCTCCAATGAAAGTGACCCTAATGTTTGTTGAATTGTATTAGGTAGGGAAATTTGATTGCAGGCTCCACTAAACCAATGTGAATAGTTCATTTTACTGTAATGGGCTATAGAATATCTGGGCACTATATAAAATAAGGCTAAACCATTTTGCAAAGTGATCTACAGCAACAAAGTCAAGGATATGTTCCTTTAATTTCTAAGGCTTTGATGGTGTTTTCCCCAGCTAGTTTACACATCAGGCTTATTCTGCAGACTCAGTAATCAGAATTTGAAAGCTGCATTAGCGATGAAACATGTACGTAATGAAGAAAGGTGGATTGAACACTAATAGCCGGGATACATCTGCGTTAAGCTAATAAGAATTGGACAGCGACAGGGGTGGGAGCCGAGAGGAGGTGATGAATTGCCTTCTGTGTCTTTATCTCCCCAGCTCTTCATATACTGTATGGAAAGATCTAGCTTATTCCACAGATTGCTATCAGCGATAGATTTACCTGAGCCGTACGAGTTTCTTGGTCCCTGATTAGCAGAGTAGTAATGTCATCAAACATGGAAAACTGCATTAACTCTCATAGGGGGGTTGAACTGCAGAAAATACATTGAGCAGTAATTGTCATACAATCACTTATTCGCTTGTTAAAGTCTTATTTCACAGAGATGTTCATATCAGCGCATAAACAGGCCGACTCCGGTTTAGCAAATGCTGACTTGTTTATTTTTCCCCTCCTTCATATTTTATTCCTCGTTTGTATTTTCATCCTATTTTTCAAAGCATAGGAGGAAACGAGGAAGTAATCAAGCCAAAAACACTGGCAATTTCTCATTCCACAACTTGAAAGAGATCTCATTTATAATGTTATTTATGTAGTTAGACTATCCATAGATGCTCAGTCTTTTTTATATTGTGCCGAACAATAATCTGTCAGGAGAACAAATTCATTATGGGGGTGTTTCAGTTTCTGACCATTCTGACCACCAAATAGTCAAGGAAGTTGTCAGGAGAAATAAAGAGGCTGCTCTGATGTTCTTTGGGGTTTGAGAAAGGCTTTTATTTTTTTCCCTAAGCAGAAGAAAATCTGAGGAGCCTCTTTCTTTCTCCTGACAACTCCCTTGACTACTTGGTGGTCAGAAACTGACCAGCAGGTGGTGCTGTTGTAACACAATTCATTCATATTAACAGCACATGTATCCCTTAATATCTTGGAATAAAAACAAAATAAATAATGAATGTAATATTCTAAGCATAGCACCCTCATCAATTTCACATTCACTTACTTTAATGGTTTGCTTCATTATGGTTCAACTCTAATTTGTTGACACAGGATCATAAGTCCCCTCTTACTGTTCATTCTCAGAAAAATGCAATTAGTATGTATTAATATTTCCAAGCTCCTTCTAAAGTTTAAGGGACTGAATTTAATGATGAATCTTTATGTGGCTTCTTTGATCTCTGCATCATTTAGAACCCAACTAAATTCAATCAGCACAGTCACTGCCATGCTCTTCCATATAATACATGGACAAATAAGTTCATACGATCTTGGCTTATTATAATTCAGATTCAAATGGAACTGATTTATCTACATGTATTCAAATCACCACTGTTTCATGTTTGTGTCTCTACCCATAACCACTGCAATTTTACTAATATTTTTGAATATTCCTATATTATCCTTTCCCAATTTTCTCCCCAAAATACCCATGGATATGCTGTATGGTGCAGTTAATGCCTTAAGAGAAGAGACTTTGAATATGTTTGCCCTATATCTCCTACTTCTTTTTCACTGATGTTTGTTAGATTTATAATGAAATGCAGATAAGTGGAGTTTAAGATAATGAAATTCCCATGAAACAATCCTCATTTCTCTTTGTTTTATGACAAACAGCAGGGATTCTCCAGTTCAAAGTAGAAAAACCTATTGCTTTGTTTGCTTCTTTCTCTCCTTATTAA
The DNA here is from genome assembly GCF_017654675.1 of Xenopus laevis. Lineage (NCBI taxonomy): Eukaryota > Metazoa > Chordata > Amphibia > Anura > Pipidae > Xenopus > Xenopus laevis. Next base: position 25,959,652 of record NC_054374.1, on the reverse strand, counting down.
CCATCTGTTCTATATGACAAAGCCATGTTTGTTTTATCGACGTGCCCCCTTTTACTACCCGCTATCTCCTATGACAGAGCAATTGTGCTGATCTAGAAATTGTTGTTCCTTTTTCAACAACAAATCAATGGCAATTAGCATAAATGAAATTTGTTTATGAAATTACATTTAAAGGGCATTTCTCATTAAATAAAGCTAAGTATAAAAATCAAAGCTGCTTTGTTACATTTGTATAAAGCAGAGTAAAACCTTGAGCGGCACTCACAGAAAAAGGAGAGTCTTGTACTTCACATCTTCACCTTCTTTCTGCATTATTACGGATGTGCCAGTAGACACCTATCACTGTTTTATTCTGCCACAAACGGCGGCGAATGCAACTTTTTGTGCTTTATTAAGAGAAAAGAGTTGCTGTGCATTTGTAAAAAATCTATGAACAACCTGCAAAAGGGGAGGTAACAAGAAAAATTACCCATTTATACCTGTTTTTTTGCATCTCACACTGTTTGTCCATCTGTTGATATATATTGTATCGGGTACCTTATATGAAGGCAACCTACACAGCCCCACCTTTGCCTTTCCCAAACAGTCATGCCAACTGTTACCTCCCTACTATCAGGGACGCTCAGTTGCGGAGAGCTCCAATTCGTATCCAAGATGGAGGCATCCAGGGCCCTGCACTGACATCATTGCTCTCACCATGCGCATGACGTCATTGTGCAAAAATTAGAAGGAAAAGGAGCACCAAGATGCAGGTTCATGCCTGAAATAGGTCACAGTTTTCGGTGTTCCTGGGTGCTTTAAAAATATAATTATTCATTTTTGGACTTGACCTTCTGCCTTGTACCCTACCACTGATTGCTGCTCTTCAACCTTCTGCCTGAATCCTGACCACAATCCTTCCTTAACCCTTTGGCTACCATGAATTGGACTATGTACCTAGTTCTTCCTCCTTGGTCCAGACCTCTCTGCTTATTGGGTCATGAGGCCATGACACCTACATCCCAAGTGCATGTTTAATAAAACCTTATAGCTCCAATGATGCTAATACAATCAACACCTTACCTCCATGAGCTCTCTGACCCCATGCTGGTTTTCCTAAACAGATTATGCTGATTGGGGTAAGAATCCAATGTATACAACCACAAATATTTTTGTTCAGGTCATCCTGAATTGAGAAAGCAGGTCGGAATGACTAGTGAAGCGTCTTCATGGAAAAAGAAAATACAGCAAGTCCAGTTGATTTGACTGATTACTATAGATATGCCATGACATAGACGAATGAGAACCATAAGAGACACATTCCCGAACTGCTGAATAGGTGATTGAGTCAAGTTGTGTGCATTGCAATATGGTTTCCTCTGTGCTGAAAGGATTAATTAATTGTACCCATAAGCTGCTTTAGCTTCCAGAGCTCATATGATCTTGCAGCTCCTGCACCCCCCAAGTTTACTCCCTAAAGGTTCCTAGTACTGATTTCCCATGTCACTAAAGCACCCTCTTACTTTATATCACTGTTTCTTCCCTTCTGAAGTTGGTGCTTTGGCCTTACTTATTATTCATATTTGGGTTACATTCATTATCCTACAGTTGACCTTTAACCATGAAGGATAGATGATGCTGGACACCTTCTCTAGTATAAAAACATCATGTTGTCCTTTGTTTCCTTTAATTTCAAAAAGCACTGTACAATCAAGAATGTGACACCTATCTTCAAATGTCTACATTCTGCCTACATCACTGAGGAAGGGCCATGCGGTCCCGAAATGTTTGATCGTTTGAAAAGTGTTGTATAGCACCATTGAATAAATTTGGGATCACCCCGTTTGCTGCAAATACAGGTATTGGCATTCTTCTTTACTTACATTTAGCTCTGTCATTGGACCACATACACTTAAGAAGACTCAACATACAAATCAATGTACTGAAGAACTCTTGAAGTTCAGGTGGGTGAAAGAACCATTCAGGTTCTGCACATTCCAGAAACCTTCCTGTGATTCATATAGCAGCTGCTTTGCTGTAAAAACTAAAATCGCTGCTCTCTATTCATCATGTCTGCCTGATGTTCGTCTGTTGAGTAATAAACAATCCATCATTTAATTGGGGCAGTGGGGGTGTTATTTATTTATTATTTTGTAAAAGAAGTGTGATGACTGTGCAATATTTGGAACACTTGTGTCAAAGTACTGTAACTTACCCTGGCACCTTCTCTAAAAGGGTCGCCATTCAGGAGGATTTAGTTATCTCTCAGTCACATTAGCCTTGACCTCGTTCATGACGCTATTTACCTGAAAGCCAGTAATTGTGTTTGTTCTCTTGATTTACTCAAGTTGACAACAGTTCACGGATATTGGCACGGAATGAAGGCAAAATTGCAAAGTACAGCACTGAAAAAATCAGTCAGGTCACGGAGATATTTAATCTGAAATCTCCACATCCAGCAGAATTTCTTAACACAAGACATTTGCAACAATACCGGTTATTACTAAACCTCCACATTCTCTACTCAGTTCTCATAGTTAATTGCTATAAATACAGCAAAACGTAAAATAGGTTCACAAATTTTTTTAAATGTAATTAACCATAATCCATAGTTTTACCTGTCAACTTAGAGGAGGCCTTGAGATCTACAAGTTTTCTTTATGATTATGTGACTGAATGGTTACATTTAAGGGATAGTTGTATTTTTTAATTGCATTTAGATTCAAAAAGACTACTGTGTATCAAGAGAAACTCTTTAAAGGACAACTATACCCCCAAACAATGTTGGTCTCTATAAAAAGATATTGCATAAAACAGTTCATATGTAAAACGCTGCTTTATGTAAATAAACCATTTTCCTAATAATATACTTTTTTAGTAGTATGTACCATTGGGTAACCATAAATAGAAAATTGCCATTTTAAAAAATAAGGGCCATCCCCTGGGATCGTATGATTCACTCTGCACACAAACATACCAAATAAACCATACATGTTAGGTCACATGAGGCAATTAACAGAGTTCTGTCTTTTGCTTCCACACTTCTTCCTGTTACAGTTAGAGCTGCAGTATTTCTGGTCAGGTGATCTCAGAGGCAGCACACAAAACATTACAAAATGGTGGTTCAAGACAAGAGATGTAAAAGGGCAGTTTTTACTTAAATATATATTACAGTTTGGTAAGATTCTTTCATATGCCACTTAATATGATCTGAACTATCTGTTGCTTAAGTATTTATTTTGGGGGTATAGTTTTCCTTTAATAGGTTTAATGACAAAACCCATAGCCCTAGAAGCTACCACAGTGGCTTGGTGTCACGCCTTCTACATTTCTATCTCCCCTTGGGGCTGCTACTTACTGGAAGAGGCAACCACTCACCATAGACAAACTTTAATGAGTTAGAACTAACAGGTACAGCCTGCCATGCTCCAAAACTTTTGAGGTGTCTCCTGCAATGTTCTGTATCACTCTCCTGGAGAGAAAAAACACAGTTCATAATATTGAGCAATATGGGACACAATCATTCCAACAATCTGACTATGGTGACATCACCCACTTACACAAGTAAAATTACATACAGCGTGTCATCTGTTTTCAGTATCTAGAGCAGCCTCAGAAGAACTAAATAACTTTTTCTGCCATATTATAAAGTATTCTGCTCTATGCTTCTCAGTAGAATTTTACTATAACTAGAAGGCAGAGCATCCATTACCATCTGCATTTCTTTGAAACATTTTGGGACCTGCATGGGGTATTTATAACAATATCCTTGTTTAGTTACATAGTTACATAGTTAAATTGGGTTGAAAAAAGATAAAGTTCATCAAGTTCAACCCCTCCAAATGAAAACCCAGCATCCATACACACACCCCTCCCTACTTTCAGATAAATTCTATATACCCATATCTATACTAACTATAGAGTTTAGTATCACAATAGCCTTTGATATTATGTCTGTCCAAGAAATCATCCAAGCCATTCTTAAAGGCATTAACTGAATCAGCATCACAACATCACCCGGCAGTGCATTCCACAACCTCACTGTCCTGACTGTGAAGAACCCCCTACGTTGCTTCAAATTAAAGTTATTTTCTACTAGTCTAAAGGGGAGGCCTCTGGTACGGTGATCCACTTTATGGGAAAAAAGGTTAATAAATAGAAATCATTTCTAGAATAATTATGGCTTCAATATTTAAAAATGTGCATTGATTTAAATGCTGAGAACTTTAGGATTTACAATACCTTTAATAAAATGGCAAAAATGCTTCTCCTAATGGTCTTTGAAAGCTGTACTCTCTTCTCCAGGTCAAGTAGTTCCTCAGTAACTCAATATATTTCTTTGTGGTTTACCTAGAATATTCTTAGTCCAAATAAAAAATAGTTTCAGCAGATGTCAGAATGATCATTCTTGGACCCAAACTTAGTTTCCATGGAGTCATGTTCAGATATTGAAATGTGCCCTAATGGTTCAGTTGAGTATAAGTGGTATCATTTAGAGCCATTTATTTTATAAAGGTTGTATTTACAGTCAATAATTTCATTGGTTCATTACTTCTTTTCTTTGGAGGCTGCATTGCTAAAAACAAAAATTGAGAACAAACAATCAAAATAGACCATTACCATTTAGCTGCTTGTTGCAGGCTTATGGCTGTCTTCAAGATACCTCCCATATATAAAAATGAGTACCCCAAAGTATTTATTTACCAGGAAGAGAATGAAAAAGCATAAAGCTACAATGAAAGACATTTTGAATGTATGCATAAATTAGCATTTGGTTCCCTTCCCTTTCAATCTCTTTCTCCTGTTGTTAAGGAACCAGCTCTGCTACTATTAAAAATCAGGTATGGTTACCTGATATCAGTCAATGGGCAAACAAAGGTATACAAATATTAAGGGACATAGTAACAGATGGGCATTTAAAACACGTTGAGACTCTCAGAGAAGAGTTTGGGCTGTCCCGTGCTATGTACTTTCGCTACTTACAACCTAGTCATACTTTTTATACCCAGTTCCCCAATAGACCCTTGCAGGTATATGAGACTTCCCTGGAAGTTTGCCTCCATAGGCAGGACTTAAAAAAACCCCTGTTGTGGTTCTATAACCGCTGTGGCAAGCCAACCCTGATCCATTGGCTAAAATTAAAGGAAAGTGGCAAAGTGAAATATCAGATCTGGAGTATGAAATGTGGGTAGAGGCCTTAAATCAAGTGCCATATATTACAATGTCAGTCAGGGACAGGCTCATCCAAATTAAATTCATTAATTGGGCCTACCTAACACCTCACAGGCTGGCCAAACTGTTCCCCCCCGAATAGCAGATACATGCCCAAATGCAGTCATAAATGTTTTTCAAAATGGCAACCACAAAAAAATGTAACAACATTTTTTTTGGAATGCTCACATCAGAATATCATCATTCTTTAATAGCTGCCTAATTACAAACAAATTACAAACCTTTTTGTCCAAATGCATTAAAGTCAAAGGGAATTTTTTCTTAAGGAAACTTTTTTGTCTCTGTGACAATTTTGTGTTGTCCACTTTTTTGTTGCAGCCGAATTTTTCATGGCAGATTTTTGTTGCAGTTTTGTGAAGAAATTTGATGATGGCGAAATTTTGCAGAATTTTAGCAGAATTTTGCCATGAATCCATGCCTGGAGAAACAATTTGTTCATCACTACACATGAAAACAAACTGAAGAGTAAATTATTAAGTTAAAGACTTAAGTTTCATTATGCAGATAAAGCTCTGAGACAGCCAGAAACAGCCTTCTGTATTTAGATTAAAGATTCATTTTTTTTTAATTTTTTTTTCTAATCAATGATTTATCTCTAGTAACCATTCTAGTGTGGCTAAGCACTGCAGATCTTTGCTTTGAGGGGTTAAACAAACTTCTCACTGCACTGTATATTGAAATGCATAGTCCCACAACGTAATACTTTCTTACACCTGAAAGCTTTTTAGTTGTCATTCTATCCTCCCACTCGCAAGACATCATTCTTTAAAGTGGGAATTAAGGGAATTTGAGGAAAGGACTGGATACACAGTGTTCCATAGTGATTTTAGATACATTAAACATACAAAACAGGTTCCAAAGAAAATATGATCTACCATCTTTTAAACAAGCGAACAGGGTCGGACTGGGGGGCCCGGGGCCCACCGGGACTCCAGTCCAGGGCCCCCCTACAGACCCCCGTCCCCCTGCTGCAACGCGTCGTCCTCACACGATGGCCCCCTCTGTGTGCGCACCGCGCTCCGTCTGCACGCATGCGCGCACGGCGCTGCGTCTGCACGCATGCGCGCACGGCGACACTGCGCATCCACGAAGATACTTTTTTCAAAAAACACCCACGAGGGTCGGGGCCCACCGGGTTTTTTCCCGGTGTCCCGCCGGGCCAGTCCGACACTGCAAGCGAATACACTACAGAATGATAGTTAAACCAAGAGGACTGATCTATTAATGTCTTAACATATTGCATATTCCTCTCTAATTGAAAAACTGAGGGCATTATTTATTTAAATTCAAGATTATATTTATTTTCTGTATTTTAATGTAGCAAAAAAAGGAGGATCTCAAATATTTTCTAATTCAAGTTTTTTGGGCTCTATGGGCGAGGTCATATGGGGTGTGTATACTTTGCATTTTAAAAAATGCACGGTCGAGTGTAAATACATGCAAAATGTAGCCCTACTAAAAATAATGGTTTGTGAACCAACCACAAGATTTGCATCAGCAGAAACCAATTATGTAAAGGAAAGCTCTATGGGATTCGCAGGTTTGGAAACACACTTTCCGGAAATATGCCGCGTATTTTCAGTATGGCGGCCAAACTCTCACAAGATGGATTGCATATATATATATATATACAGATTTGCGGCTTTGTTTGCTGGTGACAATAAATTAATAAAATTCTTCCTAGTGGAATTGTGGAGATTAAGAAAAAACAGAAATACATGTTGCGAAAAGAAAACTACAAAAAAACTTTTAAAGGTTTTTGGATTTAGTTCTGCAAGTAAAACTTGAATTTATAGAGGTTAATATTATTTTTATTTGGATACTTACATTTTTTTCTTAGTATTTTTTTTATATGCATCTTTTAATGATTTTCATGGAATTCATGGTTTTAGAGAAAGGAGTTTATTCATGGTTTCAAAAAATTCTAATACCACAAAAATTCGACCTTCAATAAACGGACCTCTAATTTTTTTCCTGATAAAGATCTCTAAAATGCAAGGAAATTCAGCAGCTAAAACCTGTCTATTTTCTATAAAAGTCAGTGGTGATGTATTTTAAAAAATTCAAGCTATTTAAAAAAAATTGGCTTTTTTAACAAGACAATTTTTTTAAATAATGAACAGATTTTTTTTATTGAATTTTGATTTTCTTTTCAGTGAATCTAAGCAATCAAATTTATGAATCAAGGATAAAACTTGATTGAGGTTATTTAAGATTTTTATTTCTGGCATTGACTTTCAGAAAATTAAATAATTAGTAAACTCAAATAAAAATTTTGCATTACGAAAGCAAATTTCATTCTCAGTAAATTTCCAATCCACAGAGGCCACCATGAGTATTTCTAAAGGAATTCACTCTTGCACAATGACCGTTAGGAATGCAATTTAGCAAATGACCAGAGAAATGGTTGTACCATTACTCCATCCCAATACATTGAAAGGATTCAGGATCCAGTGAAAGCATATACAAACATCTGTCTTTACATGATAAATTGTGGGCATTTTATTTTATTCCAAATGTCAGCATTTACGTAAACCCAAAGTATTTACAAAAAATTCAAGCAAACAAAAAATTTAAATTGGAAACGGATTACATAAAGGGAGAGTGTTAAAAGATTTTTCTGGCCTACAAGCCACAAAACAGCAAGTTCCATTAAGACATAATTCTGGCTCACCTTTCCTTTTTCCCTCTACAAACTTTATGAATATAGAACATGTCAAGATTTAATGGCCTGGCAACGGTTTCCATTCAGCCTGTTCTTATGCTATAGATGGCTGACTCTCACAAAATAGACACTGCTTACATTGGAGTATGTTAAAAAGCGTGTGAAGAAGAAAAGAGTCAGATGCTTCCATGTTAATGGTGAAAACCTTTGCTTCAGTTTTTGGCACCCAAATGTGGTGCATTCTTGTGATTAATGAGATTAGGGGCAGATTTATCAAGGGTTGAATTTTGAAATGATGTGAATTTTTTTTACTCTAATAAATTCGACTGTACTCAAAACTCGAATGGCTATTAAGATCTTCAAAAGGGTCAACAGACCTCTGCCATTGATTTGTAAATGAATTTGTCAGGTTTTAGGTGGCAAATGTTCAAATTTGAACAGTTTCCATGGTTGAGATGTGATAAATCTCACATTCAAATTTACATTCAAGCTGGTGCTTTTAAATTCAAATTTGTGAGTTTTGACACAAAAAAATTCTAAAATTTGAATTCAAATTTACCATTCGAAACTTAATAAATCTGCGACTCTAGCAGAACACACTAATCTAGGGTTTTTAGAACAGACTGAAACCCCTCAAGCCATGACTATTTATAAATGAGTCACATTGACATGGAACACGACTGAAGGTCAGAAGATCTCTAACCAACCTTCTATTTCTAAGGAGCTTTAATTAAACAGAAACCACCATTTTGTCTTTTATTAGGACTTAAGCAAATTAACATTTTGTTCTTGGTTAAAATACCCTTTACCTTTAATTAAACCTATTAAGACAATACTCATGGAGTAGGCTTTATCTGTACATCAGGTGGCATATTAAGTTCAATAAGGAAAGCTCAAATCATGTCAGCTCCATAAATTTTGAATTCCCAAATGCAGAATCACCTGCGAAAGATTTGCCTGAACAATGAACTGAATTTGAACCCACATTGCTGGGGGTTAATGGACTTACTATGCCCTCTATCACCCTGGGTTCCCCTCAGTTATATGGCTGGCTCCCCTGTTGCTTTGTCTTTGCATTGCTGTCTGGAAAGTGATACCAAAATTCAAGTAAATATTATTGTCATTTTTTACTAGCTCTCTGTGTTCCGTTTTCTTGCTGCTGTTGGCAACAAGTAACAATGCATCTTTAAGAAAGAATATTGCATGTTTTTCTTTCTAGGAACCAGTATTACAGTAACCCCCTGAAATTCAATTCACATTTGAGTGTTTCCTAGATTTAGACACACAATGGAGTCCCTGGAGTATCATGCGCTATCCATAAAAGTAAAATCCTTATAATGTCTAAATAAATGGAATAAATGATTATAGTATGCAAAGAAAAGAAAAAGTTGATTTATTGATCCCAAAAAACATTGACCTTTGTGTCCTTTAGGCAAAAACGAGGAATTTACTGATACCTGTGCTGAAACCATGAAATCTGGAAGGGCACCAGAGTAAAAGCATGTCTGCCAAACCATATAGCCCATGATTAAGTAACTCTTTGGGTACAAAACGGGTAGGGCTCATGGAGATGCAAATATATTTTTAACTATGATTAATAAAGTAATTGTTTAACTAATACATTTTGCTCTTGTGAATTTCTGAGGAGTGCCAGATAGTCCTGTTCATCTTGTCGTAAATATCCGGGTTTGCCACTCCCTAAAGCTGGGGGTCTGGGGCTGGTGCACCTGGACCACATCAACTACATTATGTTCTGGAGCGCCTTGTTTCCCCTACCATTGTGCCAAACCACCTGTACAAGCAAAATGAGCCATATAAACAAGCCTTTTCCCTCCCTCCTGAAAAACATAAATGCATAAAGGCCTTATGCAGAATGATTAATTATCTATCTGGATATGCACAGCAATTAGTAAAATGAGATCATAGCACAGCGATTGAGTGATATATCTGAAAACCAAGGCGTAGATGTTCCTGATGCTCAATCTGTCTCCCAAAGTAACCTCTGCATAAAATCTTATTCAAAGAAACACATTAACCCTTTTTTTTTATTGAACCATACAGCTTTAGGGATGTCGCGGACTGTTCGCCCGCGAACTAATTTGCGCGAACATCGACCGTTCGCGTCCGCCGAATGTTCGCGAACGTCGCGCAACGTTCGCCAATTTGGGTTCGCCTTAGCTGGCGCTTATTTTTGCCCTCTCACCCCAGAGCAGCAGATACATGGCAGCCAATCAGGAAGCTCTCCCTCCTGGACCACCCCCACACCCCCTGGACCACTCCCCTTCCATACATAAACTGAAGCCCTGCAGCGTTTTTTCATTCTGCCTGTGTGTGCTTGGAAGAGCTAATGTAGGGAGAGAGCTGTTAGTGATTTGAGGGACAGTTGATAGTAACTTTGCTGGCTAGTAATCTACTTGATACTGCTCTGTATTGTAGGGACAGAACTCTGCAGGGATTTGAGGGACAGTGAGTTTAGGTTAGTTAGCTTTGCTGACTAGTAATCTACCTTCTACTGCAGTGCTCTGTATGTAGCTGCTGTGGGCACTGCTTCTGATCTCATCTGCTGACTGCTGTAATAACCCAATAGTCCTTGTAAGGACTGCTTTTATTTTCTTTTTTGGTTTTTTACTTTGCTACTATAAGAGCCCAGTGCTATTAGTCTAGCTGTGTTGGGGAGTGGGACTGGTGTGCTGCTCCTCCTAGTAGTTCACCACTACCAGCACCAACCAGAGTCAAAATTGTTACAAAGTATCTTATTTGCACCTGTTAGCTGTTCTGAGCTCTCTGCCAAAAGCTAATTAAGTTAGAAACTGTTTTTTTTCTGGCTGTTCAGTTCAGAGAAAAGAGGGACTTTCCAGTACAAAAGAGGGACAGGGGGTTGAGTGGTCAAAAGAGGGACAGTTGGGAGGTATGCAAGTGCCACCTAGCTGTGTGAGCTTTTTCACATTCTGTCTAAATAACAATAATAATTCCGTGTCCGTAAACATCACCTGAGTGATGTTTTTACAGCAGCAATAATATATTCCATACCCACTACTGTATACGTTGCCCTTGCAGGCATTGTTTGCCCAGTCTTTAACCAAGTGCCACCTAGCTGTGTGAGCTTTTTCACATTCCGTGTCCAGAAACATCACCTGAGTGACGTAGTGTGATTTCTGCCCTTTACAGCACAAAACGCAGCGCTGTGTCAACAATGTATTTTTCAGATACATTTTTGCCCTTGATCCCCCTCTGGCATGCCACTGTCCAGGTCGTTGCACCCTTTAAACAACTTTAAAATCATTTTTCTGGCCAGAAATGTCTTTTTTAGCTTTTAAAATTCGCCTTCCCATTGAAGTCTATGGGGTTCGCGACGTTCGCGAACCGTTCGCATTTTTGACGCAAGTTCGCGAATATGTTCGCGAACTTTTTTTCAGACGTTCGCTACATCCCTATACAGCTTCCACTTTTAAATTGGGGAGACTCACACAATATGCAACATGTGTCCCCAGACATTGCAGCTATAGCTCTGCACAATGCATTTTTCAGGGTACAGCAAATTGAAAAAAGATGGCACATACCCTGAATTACCATTCTGTAAAGAACATGCCATAACTCCCAAACTTTGGAAGTATAATGTGGACGGTTGTGCTTAGATCTCTGTGGGAAAAAAATTGGTGTATTCCATTCACCATTTACTTATATTGGTACAGGTATGGGATCTGTTATCTGGAAGCCCATTATTCAGAAAGCTCCAAATTATATTCTTCTGCTTAGGAAAAATATTAAAAAAATTCGCTAGCGTGACGTCATTTTGCCACCGCCGATTTACTAATGGGTGCTGGTGTAAATTCGCATATCGAAGTATACCTACTCTAGTGCTACTTCGCACCAGGTTGCGCTCTGGCGAAGGGACGTAACTACACTAATTCACTAAATTGTGGATTTTACTGAATGTTACCTCTTGCGCCAGACTTTACTTCGCCAGCTCAGACCAGTCAGATTGCAATAGAGTAGACAGGAGTTTGTCAAAAATAAGTTGAACATTTTTCTAAGTCCCAAAAAATGCTGTTTTTTTTTTTCTTTTTACTGGGTGATAGTCTGAAAAAGATTATATATTTTTTTTGGGGTACCCTCCTTCCCCCTTACATTTGTCAATTAAACTATACAGTGGGCACATGTGTAGGGCAATATAAGACCTCTGTTAAATATTATTAAGTTTCCCTGGCCTTGTGTAGGGTAATGTAGTTGTAGCAGCATACACGTCTAGTGATGGGCGAATTTGTGAAACGCCCGCAAAAATGCGACACCGTCCAAAAAATGGACGCTGGCGTCCATTTCTTTTTGATGCTGGTCCCGAGCAAATTTTCGCGGCTGTTTCTCGAATTTATTCGCCGGCGGCAAATCGCACAAATTCGCTGCGAATTTGCGCCTGCCGAATAAATTTGCCCATCACTATACACGTCCATTGTACTTTAACTGCACGCCATATGCTAATTAGGCATTGCTATCATAACTTCGGACTGCTTATCGTATTATCACTAGCGCAACTTCGCAACCGTTCGGTAACCTGTGCGCAATTTCGGATCTTCGTGAATTTGTGTAGCCCTGGCGAAACTATGGCTGATGAATTGTGGTGAAGTGCGGCGAAGCCAAAGGAAGAGAGAGAGAGACTTGTGCTTCATTATTACTTCTGACAATAGTTATTAAACCGGTTATTGACCAGTTATTAAAAGCAGTATCGCATGCAAATGTAAGTGCCCTGGCTTGTTTCTGGATTAATCAGATTCAATTAGGTTAGATAATTAAAGACTCACACATAGGAGAATCATGCTCACATCCAGACTCCTTACATTGAGAGATGCCTACTGAAGGGGACAACTTGGCTATCATCTCCCTTTAATCATAGGGCACCAACCCAATTCAAGTGGGATGACAACCAGACTCTATTGCCTTGAAGGCAATATATATTGCATGTGCCCATGGAGATGTCCTGGTTTACTCATGGTCTGTCTCGCTTTCATCCAATTCAAAGTGAATGAAGCCACAAAGCTACACAATGACCTAGTTTAAAACACTCAAAACAACCTAGAGTGTTATTGCCCTAAATTGACTTTACATTGACATGGGTCTGTTCAGAGGCCTAACTTTGGTTCTTTGGTCTCGTGTTAAAACAATGTGAGCTGAGATTTGGTTATCAGGTAAACCATGATTAGGGAATGATTTTCATATCATTAGCAGAGCTTGTTAATATTCCAGTCCTGGGAGAATGTACATTACTTTGTAGTCAGAACACACATGGAAGTCAAGAAATTGAAGTAGATTAATGGTGACAAATGACATATGTTATTTTCTGCACACTTTCTTGAATGCTGAAAAGAACGGCAGGATCTTCTGTTGTGTTGAGCGTGGAGATGGTTGAGTGGATTGATGGATAGACAGGCACATGGAGAAACAGGCACTGAAACAGTGAAATCTAAATGTCAAAACTTTTAGATTGAAAAAATAAATTGTTCTGCTCACTTTCTAGGGCTCACTTCTAACATATGTGCAAGTTCTTGAAAACAAGGAGTTAGTCTAATTTTCTCCATCTTTTTTTTCCATTGTTCACAAAAAGGAGAAAAATTGCCAGCACACGGTTTGCCTTTAAAAATAATTAATACAAAAAAATGAGGCATTAGTAAAGGTATGGGACATGTTATACAGAATGCTCGGGACCTGGGGTTTTCTGGATTGTATTTTTTCTGAAAATCTAAATTGTGAATTCTATTGCATTTAAGAAAAAAAACCATCAAATCTTAAAAACTGAGTGGAAACAAAAATCACATTCCATTCATCATAAAAAAACATTTAATTTAACTTTTCTTTTTTTAAAATCTATAAATCTCCTAAAAATTTGAGTTTTGGAAAATGTAAAAAAAATTGGAGATCACTTTTTTGCCTCAATTTTCTCAAACTGCATTAAAAAATGTGTTCTTGAGTTTGAATTAACAGGGCCCTGGAGAGGCTGATTTATCTATTTTTGAATTTAATTTTTATTACAGACTTTTTTTATCATAAAGAATTTTAAAAATACTAAAAATGTTTTCACAATCCCAATTTTCCCCTACATTACAAGCATATTTATAGAAAGACTGGAAAAACACAGTCTAGTTATTTTTTTGGAAAATAAATTGGGTATCAATGAAAATGTATTTGTTCCATTCATTTATAAACATTCAACTGCTACAAAAAAACACACATTTCAGTCATTGACTTATATACAAGATAGCCAAGTTTTAGCTGTTTAGTTTTTCATTCTGTTTTTCACAACTTTCTAAAAACTTGAAAAAAATAGGGACCACATTTTTTCATTGTGATTTCTTCGAATCCTGGAAAAATACAGCCTTTAATTCTAATAAATATTGTGTCAACTGCTAGAGATGTCGCGAACTGTTCGCCGGCGAACTTGTTCGCGCGAACATCGGGTGTTCGCGCTCGCCGGAAGTTCGCGAACGTCGCGCGACGTTCGCCATTTTGGGTTCGCCATTGTTGGCGCTTTTTTTTGCCCTCTCACCCCAGACCAGCAGGTACATGGCAGCCAATCAGGAAGCTCTCCCCTGGACCACTCCCCTTCCCTATAAAAACCGAAGCCCTGCAGCGTTTTTTCACTCTGCCTGTGTGTGCTGAAGAGATAGTGTAGGGAGAGAGCTGCTGCCTGTTAGTGATTTCAGGGACAGTTGAAAGTTTGCTGGCTAGTAATCGTTTTGATACTGCTCTGTTATTGGAGGGACAGAAGTCTGCAGGGGTTTGAGGGACATTTAAGCTTAGGTAGCTTTGCTGGCTAGTAATCTACCTTCTACTGCAGTGCTCTGTATGTAGCTGCAGTGGGCAGCTGTCCTGCTTCTGATCTCATCTGCTGACTGCTGCAATAACAGTAGTCCTTGTAAGGACTGCTTTTATTTATTTTTTTGTTGTTTTACTACTACTACTACTACTACTACTACTACTACTACTATAAGAGCCCAGTGCTATTAGTCTAGCAGTGTTGGGGAGTGGGACTGGTGTGCTAATCTGCTGCTCCTAGTAGTTCAGCAGCACCAACTTTAATTTTTTTTTTTTAATATTCATTTTTTTTTATTTTACTTTTTTTTATTTTACTACCGCTGTAGTAGTGTATAAGTTGACCTTTTAGGCATTATTTGCCCTGTAGGCATTATTTGCACACTGTTTTCTTCAACCCGCCATCGAGCTGTGTGACCTTGTTCACATTCTGTCTAAATATCCATAATATTACCGTCTCCAGAAAAAACACCGGAGTCACTTTTTTCAAGCAGCCATAATATATTTTACGTAATCCGTATCCACCGCTGTAGTAGTGTATACGTTGGCCTTGTAGGCATTATTTGCACACTGTTTTCTTCAACCCGCCATCGAGCTGTGTGACCTTGTTCCCATTCTGTCTAAATATCCATAATATTACCGTCTCCAGAAAAAACACCGGAGTCACTTTTTTCAAGCAGCATTCATATATTTTACGTAATCCGTATCCACCGCTGTAGTAGTGTATACGTTGGCCTTGTAGGCATTATTTGCACACTGTTTTCTTCAACCCGCCATCGAGCTGTGTGACCTTGTTCCCATTCTGTCTAAATATCCATAATATTACCGTCTCCAGAAAAAACACCGGAGTCACTTTTTTCAAGCAGCATTCATATATTTTACGTAATCCGTATCCACCGCTGTAGTAGTGTATACGTTGGCCTTGTAGGCATTATTTGCACACTGTTTTCTTCAACCCGCCATCGAGCTGTGTGACCTTGTTCCCATTCTGTCTAAATATCCATAATATTACCGTCTCCAGAAAAAACACCGGAGTCACTTTTTTCAAGCAGCATTCATATATTTTACGTAATCCGTATCCACCGCTGTAGTAGTGAATACGTTGGCCTTGTAGGCATTATTTGCACACTGTTTTCTTCAACCCGCCATCGAGCTGTGTGACCTTGTTCACATTCTGTCTAAATATCCATAATATTACCGTCTCCAGAAAAAACACCGGAGTCACTTTTTTCAAGCAGCATTCATATATTTTACGTAATCCGTATCCACCGCTGTAGTAGTGTATACGTTGGCCTTGTAGGCATTATTTGCACACTGTTTTCTTCAACCCGCCATCGAGCTGTGTGACCTTGTTCACATTCTGTCTAAATATCCATAATATTACCGTCTCCAGAAAAAACACCGGAGTCACTTTTTTCAAGCAGCATTCATATATTTTACGTAATCCGTATCCACCGCTGTAGTAGTGTATACGTTGGCCTTGTAGGCATTATTTGCACACTGTTTTCTTCAACCCGCCATCGAGCTGTGTGACCTTGTTCCCATTCTGTCTAAATATCCATAATATTACCGTCTCCAGAAAAAACACCGGAGTCACTTTTTTCAAGCAGCATTCATATATTTTACGTAATCCGTATCCACCGCTGTAGTAGTGAATACGTTGGCCTTGTAGGCATTATTTGCACACTGTTTTCTTCAACCCGCCATCGAGCTGTGTGACCTTGTTCACATTCTGTCTAAATATCCATAATATTACCGTCTCCAGAAAAAACACCGGAGTCACTTTTTTCAAGCAGCATTCATATATTTTACGTAATCCGTATCCACCGCTGTAGTAGTGTATACGTTGGCCTTGTAGGCATTATTTGCACACTGTTTTCTTCAACCCGCCATCGAGCTGTGTGACCTTGTTCACATTCTGTCTAAATATCCATAATATTACCGTCTCCAGAAAAAACACCGGAGTCACTTTTTTCAAGCAGCATTCATATATTTTACGTAATCCGTATCCACCGCTGTAGTAGTGTATACGTTGGCCTTGTAGGCATTATTTGCACACTGTTTTCTTCAACCCGCCATCGAGCTGTGTGACCTTGTTCACATTCTGTCTAAATATCCATAATATTACCGTCTCCAGAAAAAACACCGGAGTCACTTTTTTCAAGCAGCCATAATATATTTTACGTAATCCGTATCCACCGCTGTAGTAGTGTATACGTTGACCTTGTAGGCATTATTTGCACACTGTTTTCTTCAACCCGCCATCGAGCTGTGTGACCTTGTTCACATTTTGTCTAAATATTGATAATATTATCGTCTCTAGAAAAACCACTTGAGTTACTTTTTTTCAAGCAGCATTCATATATTTTACGTAATCCGTATCCACCGCTGTAGTAGTGTATACGTTGACTTTGTAGGCATTATTTGCACAGTGTTTTCTTCAACCCGCCATCTAGCTGTGTGTATTATCGTTTCCAGAAAAACCAACTGAGTTTTTGTTGTTGTTGTTGTTTTTTTAAAAATAATGCCAGGCAAAGGCAGGCCGCCACGCAGAGGCCGTGCTAGGGGCCGTGCTGCTATGCAATCCTGTGGCCCTAGCAAATTGCCCAGTTTTAAAAAGCCAATGACCCTGAACTCCCAAAATGCTGAAGAGGTAGTTGACTGGCTTACACAGCACACCCCATCCTCTACCGTTTCTAACTTTACCACAACATCCTCCTCATCCTCCACTGCTATGGCCACCCCACGTAACACTTCCTCCACCACCGGTGCCCCTTCTTCACTGGGGTCAGAGGAGTTATTTTCCCATGAGTTTCTTGAACTGAGTAATGCGCAACCATTATTGCCAGAATAAGATGAAGGAGATGAGGACCTTACACCAGATTTAATTCTGGCAGAGAACACGATAGAGATGGACATAATGAGTGATGAGGAGGAGGTCCCCGCTGCTGCTTCCTTCTGTGATGTGTCAGAAGAAATTGATGCATCTGAGGAGAATGATGATGAGGAGATTGATGTTTTGTGGGTGCCTAGTAGAAGAGAGCAAGAGGAGGGTAGTTCAGATGGAGAGACGGAGAGTCAGAGAGGCAGTAGGAGAATAAGACTTAGAAGAAGCAGGGAGGACAGCCCGCAGGGATCAGTAGGGCAACAACATGTATCGGCACCTGTGTTCAGCCGGCCAACGCACCCGCCATTGCCGCCAATACCGCCAACTCCGCCAACTTCTACTGTTACCGCCAGATCGCACACTTCCAAAAAGTCAGCAGTGTGGGATTTTTTTAATGTGTGTGCCTCTGACAAAAGCATTGTAATTTGCAATGAGTGCAGTCAGAAACTGAGCCTTGGTAAGCCCAACAGCCACATAGGTACAACTTCTATGCGAAGGCACATGAGCGGCAAGCACAAAGCACTTTGGGAGCAACACCTCAAAGGCAACAGGCAAACTAAAAGCCACACTCCTTCTGGTCCAGCATCTTACTGCTCTACCTCTGCTCTCCTTGACCCGTCTGAACCACCCTCCACTCCGCCTTCCACCTTGACCACCTGTTCCCATTCCCAGTCATCTGCCACCAGCCAAGTTTCTGTGAAGGCCATGTTTGAGCGTAAGAAGCCAATGTCTGACTGTCACCCCCTTGCCCGGCGTCTGACAGCTGGCTTGTCTGCACTCTTAGCCCGCCAGCTTTTACCATACCAGCTGGTGGACTCTGAGGCCTTCCGCAAATTTGTAGCAATTGGGACACCGCAGTGGAAGGTACCCAGCCGCAATTTTTTTTCTAAAAAGGGAATACCACACCTGTACCAACATGTGCAGAGCCAAGTTACCGCATCTCTGTCACTTAGTGTTGGGCCAAAGGTCCATATGACTACTGACGCATGGTCCTCCAAGCATGGTCAGGGCAGGTATGTCACCTACACTGCCCACTGGGTGAACTTGGTAATGGCTGGGAAGCAGGGAATGGGTAGCTCAACAACAACAGTGGAGTTGGTGTCACCGCCACGGATTGCACGCGGTTCTGCCACCACCTCTACTCCTCCATCGCTCTCTACCTCGTCTTCTTCTTCTTCTTACTCTGCTGCTGGGTCCTCCTTCTCCTCCTCCACACCTGTGCACCCCCAGCTCCCCCTAGGCTATTCGACGTGCCAGGTACGCCGTTGTCATGCTGTCTTGGGGATGACGTGCCTGGAAAGCAAAAACCATACCGGATCTGTACTCCTGTCATCTCTGCAGTCACAGGCCGATCGGTGGCTGACCCCACACCAACTGCAGATCGGAAAAGTGGTGTGTGACAATGGAAGCAATCTGTTGGCAGCGTTGAGACTAGGCAATTTAACACATGTGCCCTGCATGGCACATGTGTTAAATTTAATAGTCCAACGTTTTGTCTCCAAGTACCCAGGATTCCAGGACGTTCTCACCCAGTCCAGAAAGGTGTCGGCCCATTTCAGACGTTCCTACACAGCCATGGCACGCCTTGCTGACATTCAGCAGCGCTACAACATGCCAGTCAGGCGTTTGATTTCTGACAGCCAGACTCGCTGGAATTCAACGCTCCTTATGTTGGAACGTCTGCTGCAACAACAAAGGGCCGTCAACGAGTACCTTTTTGAACTGGGTGGTAGGACTGGATCTGCACAGCTGGGGATTTTTTTCCCCCGTTACTGGGTGCTTATGCGCGATGCCTGCAGGCTCATGCGACCTTTTGAAGAGGTGACAAATATGGTCAGTCGCACCGAAGGCACCATCAGCGACCTAATACCCTTCGCTTTCTTCCTGGAGCGTGCCGTGCGACGAGTGACAGATGAGGCTGTAGACCAGCGTGACGAGGAGCTGGAAGCGCACGATTTCTGG
This sequence comes from Xenopus laevis, assembly GCF_017654675.1. Classification (NCBI taxonomy): domain Eukaryota; kingdom Metazoa; phylum Chordata; class Amphibia; order Anura; family Pipidae; genus Xenopus; species Xenopus laevis. The sequence continues at coordinate 25,940,126 of NC_054374.1, read as the reverse complement.
TCGGAATCACCAGAACGAACCCAGGCACCTGCTGCAACGCAGGGAGAGGTGCCAGAAGTGGAGTCAGAGGAGGAAGGTGGCTTTGTGGAGGAGGAGGAGGAGGACCAACAGGAGCAGGCTTCCCAGGGGGCTAGTGGTGACCTTTTGGGGACCCCTGGTCTTGTACGTGGCTGGGGGGAGGAGACCGTGGATGATGCAGTCCTTGATAATGAGGAAGCGGAGATGGATAGCTCTGCATCCAACCTTGTGAGAATGGGGTCTTTCATGCTGTCATGCCTGTTGAAGGACCCCCGTATCAAGAGGCTTAAGGAGAAGGACCTGTACTGGGTCGCAACGCTACTAGACCCTCGGTACAAGCATAAAGTGTCAGAAATGTTACCAACATACCACAAGTCCGAAAAGATGCGGCATTTACAAACCAGCCTGCAAAACATGTTGTACAATGCTTTTAAGGGTGATGTCACTTCAGGAACTCATCAACATTCCAGGGGCAGAGGTGCCAGTAATCCTGCCACAAGCACACCTGCAAGGACAAAGCCCTTTGGCCAGTCTGTAACGTCAGACATGCAAATGTTTTTCTGTCCAAGGCAGCGCCACAACCCTTCTGGATCCACCCTCAAAGAACGCCTCGACCGGCAGGTAGCGGACTACCTGGCATTAACTGCAGATATCGACACTCTGAGGAGCGATGAACCCCTGGACTACTGGGTGCGCAGGCTTGATCTGTGGCCAGAGCTGTCACAATTTGCCATGAACCTCTTGTCTTGCCCAGCCTCAAGTGTGCTCTCAGAAAGGACCTTCAGTGCAGCAGGAGGGATTGTAACTGAGAAGAGAACTCGCCTAGGTCACAAAAGTGTCGATTACCTGACCTTTATTAAAATGAATGAGGGGTGGATCTCGGAGGGTTACTGCACGCCGGAAGACTTGTTCTGACTTCTATGCAGCTGTCCTTCTCTTCAAGCCTCATGACTCCACACACAGCTGTCCTTTAGCGTCCTCCTCCTCCCTCCGCCACCGTTACAAACTAGGGTGCAAACCCTACTGGTTTAATTTTTTCTGGCCTCTGTGCTTCAGTGGCTGCAACCAAAAAAACTGGGCAAACAATGTCTACAAGGTCAACGTATGGCAAAAAATGACTATTTTCAGCATTTATATGGCATATTTTTTCTGGCAACTGTGCTTCAGTGGCTGCATCCAAAAAAATGCATATTTTCTGCATTTATATGGCATAATTTTTCTGGCCTCTGTGCTTCAGTGGCTGCAACCAAAAAAATGCATATTTTCTGCATTTATATGGCATAATTTTTCTGGCCTCTGTGCTTCAGTGGCTGCAACCAAAAAAATTTATATTTTCAGCATTTATATGGCATAATTTTTCTGGCAACTGTGCTTCAGTGGCTGCGACCAAAAAAATTACTATTTTCAGCATTTATATGGCATATTTTTTCTGGCCTCTGTGCTTCAGTGGCTGCGGCCAAAAAAACTGGGCAAACAATGCCTACAAGGTCAACGACGTTTACCTTGTAGGCATTGTTTGCCCAGTTTTTTTGGCCGCAGCCACTGAAGCACAGAGGCCAGAAAAAATATGCCATATAAATGCTGAAAATAGTCATTTTTTTGCCATACGTTGACTCAACGTATATGGCAAAAAATGACTATTTTCAGCATTTATATGGCATATTTTTTCTGGCAACTGTGCTTCAGTGGCTGCGACCAAAAAAATGCATATTTTCTGCATTTATATGGCATAATTTTTCTGGCCTCTGTGCTTCAGTGGCTGCAACCAAAAAAATTTATATTTTCAGCATTTATATGGCATAATTTTTCTGTCAACTGTGCTTCAGTGGCTGCGACCAAAAAAATGCATGTTTTCTGCATTTATATGGCATAATTTTTCTGGCCTCTGTGCTTCAGTGGCTGCAACCAAAAAAGTTTATATTTTCAGCATTTATATGGCATAATTTTTCTGTCAACTGTGCTTCAGTGGCTGCGACCAAAAAAATGCATATTTTCTGCATTTATATGGCATAATTTTTCTGGCCTCTGTGCTTCAGTGGCTGCAACCAAAAAAATTTATATTTTCAGCATTTATATGGCATAATTTTTCTGGCAACTGTGCTTCAGTGGCTGCGTCCAAAAAAACTGGGCAAACAATGTCTACAAGGTCAACGTATGGCGAAAAATGACTATTTTCAGCATTTATATGGCATATTTTTTCTGGCAACTGTGCTTCAGTGGCTGCGTCCAAAAAAACTGGGCAAACAATGCCTACAAGGTCAACGTATGGCAGTTGTTTAAAGAGAACAGTAGATTACTAGCCAGCAAAGCTACCTAAGCTAAAATGTCCCTCAAATCCCTGCAGACTTCTGTCCCTCCAATACAGAGCAGTATCAAGCAGATTACTAGCCAGCAAACTTACTATCATCTGTCCCTGAAATCACTAACAGCTCTCCCCCTACACTATCTCTTCCAAGCACACACAGGCAGATTTTTCAGATACATTTTTGCCCTTGATCCCCCTCTGGCATGCCACTGTCCAGGTCGTTGCACCCTTTAAACAACTTTAAAATCATTTTTCTGGCCAGAAATGTCTTTTCTAGATGTTAAAGTTCGCCTTCCCATTGAAGTCTATGGGGTTCGCGAACCGTTCGCGAACCGCTCGCGTTTTTGCGCAAGTTCGCGAATATGTTCGCGAACTTTTTTTCCGACGTTCGCTACATCCCTATCAACTGCAAACTGCAGGAGATGCACAAAACAGATGCAAATTAGCATCCATTAAACCACACATATGTTGTTGAACTAAATACTTCCCCTCCATTTCGATGACATGATTTCCAATATGCTCTATTTCTTGGGTATATTTGGGTGTATATATTATATTCCATTTCCATTCATGTTCTTTTAAATTAGCATTGTCCTTCTTTTACAACCATGCAACATTAAGGGGCAGATTTATCAAGGGTCGAATTTCGAAGTAAAAAATACTTTGAATTCGAATATCGAATTCAAACTTTTTTCACCGAATTTTGCCATCGAACGATAGAAGTAAAATCGTTTGATTGAACGATTAAATACTTTGAATCGAACGATTTCAAAAGATTTTATCGTACAATTGAAGATTTTACTTTGACTTCAAAAACCTAGAAAAATGCTGTTGAAGGTCCCCATAGGCTAACAAAGCACTTAATTTGGCTAAGTAATGAAGTCGAAGTTTTTTTTAAAGAGACAGTACTTTGATTATTGAATATTCAAACTATTTTAAGTAAATTTGAAGTCGTAGTATCCTATTCGATGGTCGAAGTATCCAAAAAATTACTTCAAATTACGAATTTTTTTACTTAGAAAATTCCCTCGAATTCACTTCGATCCTTGATAAATCTGCCCCTAAGATTTGTTTACACAACAATTGCATATGATTGCCTTCTCTTATCTTCCCAGGTTTTAGTGCAGTCTCCAGTAATTAGGAGCACTAATCATGCCCAGTTTTTTGCTATACACACATCTAGAATCCTGTGATTGGAAGATGATAGTGTTAAATATTTTCTCTTATACAACTATAATACTTGGTTGTCTGAAAAAAGTTTCAAATCTAATTTTCTCAATGCTGATCTAATTGATTAAATATTAAGGGGGTTATTAACTAATATCCAAAAAATTCTCACTATTTTCTTAAAACCACTTCGACCAAACTCCCGCACACATTTTTACCATTTTTTTTAATACATTTACTGGAAAAAATCTGGTGCAGGAAAAGACTCAATAAAATCATGAAAAAATCCATATCGTACAATTTTTAAGGATTTGATGCCTGAACACTCAGATTTTTTTCAGATTATTGCCCGAAAACCCACTAATTATCATCGAAAACCCAGAGAAGATCATGATATCTTCCATTTGTAAAAGGGACATCTGCCATTGACTGCTACATGACCTCGGCAGGTTTGAGATGGAGTATTTTTTCATTTTCTCATTTGTAGTTTTAGGGGAATAAATTCGCCAGGCATGAGTTTGCGGTCGCCATCTAATAAATTCATGAAACTGTGGCAAAAAATCCACAGCGACAAAAAAAATTGATGCGCGTCAAAATAGTTGCACGCATTAAATGGTCGCATGTCAAAATTATTCTGACGCCCATTGACTTTAATGCATTTGGACAAAATGGTCACGCGTCGAAATTATTGCATGCCATAATTGACTTCAAACCATTGACTTTTTCGAACAGATTCGCACATAACTACTCATTTGTAATCATGAATACTTTTCATGATATATCATCGAGTCCCATCTTTATGCTAATAATGAAATGAAAAACACTTGGAGACCTATTTATGAAGTTTACAAAAGAAAAAAGAAAATATTATTTTTTTAAAATATTTCATTTTGAAATCTGACATGGTTCTAGACATGTTGATAGTTATCTAGGTACCTTCAGCCATGTGACTTTTGCTCTGATAAACCTCAGTCACTTCACGTCAAAGTGATTTCCCGTCGCTCCCTTACCCCCCAGCAGCCCATCAGCAGAACAATGGGAAGATAACCAGATAACAGCTCCCTGACACCTGCATTGCTGAAAATGCTCCTAAATCCCACCAAGTGGTAGATATGAGAACAGCACTCAATAGTACAAATCCAAATCTGGCTAAACCAAGTCACTCCTTCAGTTATACTGAGCAGGAGAAACAGTAGCTTATCTGAAATCCATTTTGAAGTGCTGGCTCTTTCTGAAAGCACATGACCTGGCAAATGACGTGAGATGGCACTTACACACCAATATTATAACTAAACTAAATACATTTATTGGTTCAAGAATAACATTTTAAATGGCAGAATGAATTAGTGCAATGTATACAGTGTAGTTTAATAATAAAAACTTCACCATTAAAATTATAACTTTAAAAACTCAAATTGAAAACAAAATTGCTTACAATTTGTTGAGGACAATTCCCATTCTACAAGAACTAGACAACTTTCAGGTGTTGACTTTTTACATTTCAGTTTTTTGAGCTTAACAAATCATTAAAATTTTAGATTTTTAAACTCAGAACTTTGAATTTGTCTTATTGCAAAAAAACTTGAATTGCAGGAAAAATGTAAATGTAAATATTGATAAATCAACCCCTTTTAGTTGAGGCTACAAGTGAGGCTTAGATATAACAATGTTTGTGAACCCTACACCATTCTCTCCTCTGTCTTAAAGAGACTGTTGTAATATTGTATTTACATGATCCTATAAATCGTACTGTGTCTTATATATAGAACACTGCAAAACTCCCTCTCTATGCTCAAGATGATTAACATCTAACTTGCTCTGGTTGAGCGGCAGATTAGTTCAATTTTCTTCAAAGTCAACGTATCCATAGTGAATTGTACAAGGAAAACACACACCATAAACATGATGGATAAACCACTTGTCTGGATTCAAAGATGAAGATGCGAGGACACAGACGGGTATATTGATCGCTGCTAGGAGTCTATTTATTATGTATCTGTGTCCTTTACAGTCCAATAATATAGGTAAACGACACATGCCTGTTACACTCCATTATCTTTAAAGAAGATATTAATATGGAGATAAATGTGCGACTTACAGTGATAACATTCACCATTTTTGACATGTTGATGTTGGATAAAATAAGACTTTAGAGGGTATTATCTCTACTGACCTATATCTTCAAGCTTTATTGAGAATGTATTAAGCTAGTTCCCAAAGACAGATTTTACATGTGTATTTTAGCTTTATGTAATATCAGCATTCAAGCATTTAGGGGGTTATTTATCAAAAACTGAAAAGGTCTCACTATTTTCTGAAAACTACTCCGACCAAATCCACACTGACTTTTCCCCATATTTATCAATGAAAGTTTCCTGCGCAGGAAAAGACTCGATAAATTGTAAAAAAAAAAAAAAAATCTGAATCGTACAAATTATTTGGATTTGTCACAGAAAACTGCAACAATTTCAGATTTGACTACTGACACCTACTACTTTTTCGTATTTGATGCCCAAAACCACGAAATCTTTGGATTATTGCACAAAACCCAGTGCAGATCTGGATATCAACGGGACATCTGCCATTGACTTTATGAACTCGGCAGGTATGAGTTGGAGTACTTTTTTATTTGGACTTCTAACACCATCAGAGTTTAATTAATCTTGAAAAATTCTATGAAAAAATTGTTGTTTTTTTTTCCCCTTTACAAGTCCAACCAGAAAAATCAGAATTTAATAAATAAACCCCTTAATGTAGGAAAAATATTTGAATTTTCAAAACAAACATTATACCTGCACAAACCCTACCCACCAATGACGTTTAACTATTCTCTCTGTGCCTTTTAACCACCCAAATAAGTGGGGTAGATGCTATTGAAATTCACTGTAATGTTGAAGTGCTTGAAGATGCTGTGACACCCACTGTGTTTTATTCACAGCAGGGTTTTCTACTAGTGAATTTGTCCTGTTTCGCTTTGCTGAAAAATTTGCGAAATTTGTAAAACGTGTATTTTGACGCCGGCATCAATCCGCAGGCGTCAAAATCGATTCTGGTGACAATTCCGATGCCGACGATAATTTGATGCGCAGTAAAGTCAATGGGAGTGCGTTCTCAAATTCTGCGCATATTTGCTCCTGCCGAATAAATTGGCCCACCACTATTTTCTACCAAAGGCACGCAAGCTCATACATTATGTTTGTTGACTTTTCTCCCCATGTATTTTCTGTTATAGCGGTAAAGTCAAGTTTCCTGATAAAATACAGTTCATGACATTATGTCCAGTAGTGTAGAACATAGCATCAGCAAATAATATGTTTGTGAGCAGGAGAGTTTCTTCTGGGATATAACGAAAAGCTTTTTCCGGAGATACAACATTATATTTAAAGTGGAAACTGGAATGAAATACACTATAAACTAAACGAAATCATCTTCCTGATATTAAACTCTGGGAAAAAGGAAAAAAGATTTAGCAAGTTGAAGTTTTCAGTTCTGTAAATGGGATTTTTCACAGCCGTTTTATACTAGAAAGTCTCTGCTGTAGACGCCCACTTCTATAAACAAATCTCAGAAACGTAGTCATTTCAAATTACAAGTGTTCATTGACTATTTGTGATTATTATTTTCAACAACACATTGAAATTAATCAGAAGAGTTTACACAGTTGTACAGTGGGTATAAATATAAATACATAAAAATATAAGTGCTGTATGTAAGGCTTTTTTTTTATTATTAAAGAGCAATTATTTATCAAAGTCTGATTCTTTTATGGTTGGACTTGCACCTGTCACACAACTGAGCTGAAATAGGAGTTTGGATTGGGCACCTCTCTGGAATACACTCAGAATTATTCATAATGTCCCGGGCATCAGATCTGCCACAAGCAATAAAGGGCAGCAGCTCTCACCAGGGGCAAGTGGTAAGTGTAGTGTTGCTGAGGGGATCAGCTTTGCACCCCAGCACTCTGTTCTTTATCTTGTTGGTATAACAAAAATGGCATGGAGTTTAGTTAGTGTCATATAATACTGCTCAGTTTCGCAAGCAAAAAGAAATAACTTGTGATAATATGTCTCTCTTTTTAAATATATTCTTGTAGTCATAATACAGGTATGGGATCCGTTATCCGGAAACCCATTACCCAGAAAGCTCCAAATTATGGAAAGGCAGTCTTCCATAGACTCTGTTATAATCAAATAATCCAAATTTTTACAAATTATTTTCTTTTTGTCTGTAATATTAAAACAGTAGCTTATACTTGATCCCAGCTAAGATATAATTCATCCTTATTGGAAGCAAAATCATGTTATTGGGTTTATTTATTGTTTACATGATTTTCTTGTAGACTTAAGGGATATTACGGAAAGATCTGTTATCTGGAAAAGCCCAGGTGCTGAGCATTCTGGATAACAGGTCCCATGTTATTGTATAATTTAAAAACTGCCACAGAGTTTTTTTTTCTTACCATATCCAAATCACCCTGGTAAAAAAGAAACTGATGGAGTGAAATGGGTTTCAGATATTTGTGACAAATGTTCTGTTTTATAGATAGCTAGAATCTCAGCTGCCATAAAGCAGGGCAGGACTGCTGCTTTCAATTGGGATCAGATAGGATATGTGCAGCCACTGGGACAGAATGCTCTGTTATACAGATAGCTAGAATCTCAGCCATAAAGCAGGGCAGGACTGCTGCTTCCAATTGGGATCTGATAGGATCTGTGTAGCCACTGGGACAGAATGCTCTGTTATACAGATGGCTAGAATATCAATATCAGCTATAAAGTAAGAAGAAGGTCTGAAAAAAACTAAAGCCTTTGAATATAGTAAGCAAACACTGAGGATTTCAGTGAATATTTGCTACATTACTAAACAATAAAAATACAATCATAATTTTGTTTTCAAGAGGCCGTTTAAGTAAATTGCAAAACTGCATATTATATTTTACACGCTAAAAAACCCCAATTGAATACATAAATGAAAAAATAACAACCTAGCCTATTCCTGTAATACCCTTTGAATTTTCATGCATTTATGTGAGAGAAATCTAAAAAAACATTTGACTATGTTCTTCTCACTACAAAAAAATGTAATTTACATCATTGTAATTACCTATAATGCAGCTGTAAAATAAACCCCATTTTACTGGAAAAAGACCTATCAATAACGGTATAAAGAAGGCTGAAGTGACAGGGAATTCTTCCATTTGCCACTCGTAGGCAAGATAGGCAGTGACCTTGCAAAAGTAGCGGGTGAGGATGTTTCCAGAGATCAGCCCTTGCCCTAAGCCTCGGCCGCCACGGTGAGAAGCAAGTATAAAGTGAGTCAATAAATCCAGTCACCTTGATTATAACTGACAGGCTCAGCAGAATTGATATATATGAAGGCACCACAAGCCAACAAAGAGATATCAGCGGAATGAAAATTAGCTGCTCATTTACATAAGCACACTTCGTTTTATAAAGCCAATGTTTTAGCATTCCAATGAAGATGATTTTCTACTGGAAATGAAACAATAAAAGACACAAAGTCCTTCTGGCAGCAATTTTTAGAAGAAGGTCTTTGTTCCTAAGCCTGACAGTCACTGGAACTCTGCACCCATTATCAATAGCAGCCCCTTGTGGGTGCCCTACAATCAATATCACACTCAAGGTGGTGGCATCTTCTGGCTCCCTTTGATTCAATAGATGCATGTGAGCACAACTCATCATTCCTCTGGAGGAAGATTGCAAAGTTGGTAGTATTTACAGGGTTCCCTTGTGTCGATAGATGCACATGAGCAAAACTTATCATTCTGCTGGAGGAACAGTGGAAAATTAGTGATAGCTCCAGGGTTTTCATGCGTCTATAGATGCACGTGAGCACAACTCATCATTCTGCTGGGGGAATCATGCAAAATTGGTGGTACATACAGGGTTTTCTTGTGTCAATAAATGCACATGAGCACAATTTATCATTCTGCCGGAGGAATAGTGCAAAATTAGTGGTATTTACAGGGTTCCTTTGTGTCAATAGATGCACATGAGCACAACTCATCATTCTGCTGGAGGAACAGTGGAAAATTGGTGATCTCTCCAGGGTTTCCTTTTGTCAATAGATGCATGTGAGCACACCTCATCATTCTACTGGAGGAACAGTGCAAACTTGGTGGTATTTCCAAGTTTCTCTTTCGTCAATAGATGAACGTGAGCACAACTTATCATTCCGCTGGAGGAGCAGTGCAAATTGGTAGATCTCCAGGGCTCACTTGTGTCAATAGATGCACGTGGGCACAACTCATCATTCAGCTGGAGAAACAGTGCAGAATGCATGCCTCTATTGACGCAAGGAAACCCTGAGATACCAACAAACTCGTATTTTGAATGAAGAACCATTAAATAAATTGCTATTTGCTTCTGTTTTAGCACCATCACCCTTGTACTTGTGCCCCTAAATGACACCTAATGACTGTTATTCCTAATAAAATGCCCATCCATAGGTGATATCCTTTAGTTTACTGAAGGCCTTTCTCTTAACCACAGCCACTAAGCCATAAAAGCACAGTGTTATAATTTGCTATATGGCAAACATGACATAAGAAGCTCTGTTGGAGCCAAGATCAAATGACAGTAAGAAATATGGTCAACCACAAAACATGATGGCAAC